>NC_058080.1:710466554-710786074 GCF_014858855.1 Bufo gargarizans
TGCGGGTGCAATGCGTTCAACTCACGCATCGCATCCGCGCGGAAATACTCGCCCGTGTGAAAGGGGCCTTAGAGTCTGCTCCTAAGTTGGCCCAGAGCTAAACCGGTAAGTGGCACAACGGGTCCACACCTGTTGGAGTGTTACACAGGTTAAATCGGTCCACTACCACAAAGCACGAGGAAATTTTGGTTCGCAGCAAATATAATTTATCCTAAAATTTAGATCGAAGTCCACTTTGCTGGAATTTTGTGTCTGCCAATGGCTATCTAAAGTAATGCAGTTTTGTCATGTTTAGGAGCATGTTCAGTGGCGTACCTTCAATGTAGGCGGACTACGAGACTGCTTCACGGGCCGGGGTTAGAGGGGGCCTGATGCTGAACTCCTTCCTCTTCTTTGGCCAAGAAAACACGTAGTGGCCACTAGGTGGTACTAAGTGCAAAGAGATCAATGGTAGGTATATAAATTTGTATGCTCTGAGCTCCCTCTAGTGGTGGCTGCAGGCAATGAAGGAGAATAATTTATATTTTATGCTTCCGTCCAGGTGCTGTCTGGAGATTAGTTTCATAACCCTACTCTTCAGGGAACCCCACAAATAAGTTTCACACTGTTAGGTCTGGTGTTCATGGAGGCCACAACCCTTTGCACACCATATGTACTTCTGGGATGTGTGAGACATATTGCAAGACCTCTGTCTTGCTGAAAGAAACAATACCGATGGCCGTTGTTATGAGTTCTGATGCCATTTTAGTGGGATAGATGAGAGCTTATTAGACCCAAGATTTTGTAAAGTGGGAGGGGGAAATTAAGGTTGTCTGCTTGCCAGTTATCACAGAGGTGCTACTGGAATTAAAAAAGGCCAAACTGTACTGCTTCCCCAGGTAATGCAGAGACGGTAATGGAATTAATGTATGGCCACAGACGATATGTCTCCAGCCCATCCAATACTAGCACTAGGACTGTATGAATCCATAGACTTCAAAACCGGCCTTGTTATAATTCACGTTTGGTAATAAATATCTTATGTTCTTATGGTCAGGGAACTGGGGCCCTTATTTGGTCTCAAGGTTCAGTATTTTCAGCCTCAGGAAAACTACTGAACTGGTTGAAATGACCGCTATTCATGTTTGGTATGGGACAGAAAAAATATCCTGTAAAACATTATCTACAAGGTTTGGCTCAAATTAGAACCGCGCAGTACAACCTTCCGCTTTTTGCATTTGAAAAGCCAACCTCCTGTCACATGACTAAGAGGAGGGTGAAAAGAGGGTCAGTTAAAGGGGTTGTCCGGGTTCAGAGCTGAACCCGGACATACCCTTATTTTCACCCCGGCAGCCCTCCTGAGCCTGGCATCGGAGCATCTCATGCTCCGATGCGCTCCAGTGCCCTGCGCTAGATCGCGCAGGGCACAGGCTCTTGTGTTTACAATAACACACTGCCGGGCGGTAACTTCCGCCCAGCAGTGTGTTCGGTGACGTCACCGGCTCTGAGGGGCGGGCTTTAGCTCTGCCCTAGCCGTTTTACTGGCTAGGGCAGAGCCAAATCCCGCTCATCAGTGCCGGTGATGTCACCGGGGTTCCTGTCAGCCCCATAGAGAGCCCCGGTACGTCACCGGAACTCAGAAAAATGCCTTTGCCCTGCGCGATTTAGCGCAGGGCAAAGGAGAGCATCGGAGCATGAACTGCTCCGATGCTCATGTGAGGGGGGCTGCCGGGGTGAAAATGGAGGGATGTCCAGGTTCAGCTCTGAACCTGGACAACCCCTTTAAGACCCCTTGAAAATTGCATACTGTAAACCACACAGGGTTCGGATCCCCCGAGTTACACCTAGTTATAGGTAGGACCGGCTTTCTGAATTTAATTTAAAAAAATACACCATCGTTTTAACTAAATCAATGCAAAAAATGCTGCTCTCCAGTGTAATTTTCACCCTTTTTCTCTTTTTACTCCCATCCTCTTTCCATCTTGTGGTATAACACATGAGACAATAAAGCAACTACATTTCCCAGAAGTACACTGCAATCATTCCTTGTTAACCCCTCCTCTCCTGCACAAAAAGTAGTCTCTCACTCACAGCACGCGAGATTCTACAATAGCACTATGGTACCTAATGCTCCCCAATTTAACTCAATATATACCATATTAGCTATCTATAGATGGCTATATACTGCATTTCCATGAATTTAGAAGTAGGACAAATGAATAAAGGGACTCTGGGCTGCTTCAAGCGCCAGGATTTTCAAACCTACTGAATTGGTTGAAATGATCGTATTTGTGTTTGCCTGGGACAGTAAAAGAATCCTGTAAAACATTATCTTTCTCAAAAGTATCTACAAGAAGGTTTGAACTTCCACTTTTAGCATTTGAAAACGTCTGTATGTGGGTAAGTAACTGGCTCAATGATAGAAAACAGTGGGTGGTTATTAGTGGTACACTCAGATTGGGTCACTGTCACTAGTGGGGTACCTCAGGGGTCAGTATTTGGCCCTATTCTCTTCAATATATTTATTAATGATATTGTAGAAGGCTTGCACAGTAAAATATCAATTTTTGCAGATGACACTAAACTGTGTAAAGTAATTTACACTGATGAGGACAATATACTACTACAGAGCGATCTGGATAGATTGGAGGCTTGGGCAGATAAGTGGCAGATGAGGTTTAACACTGACAAATGTAAAGTTATGCACATGGGAAGGAATAATGCAAGTCACCCGTACATACTAAATGATAAAACACTCGGTAACACTGACATGAAAAAGGATCTAGGAATTTTAATAAACAGCAAACTAAGCTGCAAAAAACAGTGTCAGGCAGCTGCTGCCAAGGCCAATAAGATAATGGGTTGCATCAGAAGGGGCATAGATGCCCGTGATGAGAACATAGTCCTACCACTTTACACATCACTAGTCAGACCACACATGGAGTACTGTGTACAGTTCTGGGCTCCTGTAAACAAGGCAGACATAGCAGAGCTGGAGAAGGTCCAGAGGAGGGCAACTAAAGTAATAACTGGAATGGGGCAACTACAGTACCCTGAAAGATTATCAAAATTAGGGTTATTGACTTTAGAAAAAAGACGACTGAGGGGAGATCTAATTAATATGTATAAATATATCAGGGGTCAGTACAGAGATCTATCCCATCATCTATTTATCCCCAGGACTGTGACTGTGACGAGGGGACATCCTCTGTATCTGGAGGAAAGAAGGTTTGTACACAAACATAGAAGAGGATTCTTTACGGTAAGAGCAGTGAGACTATGGAACTCTCTGCCTGAGGAGGTGGTGATGGTGAGTACAATAAAGGAATTCAAGAGGGGCCTGGATGTATTTCTGGAGCGTAATAATATTACAGGCTATAGCTACTAGAGAGAGATCGCTGATCCAGGGAGTTATTCTGATTGCCTGATTGGAGTCGGGAAGGAATTTTTAATTCCCCTAAAGTAGGGAAAATTGGCTTCTACCTCACAGTTTTTTTTTTTTGCCTTCCTCTGGATCAACTTGCAGGATGACAGGCCGAACTGGATGGACAAATGTCTTTTTTCGGCCTTATATACTATGTTACTATGTTAGTATATATGTTTTACACAGAAATACATCCTTTTGCACTTTGCAGCGCAGTGCGACTCCAGGTGGGGACGCTGCATACATGACGCCAGCTGCTAATGGCTAGGTTCTTGGCCCTGTGCTCTGCTCTGCTCCATCAGTAACTGATGATATACAGAATATATTTGTTAGGCCTCTTTCACACTACCGTTTTTTTTTTCCGTTTTGCGGTCCGTTTTTTGCGTTCCGTATACAGTCCGTATACGGAACCATTAATTTCAATGGTTCCGCAAAAAAACGGAATGTGTTCCGTATGCATTCCGTTTCCGTATTTCCGTTCCGTTGAAAGATAGAACATGTCCTATATTTGGCCGCAAATCACGGTCCGTGGCTCCACTCAAGTCAATGGGTCCGCAAAAAAAACGGAACACATACGGAAATGCATCCGTATGTCTTCCGTATCCGTTCCGTTTTTTGCGGAACCATCTATTGAAAATGTTATGCCCAGCCCAATTTTTTCTATGTAATTACTGTATACTGTATATGCCATACGGAAAAACGGAACGGAAAAACGGAACGGAACGGAAACAGAACCACAACAGAAGCAAAAAAACTGAACAACGGATCCGTGAAAAACGGAACGCAAAACACTGAAATGGACATACTGTAGTGTGAAAGAGGCCTAAATCTGCACAAGCGTCATGAGAATTTAACCTGTGGTCACTCAGATTCACCAGAAACAGGTAAGAAACGACTGTATAGAAATTTTAACAACTTTACAGTATAGAACGACTTCTATTGGTTGTCCTGTGAAGACAATATGCCCTACTAGAGATACATGAATGTCACAGGGCAGGACCTCTCCACTCAGGGCCCCATCACTGTTTTACAGATGAGCCTGTAGAGGCACTGCAGGGGAAATTGAGGCTGGGTTCAGACCTGAGCGTTGCGCAAACGCGCGTTTTACGCGCGTTTTTGTCGCTCATTTTTATGCGCGTTTTTGGTAATAGTAAACGCGCGTTTGACGCGCGTTTGTGTGATTGACTACAGTGTCCTATGGCCACAAACGCGCGTCAAAACGCCCCAAAGTCGCTCATGTACTTTTTTGAGCGTCGGGCGTTTTACAGCGCGATCGTACGCGCTGTAAAACGCCCAGGTGTGAACCATTCCCATAGGGAATCATTGGTTTCTCCTTGTTGAGCGTTTTACAGCGCGTTTGAACGCGCTGTAAAACGCTCAGGTGTGAACCCAGCCTTAGGGATAATTGCATCACCATGGATTTCTGATGCTGGATTCATATTAAAAAGGACTTGTTGTAGTCAATAGTTATAATTGTATTTTATTTGGTAGCCATATTGGTTGTAACCCAGCTTTGTCAAGAACAGATATAACGAAGAACACAATTTTTGATGACTCGCCAGAAGAGGACGACTCAAGGACTTGTATTTACTGGGGATTTTTATTTTATTTTAGATAGAAATGCGCATTTGAGATGGTGAGTTTTCTCCCGAGGGGAATGATGAAGAGATCGGATGCAAAACTTCACAAAACATACATTGAGGATTTTACATTTTAAAGCTCCTTCAGGTCTAAACAAGGTGCGGAGGGGAGGCTGGAGATATCATGAAAGCTTTCATCCTGCCTGGCGAGCAAACTTTTCTAGATCTATCTGTGCAAGCGAAATCAGATTGCCTGGGGTCAATGAGAGTCCCTGCTCTGCAGCACTTTAAGGTGGAACAGCCCAGATTAATATTAACGATGCAGTGAGCCCCACCACGTGGAGATTGATGGGACCACTGGGAGGACAAGAAAGTGGGGTTTATGAATTTAACATGAGATTCAGTATAACTGCAGGGGCCCACTGATCTCCGAAGGCTTAAAAAACATGGATGCCCTGAAAATGTGCAGCACTCGTCTCCCTGCATTTACAGCAATTTTAATAACCTACAATATTAAAAGGGCTATCCTACGAATTGAATAAAAAAAAATATCTAGAGTAATGCACATCATCGTTTTAACGATATCAATGCAAAAAATGCTGCTCTCCAGTGTGATTTTAACCCTTTTTCTCTTTTTACTCCAATCATCTAGAGGACTTCTGTCTTTCCATCTTGTGGATTACCACGAGACAACTACATTTGCCACAAGTACACTGCAATCATGTCTTGTTAACCCCTTCCCCCTGCACAAAAAGTAGTCTCTCACTCACAGCACCCGAGATTCTACTATATGACTATGGTACCTAATGCTCCCCAATTTTCTATATATATATATATACTAGCTATATATATATATATATATATATATATATATATATATATATATATGTACTAGCTATATATATATATATAAAGACGAAAAGGTAGGACTGCACTCCGGAATAATAGTGAAATAAAACTTTTATTCACCCATAATATGGCAAACTTGCGACGTTTCGGCTCACAAGAGCCTTCCTCAAGCTTGAGGAAGGCTCTTGTGAGCCGAAACGTCGCAAGTTTGCCATATTATGGGTGAATAAAAGTTTTATTTCACTATTATTCCGGAGTGCAGTCCTACCTTTTCGTCTTTATAATATTGGGTATTGCCGCTACCCTTTGTTGGACCTTGCACCCGTACCCTGGATGGTGCTCCCGCTGGACTTTTTTCTATATATATATATATATATATATATATATATATATATATAGCTATATACTGCATTTCTATGAATTTAGAAGTAGGACAAATGAATGGATGGGGTCTGGGCTGCTTCACTATGAGATCACTAATGCTGGCACTGAGAGGGGAAAGGAGCAGGGAAGCTACTGAGCATGTCAGTCCACCTCTGAATTCAGGAGAAGGTGGACAACAGTGTAATGTACATAGGAAACCTAATAATCTTTTCTAATCATTTATATCGCAGTAATACTTCATTTGATATGCCCTATTCATTTCATAGTAATAGTTTTCATACAATAACGCTTTAATCTACATGATTATCCTTCTGTAGGAGGCTTCATTATTGGAAATAGTTTTATACAAGGGCATCTGTCAGCAGGTTTGTACCTATGACACTGGCTGACCTGTTACATGTGCGCTTGGCAGCTGAAGGCATCTGTGTTGGTCCCATGTTCATATGTGCCCGCATTGCTGAGAATAATGATGTTTTAATACATGCAAATGACCCTCTAGGAGCAACGGGGTCATTGTCATTACACCTAGAGGCTCAGCTCTCTCTGCAACCGCTGCGCCCTCTGCACTTTGACTGACAGGGCCAGAGAATGCCTCTGCTAGGCCGTGTCAATCAAAGTGCAGAGAATCTGCTTCCTAACTTTTTTAACCCTCACTTAAAAGCAGCTCCAGGATCACGGAGGACATAACAGAGAAGTACTGACAAGTACTAACGTGTCACGGACGGTGTACAGGAAACAAGGCAAAGCAACATGTATAAATGACTCGCTGGATCCAAAAGCTAAGGAACCAAGGGAGACCCCTGCAGAAGACCTGGCACTTTCCCTGGCTGCTCAGCCTATGCAAAGATCCTAATGGTGGAGATTTGCATATCCACGAACCTTGACTATAAAGCCCTGAGCACCCTACAATAGTGAGGGGACACGACCACCGGCTCCCTACACAAGATACGGAGGGAGTCAGGGTCACCTGGGATCCAGCAAACAGAAAATAACAGATAAAGGTACAACACTTAGCTTTGAAGCAAACAGGAGAACAAAGTCAGCATGCACACACACTCCAGGAAGTAGTATAAGCCGCCCAGAAAAGCATTCTGGGGAGGAATTTAAAGGGAAGCAATTAGTCCAACACATGACAGCTGAGAGAGGCTGACGAGAGGAGGAGCTGAATACCACAACACAGAAACTCAAGGAGGAGGTTCTGAAAGGCCTCTGTCAGAGCTTCTCAGCTGTCTGGTTGTGACATAACGTGAATATAACACTTGATAGTAACTGTCTATTTAGCTCTGCAGTCTCTCTGTTTGCATCTCACTGATTTCCTACTCCCTCCTGTCCCCTTCCCTCTCCATAGACTTGTATAGGATGATCCAATCTGATCTTTCATTAAGAAGGCAGCTGTCCTGGTCTCACCAAGATGTATTTCTCATACATTTCAGAAAGTCATTTTACAAATGGGGGGGGGGGAGGGAAGCGGATGGCTGATAACTCCAGAACAAAGCATTTTTTTCTGATAATATATATTACAAAGTTTCTTATGGTTGTTTGTATTACTGATTTACGCTAAGTTTTGTGAAAAGTTTGTGACCATTTAAAACCACAGAACCCCACAATTGTGATTATATGACAAAATGTTACGGAACATACTAATAAACTATGGCCTACATTTCCTAATCTTATAGACGGTATCCACTTAGACCAGATTTATCACAGGGCTTTAGCCTGGATGAAAAACAGGGTGCAGGGACAGACACTTTTCTGGGACTCTATACCTACTATTGGTTGACTTAGTTTGAGACAGAATTTTATCTCTGAATTATGGCACAGTATTGCCTATTAGGTCATGTATCTTCCTGCAAAGCTCTGTGTTCTGCCCAGCAGGTTTAGAAACTCATTACAGTCTATTCCTGCCTCAGTCAGGGTATTCAGAAGCGTTTAGTGTGGTTATAGCACCATCTAAGTGTGCGTCAAGTTGTAATACACTTTGTTTTCCTGTTACAAAGACTACTGCATTGTGGGTAATACAATGCACTGTGGGTTATTGCAAGGCATCCTGGGAAAGAGAAGTCTCCAGGACACATTATCAGAGCTGTCCTATGCATGTCTCCTTCTCAAACTCCACTATCCTTGCAAAAGTATATCTGTTTTACCAATCGATCACATATGTACGACCTGTTGACCAATAAACAAGTTAGACTACAAAGAACAGTCCTCTTATTTGGAAGACAGGAATGGTTTAAGCTGAATGTCCGACTGCACACTGTGTGACCGTGTATGAAGACAGAACTTTCCTCCTCCTTTAAAAAGGCCCCCTTTTTTCAAGCAAGTCGGAAAAGTGTAGAAACCCTTGTTGTTCAAAACTGTGCCAAAATTGTGACACAGATTGTATATCAGGAATATCCTCTATATCAGGAATATACATTATGAACATACCCTAACACATAAACGTTACTGACTTCTGGATGGAAGTTGCAAATTGCACAAAATTCCCATTGTGCAAAATTTTGCAATGGCAGAAAACTGAAGTATATGATTAGCATATGTGCCGCATGTTCACACGGTTGTGTCAGCTGCAAATTGAGGAGCAGAATCTGCATCAAAATTGACAATTTATAGCAGTTTTTAGGGCAGATTTTGATGTAGCCTTGGATGTGGTTTTTAGGTCTCCCATTGATTTCAAAGGGAATTTCTATACAGAATTTGCACCAAAAATAAATGTTGTTTTTTTTTTTTAAATCTAGAACACAGATTTGATCAAACAGGGAAAAACAAATGCTTGAAAAAAAGTCCTAAGGCCCCTTGTTGTGACTTTGCAACAACATTTTGCAGCACAACACAGCCAAGTCCAGAGCGAGTCATGTTAGATTAGGCAGGGTAAGGCGGGTAAAGCGGGACATGCAGGTAACCGCGCTGGAGAACCCATCGGATCAGGGATAGTTGGGAGCTATGCGATTGAGCTGCAAATAGGTCATGTGACCAATGAATGTGACATCACTGGCTTAAGAACAAGCCGCAGCACCCCACTTCTTTGACAGCTGCCAGGAGTCAGACCCCCACCGATTAAATATTGACCTTTCCTGAGGGTAGGCCATTAAGACTGAACTCCCTGAAAACCTCTTCAAAGGCTATGTACACCTATGGGGCAATTTTTTTTTTATTATTGTAGTGTCCCACTAGGTAGGGGTGGGCACTACACAAGGGTCAATTGGTGTGTGCGTTACTCCTACTCACAAGGAACAGAAGTGTTATATTTAATTCTGCATTTAATGTATGTTTTAATGTGTTGTTACATGCAATGTACCCCTGTATGATGCAATAGCAGGCCTAGTTGGGTGTAGTTAGACATCCCAGACACTAGAGGGAGATAGGGAGCCCCTAGTATAAATGTCCAGGCCCAGACAGGGAGAGTTAGTGCAGAGTCAGGAGTCTGAGAAGACAGAGGTTAAAAAGCCTGCTCCTGACATGCAGCTGGATAGCCCTGGCTGCTAGTGATGTCCAGGAGGCTAGTGAGAAGCTCCAGCCTGCCTGAGAACAAGAGAGCCTTAGTTAGCTCTGAAGACACCCCAGTTGCAGGACCCAACCTCCTGGGAGAAACCCACAGTCATCCACTTTACAAGAGAGGGCGATCCAGGGTAAGCTAAGTAACCCTGATGGGCAGATGAAACTAGAAAGTGCAGCAAGAATCTAATACCTGAGGAAGATAATAACCAAGGATATAAGCCACCCTTTTAGGCATCCGGGCCTTGGGAGATAAAGCCAGAGCAGGAGTTCTAGAAAGGACAGTGTACATTGATTCTGAGGAAAGGTACAACCTGCTGCTGAGTGCTTGTCAATTTACCCTCTGCGTATCTTGCATGAATATTACCTGCCATTGTGTGAATAAGCCTACTTGTGGAACTGTGATTGAAAGACTGTACTACTACCTGCTGTACAAAGTTGGATTGTTCAGTAAAGTTACGTTTGGTTCACTATTCTACTTGTGTACCTCCATCATTCCAACAACCAACCGGCGTGCCACCGTCCAAAGGCACTGGCGTCACGAATCCAACAGGGACCTTGCCCCAGGCACCCAAAATACCCGGAACATCCAGGGCACCTCATCCACCATCAGGCCTGGTCCCTATCTACAGAGCGTGCCCCAGAGGAACTGTGTCTACCTCTCCTTCACTGCCACGCGCCTGCCCAGGGTTCTCCAATACAGTGAGTACCCTCGATTGCCCATAACCGTGACCTCACTTCGTCTATACCCTGCAGGTCTGGCGTGTTGCATAAATTTGGCGTCACGAACAGGATCCGAATATTAATGTAAAAACACAAAATGCAATCGCACACTGCAACCAGCACTCTGCCCTGCCTTTATGCTGGATGTTGAATAAGGCATTGGTATACATTTTGGCCAAAGCGTAATAAGCCACTCACCACGTCAAGGTCGCCTTCATGAGTGGTCCCTAACACTAGTTCCTACCTTTTATGGGCCATGACAGCCACATAAAGTCCAGGGAGCGCAGGTACAGCATGCACGCCAAGCACACTCTGCTTTTAACCCCGTCCGGTGCCATTACAGCTTTCATCGGATCCAGGGATGCAAGTACTCACATGCATGCTGAGCCCACTTTATACTTCTCCTGGAGCCTGATGGCTACTGGTAGGTGCTGTATAAGCAGACTCAGTTTTATACTGACTTTAAAACCAGCCTCCAGGGGGCAGATTAACTGGACAGGTGTGCTTGACTGCTTGGAGATCGCCACGCCTCCAATACGTACTACAAAGAGAAAAATATGGAAAATTTCAGCCCGCACAACCCCTAGCAGGTGCAGATTGCTGTGGCGAAATAGAGATATAAATGTAAAAACACAAATGTGAAAACTCAGATCTGACAGTATATTCTAACACAGAGGCGTTCCCATGGTGATGGGGACGCTTCTAGTTAGAATATACTACGAACTGTGTACATGACTGCCCCCTGCTGCCTGGCAGCATCCGATCTCTTACAGGGGGCTGTGATCTGCACAATCAACCCCTCAGGTGCCGCATCTGAAGGGGTTAATTGTATTATCATTGGTGGCCAGTGGGGCCCCCCTCCCTCTATTGTATTAATATCATTGGTGGCCAGTGCGGCCCCCTCTCCCTCCCTCTATTGTATTATCATTGGTGGCCAGTATGCGGCCCCCCCTCCCTCTATTGTATTATCATTGGTGGCCAGTGTGCGGCCCCCCCTCCCTCTATTGTACTATCATTGGTGGCCAGTGTGCGGACCCCCCCGGCCCCCCCTCCCTCCCTCTATTGTACTATCATTGGTGGCACAGTGTGCGGCCCCCCCGGCCCCCCTACCTCTATTGTATTAATATCATTGGTGGCACAGTGTGCGACTCCCCCCTTCCCCACGATCATTGGTGGCAGCGGAGAGTTCCGATCGGAGTCCCAGTTTAATTGCTGGGGCTCCGATCGGTAGCCATGGCAACCAGGACGCTACTGCAGTCCTGGTTGCCATGGTTACTTAGCAATATTAGAAGCATCATACTTAACTGCTGCGCTGTCTGTGACCGTCCGGGAGCTCTTCCTACTGGTAAGTGACAGATCATTAAGCAATGCGCCGCACAGAACTGTCACTTACCAGTAGGAGGAGCTCCCGGCCGCTCACAGACATCGCAGCAGGTAAGTATGATGCTTCTAATATTGCAAAGTAACCATGGCAACCAGGACTGCAGTAGCGTCCTGGTTGCCATGGTTACCGATCGGAGCCCCAGCAATTAAACTGGGATTCCAATCGGAACTCTCCGCCACCAATGATCGGCGGGGGGGAGAGGGGAGGCCGCACACTGTGCCACCAATGATAATACAATAGAGGGAGGGAGGGGGGGCCGGGCCGCACACTGGCCACCAATGATATTCAAACTGGGGAGGGGGGGGGTCTGCCCCCTGCTGCCTGGCAGCCCCTGATCTCTTACAGGGGGCTATGATACGCACAATTAACCCCTCAGGTGCGGCACCTGAGGGGTTAATTGTGCGGATCACATCCCCCTGTAAGAGATCGGGTGCTGCCAGGCAGCAGGGGGCAGTCATGTACACAGTTCGTAGTATATTCTAACTTGAAGCGTCCCCATCACCATGGGAACGCCTCTGTGTTAGAATATACTGTTGGATATGAGTTTTCACTATGTAACTCAAATCCGATGGTATATTCTAACATAGAGGCGTTCCCATGGTGATGGGGACGCTTCAAGTTAAAATATACAATCGGATTGGAGAAAACTCAGATCCGATGGTATAAAAGGGACTCCTGACTTTACATTGAAAGTCAATGGGGGACGGATCCGTTTGCAATTGCACCATATTGTGTCAACGTCAAACGGATCTGTCCCTATTGATTTGTATTGTAAGTCAGGACGGATCCGTTTGGCTCCGCACGGCCAGGCGGACACCAAAACGACTTTTTCCTTCATGTCCGTAGATTCTCCAAAAATCAAGGAAGACCCACGGAAGGAAAAACGTACACGGATCACGGAACTACGGAACCCGTTTTTGCGGACCGCAAAAAAAAAAAAACGGTCGTGTGCATGAGGTCTTATTATTAGATGACCTTGACAAAGTGAAAGTACCAGTCAAACAGTTAGAAACAGTTAACCCTTTGTGACAGAATGGTTCTATATTTTTAATAAAGGCCAATTGTAAATATGATTTTTAGCCAAAAATGAGCAAAATGCAGTCATAAACAAAAATTGCCTCCAAAGGTGTACATAGCCTTTAAGTATCTGTTTAACATACACGTCCCAGCATGATGTGGACAAAGCCTAAAACGGCAGATAAGAACACTGAGAGGAGGGGCCCTTAATCAGTTTGACATCTGGTCGATGATGCGGCTGCTACGTACCCTAAATGGTAGGCAAGCCCTAGACCTGGGAAGACACAAATGCTTCGGCAGTGATAAGTTACCGGCAGCTGACAGGCTTCAAGCTAAATGAACAGTTTGATGCATGGATTTACTTTGCATCAAAAATGTATGTCTTATAATTTGTCAATCTCCGTCTGCATTAATCTTGGGAGTTTTAACAAAGCTTCTCCTCACAGATGTGATTTGTGAGAGCTGCAAAAAAGACGGCTGTAAAACTGAGTAATGTGGCAGATGGGCTCCAATTACACAGGAGTAAAATATGCTGTATGAAACTCAAGCCCCTAAACCACCACCATGTTTCCAAAAATCCCCCGCAGCATAACCTACAGTATATCGTTAGCTATCAAAATAGGACAGGCTACATGCACGTTACCAGCCAAGGTGCAGCCAAGCAGTCTCGTCTCGAAGCCAGGCTTGACTCCCCCTGGCCGTGTTATATCCTACACAGCAGAAGTACAGGTGGAGTGAGGTGTATTGCCCTCATTGTCTTCTGTCTCTGCCATGATGGAGAACGAGGCATAGCTAATGTGCAACACACACTGTGCTTAATGAACGGATTTGGCCTGCAACTACTCCTGAGATTGTGGTCAAGGGGATCAACCTTCTACCACAGACAGAACTCTGGACTTTGCTGCAGGAACCACCAAGAATCTACCTCATAGTCTCCATTCAGAGGCTGCTTATCCAGGTCGGTCAAGAGACACTGGTGTATAGCACCAAGTGCACAGGTAAGAGCGTGGTCAGTGGACAGACCGGAGCTCAGGATCGGCAGAGTTTGTGCAGTACTGTAGTCAAGCAATAGTTCAGGCAGAAAAGGGTCAATACATAGATCAGGCAGGGGTCAGGGCAGGCAGCAGAGGGTCAATCCAATAAAGAGGCAGAGGTCGGGTATGGGAAGTCAGTATAATACAACGGTGCAGGACTAGACAAGTTAGGAACCCTGGAACTGGATGGATGTCTTTTTTCAGCCTTACAAACTATCCAATCGGTGAAGGTGTCCTATACACCCTAGGGAATGCTGCAATTGGATATCATCAAGATATACCACCATGCTGATGTAGAGCAGATCATGGAAGAACTCGTCAAACACAACTGAAACACTGCTGCGTCCAAAGGCATGACGAGATATTTGCAATGCCCGTAATAGGTGTCTTCAATTTGTCATCCTCACAAATGCGGATCAGGTTATAGGCTTCTCTACATTGATGACCCACTGATCTGATAGTATTGACCTATCCTGAGCATATAGAAAACTGGCTAACCCCTTTAGTGCTGTATGCAGACTGATCTAATAGTGCTTCAGCACTGCTCACCCACCTCAGAGGGTCCCTTGCGAGTGGAGTATAATCCACTTTCTTGTGCGAGGTTGCATTCCTTGCAATGACGATGGCAGGAGCAGATGCAATGGACATTCACTCCAATAGCTACTGTTGAGCTGTAAAGACTGTTGGCTGGAGGGATTAGGATTGGAAGCTCAATTCACTCCCGTTCTAATTGAAGCGCTGGCATATTAGGGCTGGTAAGACACTGATTCTGGGTCTAACAAGCTATTGGTTTGCCAGTACAATGGATCTGCTCTGGAATCAATAGGATTCTACACCACAGCTGGTGAGTCCAGAGTCCAGATAGGCCTGTTTAGAGAAATGGACCCTACTGCATGAAAGAACAACTAGAAAAGTCAGTTCTGGATTAAGGTCATCTTCACCTAGGCTTGCCTCTCCTACCAATCCTAGGAGGCCGAGATTCCTGGCTTAGGAGAACAATTCTTCCCATAATGGGCCCTACCACTGCCGTAAAGGTGCAAACTGTTATTGCGGCAGACAGCTTGGGATCTTCTCTTCTTTTGCTTCTCAAGAGGCGCCCAAGCTCCTCTGCAGACAGCTTGGGTTCTTGAGAAACAAAAGTAGGAGGGGAATAAGTTCTTCTGAAATAAAGGTGCCAGATTCTCTGAGGGGTTCTCTGAGCAGTGGCTCCGTCTTGTTGATGCAATTGACGTTGTTTTCGTATAGCGTCACCTCTGGAACTGGGTCCTATGTTCACCCTAAACAGACTAGTATTCCCTGATAACCTCCTAATACGGAGTCATCGCCCTGAAAAGAGCGGCCCCGTCCGGAACCTAACCCTATCTACAAGGCCCTAGATAGCCCCACCACTACACGTAATCACGCTATCTTGAGGGCATAGATTGCTATTGAGTAGTTCCAAAAAAAGCAAATGTAAAAACACTTTTCAATTTTTCTGACTTGCATTTGTGGTCCATGATGGAAAAACCGCATGAGACGCGACTACAAATCCAGTGTTGGATTTTTTGGGGACCGTTGTATCGCATTTGCAGCATGTCGCCTCACAACACTCCTGACAATCCTCAGATGTGATGTCGCAATGTGACATCATGATCCTCATGTTATGCAAAACACATTGCCTTGTAGCCCCAGCCTAAATGTCCGATAGGAGCAGGTCCCACTTCTGGGACCTGCTCCTATCTCAGGAACTAAGCCCAGTTAGGGCTCTTTCACACCTGCGTTCTTGTCTTCCGGCATAGAGTTCCGTCGTCGGGGCTCTATGCCGGAAGAATCCTGATCAGTTTTATCCTAATGCATTCTGAATGAAGAGAAATCCGTTCAGGATGCATCAGGATGTCTTCAGTTCCGGAACGGAACGTTTTTTGGCCGGAGAAAATACAGCAGCATGCTGCGCTTTTTGCTCTGGCCAAAAATCCTGAAGACTTGCAAGGCCGGATCCGGAATTAATGCCCATTGAAAGGAATTGATCCGGATCCGGCCTTAAGCTAAACGTCGTTTCGGCGCATTGCCAGATACGATGTTTAGCTTTTTCTCAATGGTTACCATGGCTGCCGGGACGCTAAAGTCCTGGCAGCCATGGTAAAGTGTAGTGGGGAGCGGGGGAGCAGTATACTTACCGTCCGCGCGGCTCCCGGGGCGCTCCAGAGTGACGTCAGGGCGCCCCACGTGCATGGATCATGTGATCGCATGGCACGCCATCCATGCGCATGGGGCGCTCTGACGTCATTCTGGAGTGCCCCAGGAGCCGCGCGGACTGTAAGTATGCCGCTCCCCCGCTCCTACTATGGCAACCAGGACTTTAATAGCGTCCTGGCTGCCATAGTAGCACTGAAAGCATTTTGAAGACGGATCCGTCTTCAAATGCTTTCAGTACACTTGCGTTTTTCCGGTTCCGGCGTGTACCTCCGGCAAGTGGAGTACACGCCGGATCCGGACAACGCAAGTGTGAAAGAGGCCTTACGCAGATTAGTGGGAAAACCCCTTTAAGCTCACGGTTCACAGCGTTCTGACAGCATGAACCTCATATTCCATATACTGTCCGGCTTGTTTGTGAAAAACTTTTACCTGTACTGTCCGGCATCCAGATGTGAATACCGGCTGAGCCAGCGGACAACCCTGGATGGTGCGGGCAAACTAAGTGGCACCTTTCTGCCGCTAGTTCTTAAAGGGGTTGTCCAGGAATATATCATTTCCAACAGTTGCCGACAGACTGCCACCCATACTGAGAGGATTATACTTACCTCCTCTGGTTCGGCATCTTCTGGTCACAGCCTTGTTTTCTTCCTCCCCGGGATGGTGACCTGTTCCTCTTCAGCTATAGCAGTGATGTGTCCACAAGAGACATGTCACCACTGAAGCCAGACCACAAGATGGAGATGCAGGAACCAGTGCAAAGGTCCGGAGCGGCGGGGAGCAGGAAAGTGTGATCCTTTCAGTATGGGAGGCAGGCTGCTGGCAACTGATAGAAAAGGGGTTATCCCAGCTCCATATTTATGGCATCTCGCCAGAGGTGGGACCCTCACCTATCTCCAGGAAAGGGCGCCCTGAAGTGAAGGAGAGTGCGCTGTGCATGTGCGGACACCCTCTGTTCGCCACTATGGGAGTTCTGAAAATAGATTATCGCTGACTCTGCTATTTCCATAAGTTCTATAGCGGTGAATGGAGAAGTCGCCACACATGTCCACAAGCCCAGAGGACAACTGCAAAGGGTTAACTAATACTAAAAGAAGTAAGGGTACTTTCACACTTGCGGCAGAGGATTCCGGCAGGTAAGTTCCGATCCGGCAATCGGGAGGCAAACTGATGGCATTTGTCAGACGGATCCATCTCTCCGGTGTCATCCGGAAAAACAGATCCGGTATTCATTATTTTTTTTTCACTTTTAATGGTCTGCACATGCGCAGACCGGAAAGCCGGATCCGGCACTAATACACTAATGTGAATTAATGCCGCATCCGGCATGTGATCAGTATTTTTGGCCAGAGAGAAAACTGCAGCATGCTGTGGTATTTTCTCCGTCCAAAAAACGTAAGACTGAACTGAAGACATCCTGATCAGATTGCTCTCCATTCAGAATGCATTAGGATAAAACTGATCAGTTATTTTCCGGTATTGTGCTCCTGTGACGGGACTCAATGCCGGAAAACAAAAACACTAGTGTGAAAGTACCCTAAACTGGATGCTAGTTAGAGCACTTCTCTTTCTATGCCTTGTGTAAACCTATATTTAACCAAACAATTAACATTGGCAGATTGGTGATGTTACCAGGGTGATGGACTTAGTCCGCCCCCTGGTTAGTAAGTCTAGTCTAAGCAGAGCTACAGGAAGAATACTGCTTCACCACCGATGAACCGGCCATTCACGTGGTGTAATGCTGAGATGGGACCTCAGGCTCCATAAATGGAAGGTGCATGGAGCTAAGTGGATGGGGGCTTTTGTATTTCACACCTACAGCGCCTTCAAATTATTTAAAATAAATTATAATAATTATATTTTTCTAGAAGAGCACTATATCCCGTAAGGAGTCAGGGCCCTCTGACGTCAAAGGGTCATGTGACATTCCAAGCCTCATTCTTAAAGTAACCATGCGGCTCACATCATTAGGGTAGACGTTATCCTGCTAGTACATCCCGCGGCTGCTGCAAAGTCACGTGGTCCTGTGACATCACGGCGCACAGGAATTCAGACACTACCCATAATAAAGAGAGTGCCAAACACAACATGGCGTCTCAGTCATTCGCCTATACTGCACAGGAGAAAGCCGACCGGAAGTGCCAATCAGCGGCACATCACGTAGTGACGCAGGCACATCAATTTTTTTTTTAACTCCCTCCCTGATTGGAGGGTTGTGACGGGTTGTCATGGTTGCGGGGGAGCTTGCGGAAGTACTTGACACCGTGCAGCCAATGAGAGAACGGCTCCGGGTCACGCCGGGTTCCTGTGTTGTTGTTATTGTAGTTTCCTGTCATAGAGCCGGGAGGAGACTGTACCATCAATTGCAGCCATGGGGGAGGCCGACAGGTTTTACTATGTGTACAGCTGCGACCTGGACATCAGTGTGCAGCTCAAGATGTGAGTTACCCCCCGTCACCCATCATCCCTCACCCAGCATGTCACCTGTCAGCTGCCTCCTGTCACCCAGCATGTCACCTGCCTCCTGTCACCCAGCATGTCACCTGCCTCCTGTCACCCAGCATGTCACTATTCGCTTGTCACCCAGTATGCCACCCGCTATCCCTCACCCAGCATGTGATTTGCCTCCCATCCCCCAGCATGTGACCTGCCGCCCATCACCCAGCATGTGACCTGCCACCCATCACCCAGCATGTGACCTGCCGCCCCTCACCCAGCATGTGACCTGCCGCCCCTCACCCAGCATGTGACCTGCCGCCCCTCACCCAGCATGTGACCTGCCGCCCCTCACCCAGCATGTGACCTGCCGCCCCTCACCCAGCATGTGAACTGCTTCCTTTCCCCTGGCCTGTGACCCGCCGCCCCTCACCCAGCATGTGATCTGCCGCCCCTCACCCAGCATGTCACCCGCTGCACCTCAATAAGCCTGTTACCCGATGCCCCTCACCTAGCATGTGACCCAGTGTTCCTCACCCAGCATTTCCGCCAGCATGTGACCCGCCACCCCTCACCCAGCATGTGACCCATTGCCCCTGACTCAGCAGGTCATCCCTCATGTGACCCACTGCCCCTCACCCAGCTTGTCACCCAGCATGTGACCCACTGCCCCTCACCCAGCTTGTCACCCAGCATGTGACCCGCGCCCCTCACCCAGCATATCGCCCATTGTCCTTCACCCAGCATGTGACCCGCTGCCCCTCACCTGGCATGTTACCCACTGCCCCTCACCTGGCATGTTACCCGCTGCCCCTCACCTGGCATGTTACCCGCTGCCCCTCACCTGGCATGTTACCCGCTGCCCCTCACCCGGCATGTGACCTGCTTCCTTTCCCCGGCCTGTAACCCGTCGTCTCTCGGCTAGCATATGATCTACCTCCCCTCATGCAGCACATCAACCGATGCCCCTCACCCAGCATCTGACCTGCTGCCCCTCACCCAACATGTCACCCGCTGCCATCCAAGCATTTCACCCAAAACCTCTCACAAAGACTGACACTCACTCCACCAACATTCCTCCACTGCCCCTCACCCAGCATGTCATCCCTCATGTGACCCGCCTCCCTTCACCCAGCATGTCACCTCTGCCCCTCACCCAGCATGTGATCCTTTGCTTCCCAACCCAGCATATCACCCGCCGCCCCTCACCCAGCATGTCACCTCTGCCTCTCACCCAGCATGTCGTCTGCCTCCAGCGTGCCCGCACAGCGCTGCCTGTTTTCCCTGCACCATCCTTGATGTTTTTGGCTGTCAGATCCTGACCTGTGCTGTTATTTTCCATTTATCCTCAGAGGAAGCCTGGAGGGGAAGCGGGAGCAGCGGAGCTACAAGGCGGTGCTGGAGGACCCCATGCTGAAGTTCTCCGGGCTGTACCAGGACACGTGTTCTGATCTCTACGTCACCTGTCAGGTCTATGCAGAAGGGAAACCATTAGCCCTTCCGGTGAGGACGTCATACAAGGCATTCAGCACCCGATGGAAGTAAGTCCTGCGTGGGACCCTGATGTCAGAGGGGCTCCATTTCTGTGACCGTCTGGTAATCTACATTACTTGATAATTTTGCTCCTGTGAGGAAAGTTACTGTATTCAGTAAAATCCCTTTAATGCGGCCCCTAATAGCTTCCGGACTATCAGATGTTCTATGGGATGTAGTCAGATGGATAAAGGCCTGTAATTGCATTCTATAGACTGGCTTCATACACAGGGAACGTTTGTTAACCTCCCTTCCTCCGCTCACATGATGGAGTCGTGCGATGCCTCGGCGGATGATATATATCAGTATCGGATCATAATCACGTGGACGAAACTGATAAGACTGAAGAGCGGCAACTAATGTTCTGTATCTAAAGGGAGTCAGTCCCCAGGAAATTCTCTGTTACACCAGGCGCAATGGGGGTCATTTATTATACTGAAATACACCTTTCGGGTGCAGATGGGGGAACAACGGTTAGTTGCGCCACAATCTGCGACTTTTCCCCTCTCACGCCTCTCATTTTCTACCCCTGTTCTAAGCGCAGAAAATGGTCTAAATGTAAAACAGGCTCGGAAGCTGTCTTACATTTAGAACTGGCGCTGGATTCGCCGATGTTACGTAGAGGCCTACACCTCTTCATAACTTCGGCGGAACCACCGCCAGCGCAGGGGCTTATTAAGACCGGCTTCTAAAGCACCGGTCTTAATAAATGTAGGGCTCGCTCAGCTGAATGTAATGATACCTTTCACTTGGCGATATTTGTAGCTTTTAGGCCTCATGCACACGTCTGTTGTGTGTTTTGCGGTCCGCAAAACACAGATGGCGTCTGTGTGCGTTCCACAATTTGCGGAACGGCACGGACAGCCATTAATATAACTGCCTATTCTTGTCTGCAAAACGGACAAGAATAGGACAGGTTATATTTTTTTTGCGGACCACGGAACGGAGCAACGGATGCGGACAGCACACGGAGTGCTGTCCGCATCTTTTGCGGCCCTATTGAAGTGAACGGGTCCGCATCCAAGCTGCAAAAACTGCGGCTCGGATGCGAACCAAAACAACGTTCGTGGGCATGAGGCCTTAGTCTGGGAGAAAGTACCTTTAGGGTCCATTCACACGTCCGTTGTTTCTTTCCTGATCTGTTCCTTTTTTTGCGGAACAGATCTGGACCAGTTGCGTACCCATTCATTTTCAATGGGTCCTGAAAAAAATCGGACAGCACAATGTGTGCTGTCCGTTTCCGTTGTTCCGTTCCGCATGTCCGAAAAAATATAAAACTTGTCCTATTATTATCCGCAAAATCGGATCCTGGTACAATACCAAGTCAATGGATCCGCAAAAAACGGATGACATACGGAAACATTTTCAGGAACAACGGATCCGCAAAAAACGGACTGAAATTCGGGATATAGAAAAATACTGACGTGTGAATGTAGCCCTAATCCGTATGCAAATTATCAGTTAAGTGCACTGAGGTCAGGCCCAAGTTGCTCTGTGCACCCTTGCTACTCCTGCCCCCTCTGCCAGCCTTAACCAAAAGAAAGGATCGATGGGACTATAACTATAAAATATATAATAATCTTTATTTCATCAAAACATTTTACTATAATATAAATCAGGCATGCTCAACCTGCGGCCCTCCAGCTGTTGCTAAACTATAACGCCCATCATTCCTGGACAGCCTACAGCTATCAGCCTACAGAAGGGCATGGTGGGAGTTGTAGTTTTACAACAGCTGGAGGGCCGCAGGTTGAGCATGCCTGATATAAATAATAGGAGAGAACGGCGCCACAAAAAATTATACAGAAAAATTGACATGAGGCACATTAAACAGATAAAGCACTTCATGTCATAATGACCGGGTATAGGCCAAAGACAAATCTATCATCTACATATACAACGCTGGGTACATAGAAAATCCCAGTGCCCTACTTATTGCACTCCACCAGGGCAGCATAAGCCCAAATCGGATATATCGAGCTGAATATATAAAGCTGAGCACATAAATATTACTCCAATAAAGCTGCTTTTACACTCACGTTTGGTGCGGATCCGTCATAGATCTGCACAGACGGATCCGTTTGTATTATCTTTAACATAGCCAAGACGGATCCGTTTTCTATTGTGCCAGATGGCTCAGTTTCGTCAGACGGACACCAACATGCTGCAAGCAGCGTTTTGGTGTCCGCCTCCAAAGCAGAATGGAGACGGATCGGAGGCAAACTGATGCATTCTGAGCAGATCCTTTTTCATTCAGAATGCATTGGGGCAAAACTGATCCGTTTTGGACCGCTGGTGAGAGCCCTGAATGGATCTCACAAACGGAAAGCCAAAACGCCAGTGTGAAAGTAGTCTAAGTCCAGGACAGATACATCGAGCTGAGTACATAGATAATATAAAAGGCTCTAAATAATACTCTACCTCTAGCTGAATACATAGATAATACACAACCACTAAGAAAGAGAAGCCCATATGAGGCTACAGCAACCTACCCATAGACATGATGTCACCCCACGTACTGGCACCTCGACACGTGTTTTGCCCCTCAGGCTTCGTCAGGAGGTGATTATTTGAATAAAATCAGGGTATATATAGTGGGAAAAGGCGGGCACTCAATAAATAAAAATAATCACGTGAAACACACCATTAATAGCGCGACTCCGTCATGATGGCTGATCCCCATCTCTCAGCGCGTCCCCACGTAACCACCGCGCATGTGCGGCACATAAAGTCACGTGTGACGGAGCGCATCCAGATGAGGTCATACAGCGCATGTACTGGGCTGTATCTAGATGTGATCATGTGATTGAAAAGTCATGTGATCGAAAGCTGAACACGCAGCCCATAATAAGGTCATGTGATGTAACTCCAGTACAGAATTACGGCGGGTAACCAGGTAACTGTTAGGAAGCCATATTCCCAATAGTTCTATATAGGTTCACCCACATGATTGTAATAAAAAAAGAAGAGGGGAGACGTGTATACAGAACAATATACTGATTACCGATCACTCTATATATTAATCAATCAACAAATAGACTAAACATGATAAGTAATTACAAGGTCCATTTAAATCAAGTTGGCACATTATTATGTAAGCGCCATGATTAAATACACCGTGATTTAAATGTGTGATAGAAAAGGCTCAAACACAAGAGCAATATTCCCCCATAATATACACATATATAATAAAGTGGCAATTAATATATGAAGTATAAATACATATAATGTATGCACTGCACGGGGCAACCGTGTCCTGCGCAATACACACAATAAAGTGCAAAAATTCTCAGAAAAAAATAAATCGTGAAGTATAGGGAGATATAAAAAAAAGTACGGTATATCTCAAAGTGCCAGTGTGTAATACCAGCAGGTCAAAAAACCTAAACAAACATGTAATAAAAAAAGGTGTATATAAGAAATTAAAAATAAATGTGAAAAGACAAAAAATTATTATAAAACACAAATATGTGGGAGTGAAATCCATCCATCAACCAACAGACGGATGAAATGCAATCCCACATACTCACGGAGATCACACACACAACCAGTGATGGCCATCTTCACTCCCAAGTCCGGTGATGCAGAGGTAAGTCCTTACCTGAGCCTGCACCGCGAGCCGATCTGAAACACATGCGGTCACCGGGAGCAGGCAGTTCCGAGAACAGCCCCATGAAGGCCCCCGGCGGCTGTTCTCGGAACTGCCTGCTCCCGGTGACCACATGTGTTTCAGAGCGGCTCGCGGTGCAGGCTCAGGTAAGGACTTACCTCTGCATCGCCGGGCTTGGGAATAAAGATGGCAGATTGCACGTGTTTGTCGGCGAACACTGAGAACTGGCCATCACTGCAAACTAACAGACCCCATGTCAGTCCAAAAGTGTCACATGATGTATTAAAACCACATGTTTCATCTCCTTCTTTATTTTTTCTTTCTTCTTTTTTTTCTTTTACTTTCAATGCTTGTTTGTCTTCATCCATAAAATCAACATGACTCATCCGCCATAGACTACTTTCACACTGGCGTTTTGTCTTTCCGTTCGTGAGATCCATCATGGGCTCTCACCAGCGGTCCAAAACTGATCAGTTTTGCCCTAATGCATTCTGAATGGAAAAGGATCCGCTCAGAATGCATCAGTTTGCCTCCGTTCTGTCTCCATTCCGCTCTGGAGGCGGACACCAAAATGCTGCCTGCAGTGTTTTGGTGTCTGTCTGATGAAACTGAGCCAAACGGATCCGTTCTGACACAATGTAAGTCAATGGGGACGGATCCGTTTTCTATGACACATTCTGGCACAAAAGAAAAACGGATCCGTCCTCCATTGACTTTCAACGGTGTTCAAGACGGATCCATCTTGGCTATGTTACAGGTAATACAAACGGATCCGCTGTGAACGGATGCATGCGGTTGTATTATCTGAACGGATCCGTCTGTGCAGATCCATGACGGATCCGCACCAAACGCGAGTGTGAAAGTAGCCTTAGATGTGCAAAGAACACAAGAGAATCCAAAAAAATCAATGCCAAAAAATTACACATTTATATATTAAAATTCACGCTTTTACAAAAAAGATTTGAAACCATTGCGTTCACTAAGACCCCTTGGAAGGATTGTATCGGACAATACTATCCATTTGGTTTCTTTACGTAGTAATGCTTGCCTAATGCCCCCACCCCTGGATCCTAGTCTTGCATACCTCTCACTTTTAAACCTGGTACTTACGAAAGCGGCGGGGGATAGATGGTAGACCATCGGCATCCTTTTCGAGGACCTCGGATGCAGCTTGAATCCTGTTGACCTGTTCTAGGACATGTACTTTAAGCGGTCTTTCGGTCATCCCAATATAAATTAGCTGACGGGGGCAGGGGATCAAATCTATTGCAGCTTCCGTATTACAGGTGATATTGTGTACAATTTTACGTTCTTTTTCCTTAGAGGAGTCCCAAAAAGCGGTGGAACGAATCCTATATTTGCAGGCCGTACATGATCCCCATTTCGGCCTCTCCTCCCAAATATCCCTCTTGATGTATCCTCTGTATAATGGCTGCTTGTCAATTGCTCATGTACATTTCGTGATTTCTTCCATGTACTTTGTGGATAGGATGACCGGGTCATAGAAAGACTTCTGTCCGAGTACTGGCCAGTGTTTTTGGATAGCACGCCACTCGCTATTGAAAGGGGCGATAAATCTTACCAAACGTGTATCTCCAGATGATGTTCTCGCGCTCTCATATCCTTCCTTTATTGTTTTCCAATGATGGCCTCTTTCCAAAAACCGTTTTGTCAGGTGAGAGAATTGTTGTTCAAAGCCTTCCCCTCTCCTTCATTGACCGGGCCAGAGGACGAGACTGTATAGGACCCTGGACCCTGTCAATCAAGGATAGTGAGGGGCTGACGAAGGAAACAGGAGGTGCCATGGGCCCATCCTCAGTGCACTTAACTCATTTGCATATCGTAATTTGCATATGGATTAAAAGTACTTTCTATTCAAATTCAAGCAACAAATCCGCTGAGTTACATTCCGCTGAGTTGGTTTATCAGTAAATTTCCCGGTGACCCATCTGTCAGCAGTTCTGTACCTATGACACCGTCTGACCTGTTACATGTTCGCTTGGCAGCTGAAGGCATCTGTGTTGGTCCCACGTTCACATGTGCCCGCATTTCTGATAAACATGATGTTTTATTATATGCAAATGAGGCTCTAGGAGCAACAGGGGCGTCACCATTACACCTAGAAACTGCTTTCTCTGTAACTGCTTCATCCTCTGCAGTTTAGGGTGGGTTCACAGTAGCGTTCACACTAGTAGCGTTAACATGGTTATAACGGAAAATAACGGCATCCATAAGAAGGAAGGACGGATCTGTTCTTCTGCCCATAGACTTGTATTAGGACGAAATGCAAAACGGAAGCCTTTATAAGGCATTCGGTTTGCTTTCCGTCCTAATAGAAGTCTATGGGAAAGCATAACGGATCCGTCTGGGTCCCGTCATGCAAGATGGAAAACAAAGTAGCAAGAACATATGAAACATAAATATGTTGCAAAAAGTAATTTGCGCTAATTTTGCAACGCTTCGGGTCTAGATGGTGACGCGTGTCTGCTATGAAAGTCAATGGTATCGCAATGCGACATGCTGCAAAAAAAACTTTTTGGGTGACTGTTGCGTTGCAGTCATAGCATGTCACTTTGCAACACCATTGACTATCATTAGAAAAAAGTTGTGCGATTTATTTATTTTTTCAGCGAGTCAAATGTTGCTATGTAGCTGTCCAATTTTTTTGTCGCGCCACACCTGTCGCTGTGAAGCTGGACCTTTATATGCCAAAAACCTGACCTAAAGTCTTTGTAAATGACCCGCATAGTGTCTCCCTAGGATTCCTGAGAATGAAGGGAAAGCCACACTAGCTGTAGCCCTTTGTCCTCTTCCTCGTTGCCCTTGCAGTGGCACCCCCAGGGAATACGGGTCACCCTGAAGTTCCCCGCACAGTGGGTGACCAGGGAATAAGCAGCGAAGGGGGAGCAATGTTAAACCTGGTAAATACACACCTCACATGTGGACCTCATTTTTGTACCGCCATCCCCTTTCTTCAGTTGACTCAAGTACATAGACCTCAGCACGCTGTAGGTGAATAGAGAAGGTGGGCACCGCTGGTGATGTCACACACCAGCATCTACCCGCTCTATCCATTCCGAATTTTGGACTTTGAAAAGAAGCAACAGGGCGATGGAGGAGAAGGGAATAGCTTGCTGGTTTAAAACAGCTTAGAATGCTATAAAGCAAGAATAGGAGTAATCCACACCTTTACAGCCCTCGGCCGCCTCCCTGGTCCACTGCCATTCTCTGTTCACCATGTCCCAGTGATGTCATGTTGGAATGACGTGTAGAATCTGCATCCAGTCACAAGCCTTGCCAGCGTCCGCAGTGTGGTCGCCATATGACCGCTACAGCCAGGGATTGAGATGCCGCGGAAGTATGAAGAGTTGAAGGGGATTGGTAAGGTGAGTATTCTCCTTTTGTTATTCTATGCACTTGCCCCAATCAATGATTAATATCCAGGATTCCTTTACCAGGAGTATCGGGCTTCCTCCATCAGAGGCAGTTGATCTCGGAGGGTCGTATCATATGAAGGGATCTGTACTAGAACATTGATACGGGGAAGATTTTCCAAAATGTAATTTATGTAGCCTTTGCTGTTTTCCTTATAAATAAAGTTTGCTTTCTTTCAGCTGGAATGAATGGCTGAAGCTCCCGGTGAAGTACGCTGACCTACCAAGAAGTGCACAAGTGGCCCTCACTATATGGGACGTCTATGGACCTGGAAAAGCGGTTCCTGTGGGGGGGACCACAGTGTCTCTGTTCGGGAAGTATGGGTAAGCCTGAGGGTGACAGGACATGGATAATGGAGTGGTTAGTCCTACATGACTTCTACAGGATATTTACTGTTCTCTATGTCACAGTTAGGATATGGGGATCTGTTTGGGGGGTCTTCACTCTACCGAGCGACTGTCTGTACTCTGTGCTGTCCTGATGAAGAACATTGCAGCTGCAGAGGGTCACACCAAACCTATTCTTGACGGCTTTGTTCAGAGCATTTTACGTAATCTACATTGAGATCAGTGATATCATATGAAGGCCTGCCGTTTTCTTTTCTTTTAAATGTTATTTTCATTTAAAGCAGTAAATGACCAAGGCAACCAAGACTCGCCTTCTGGTACATTAGAGTAAAACCAGAACAGGAGGCCAATACTCCCTGGTATAATAGAAAGGTGGGAGTATGGCGTGCCGCAGTGTGGGCTGATTATCCATCAGCATCAACAGGAGGGAACAAATCGGAACAGACCGCTCAAAAACTGATAACAAGGAAGGGAAATGAGAGCTGACAGGTAGATGGGTGGAGAGGGGGGAGGTTTCTGAGGAAGGTTCCCTCATGGGGCCATTACTCTTGACATGAGGAGCTGATGGGAGGATGGAGGACAAAGACCCAGACTAGTGACAGGTATGCAACACATGCTGCAAAGTAAGAACACATTCAAAACTTGACATGTTAATGGTAATAATAATAATATATTTTATTAATTAACAAAATGCAAAGTGAATGAAAAAGAGAAATGTAAATCAAGTCAATATTTGGTGTGACACCAGCCCCCCCCCCCCCCCCCCCTCCCTTTTGCCTTCACTTGCAGACAGTTTTTGAAGGAACTCTGCGGGGAGGTTGTTTCAGACATCTCGGAGAACTAACCACAGATCCTCTGTGGATGTAGGCTTGCTCAAATCCTTCTGTCTCTTCATGGAATCCCAGACAGTCGCGATGATGTTGAGATCAGGGTTCTGTGGGGGCCAAAGTTCTTAAAGAGGAGCTGTCACCTCTCCTCACATGTCTGTTTTAGTAGCTATTTGCAATCCCCAAGTAATACAAATTCTGCATCTTCTACTCTTATGACTCTGCATCTTCTACTATTCTTGCTAGAAGTTTATGGATATACAGTACAGACCAAAAGTTTGGACACACCTTCTCATTCAAAGAGTTTTCTTTATTTTCATGACTGAAAATTGTAGATTCACACTGAAGGCATCAAAACTATGAATTAACACATGTGGAATTATATACATAACAAAAAAGTGTGAAACAACTGGAAATATGTCATATTCTAGGTTCTTCAAAGTAGCCACCTTTTGCTTTGATTACTGCTTTGCACACTCTTGGCATTCTCTTGATGAGCTTCAAGAGGTAGTCACCTGAAATGGTCTTCCAACAGTCTTGAAGGAGTTCCCAGAGATGCTTAGCACTTGTTGGCCCTTTTGCCTTCACTCTGCGGTCCAGCTCACCCCAAACCATCTCGATTGGGTTCAGGTCCAGTGACTGTGGAGGCCAGGTCATCTGGCGCAGCACCCCATCACTCTCCTTCATGGTCAAATAGCCCTTACACAGCCTGGAGGTGTGTTTGGGGTCATTGTCCTGTTGAAAAATAAATGATGGTCCAACTAAACGCAAACCGGATTGAATAGCATGCCGCTGCAAGATGCTGTGGTAGCCATGCTGGTTCAGTATGCCTTCAATGTTGAATAAATCCCCAACAGTGTCACCAGCAAAGCACCATCACACCTCCTCCTTCATGCTTCACGGTGGGAACCAGGCATGTAGAGTCCATCCGGTTCACCTTTTCTGCGTCGCACAAAGACATGGTGGTTGGAACCAAAGATCTTAAATTTGGACTCATCAGACCAAAGCACAGATTTCCACTGGTCTAATGTCCATTCCTTGTGTTCTTTAGCCCAAACAAGTCTCTTCTGCTTGTTGCCTGTCCTTAGCAGTGGTTTCCTAGCAGATATTCTACCATGAAGGCCTGATTCACACAGTCTCCTCTTAACAGTTGTTCTAGAGATGTGTCTGCTGCTAGAACTCTGTGTGGCATTGACCTGGTCTCTAATCTGAGCTGCTGTTAACCTGCGATTTCTGAGGCTGGTGACTCGGATGAACTTATACTCCGCAGCAGAGGTGACTCTTGGTCTTCCTTCCCTGGAGCGGTCCGCATGTGAGCCAGTTTCTTTGTAGCGCTTGATGGTTTTTGTGACTGCACTTGGGGACACTTTCTCAAAGTAATGATGGCCACTCATTTTTCTTTACTTAGCTGCTTTTTTCTTTCCATAATACAAATTCTAACAGTCTATTCAGTAGGACTATCAGCTGTGTATCCACCTGACTTCTCCACAACGCAACTGATGGTCCCAACCCCATTTATAAGGCAAGAAATCCCACTTATTAAACCTGACAGGGCACACCTGTGAAGTGAAAACCATTTCAGGTGACTACCTTTAGAAGCTCATCAAGAGAATGCCAAGAGTGTGCAAAGCAGTAATCAACGCAAAAGGTGGCTACTTTGAAGAACCTAGAATGTGACATATTTTCAGTTGTTTCACACTTTTTTGTTATGTAAATAATTCCACATGTGTTAATTCATAGTTTTTATGCCTTCAGTGTGAATCTACAATTTTCATAGTCATGAAAATAAAGAAAACTCTTTGAATGAGAAGGTGTGTCCAAACTTTTGGTCTGTACGTTAGGTGCAGATGGATGTTACCAGTTGTGGTTGTGTCCCTGCACAGTTTGACACTATCTAATCAATGCTGCCCGTGGCAGACTGTGCAGGAACACAACCCCAACTGGTAACATCCACCTGTACCTTTTTATCCATAAATTTCTAGCAGGAATAAGAGATCAATGGTACAATGTAGAGTCCTAGGAATAGATGCTCTGGAATTGTTATTACATGGGGAATTCAAGTGGCTACTAAAACAGACATGTCAGGAGAGGTGACAGCTCCTCTTTTAAGGGGTTTTCTGGGATTTTACTACTGAGGATAGGTCATCAGTATCTGATCGGTGGGGGTCTGATACCCGAGACCCCCTCTGATTAGCTGTTTGAGAAGGCTTCAGCAGTCCTGTGAGTGCCACAGCTTTCTCTGTGCTCACCAAGCACAGCGCCGTACGTTGTTGTGCTAGGTATCGCGCTCAGCCCCATTCACTTTAATAGGGCTGAGCTACTCCTAGGCCACATGATCGATAAACATGTCGTCACAGGCCTAGGGAAAGCTTGAAGAAGGCTGCGGCACTCACAGGAGGATCGGCGGGGGTCCTGGGTGTCAGATCAGATGCTGTTGATCTATTCTGAGGATAGTCATCAGTAGTGGAATCTCAGAAAACCCCTGACATTGGCTGTATGTTTGAGGTTGTTGTCCTGCTGCACAATAAGGCTACTTTCACACTAGCGTTCAGAGCGGATCCGTTCTGAACGGATCCGCTCATATAATGCAGACGGTGGCTTCGTTCAGAACGGATCCGTCTGCATTATATTGTCAAAAAATGTCTAAGTGTGAAATTAGCCTGAACGGATCCGTCCAGACTTTTACATTGAAAGTCAATGGGGGACGGATCCGTTTGAAGATTGAGCCATATTGTGTCATCTTCAAACGGATCCGTCCCCATTGACTTACATTGTAAGTCTGGACGGATCCGCACGCCTCCGCACGGCCAGGCGGACACCCGAACACTGCAAGCAGCGTTCAGGTGTCCGCCTGCTGAGCGGAGCGGAGGCTGAACGCCGCCAGACTGATGCATTCTGAGCGGATCCGCGTCCACTCAGAATGCATTAGGGCTGGACGGAAGCGTTCGGGTCCGCTCGTGAGCCCCTTCAAACGGAACTCACAAGCGGACAGCCGAACGCTAGTGTGAAAGTAGCCTAACATTGCAGCCAATCAGACACCTCCACCATCTCCATATTTCTCAGCATTGAGGACTCCGTTATTGTAACTGTGGGATTCTCCACTGCAAATTTTAAATCCGCGTCACTAAATGACACAACAGTGGATTCTGCAGGGAAACTGCGCACGTGCAGATTAACTAATTGAATGATGCTCTTTTGTGTATGGATCAAACACCAAATCTGGTGGTCGGATTGTTTGTTAGATTTCTCTACATAACATTCATGTGAGCGCGCCCCTACTCACAGGTACATAGCTCCCAGAGAAACCTGTAAACAGCTCCACTTTATGCGTGACTTGGGGGAGGGCGATATTGGGGTGAACTGCAGTGATTAAGGGAATTGGTGATTTAATCTTTAGCAATGAATTTTCTTGATTCTTCTCACCTCTCCTGACATGCCTGTTTTAATAGCTTCATACATGCCCCATGTAATAACAATTCTGGAGCATCTATTCTTATGTCTCTATGTTGTGTCATTCCTTTATTATTTCTACTAGAAGCTATGAATGAATTGCTAGCAGTCTGCAGTAAGGGTACAGAGGGGAGGTAACAAGTTTGGGGGCGTGTACCTGCACGGTCTTAAAATGGCAGCACTGATTGGATAGAGTACGTCTGTGCAGCTACACGCCCCCAACTGGTTACCTCCCCTCTGTGCCCTTACTGCAGACTGCTAGCAATTCATTCATAACTTCTAGTAGAAATAATAAAGGAACGGCACAACATAGAGACACAAGAATAGAGGCTCCAGAATTGTTATTACATAGGGAATGCATGAAGCTATTAACACAGACATGTCAGGAGCGGTGGGAGGTCCTCTTTAAGCTTCAGTATAAAGTATCCTAATCTTCATTAGACTTCTCTCTGCAGGTTCTCTTTACAAGACGTGTACACAACCTAAACTAATGATTCTTTTTATCTTTCCTAATTTACCTTGGTCACAGCATGTTTAGGCAAGGAATGCATGACCTAAAAGTGTGGCCAAACAGTGAAGCTGATGGATCGGAGCCGACCAAAACCCCTGGCAGAACAAGCAGCTCTTTGTCTGAAGATCAGATGAGCAGATTGGCCAAGGTAAATCCCTGTTCTCCATAATCATTCATTCTTGTTCTTTTCTGTTGGCTGTGTGCCATTCGCTCTGAGACCTTCATGCTATAAACTCCGAAATGATCAGCGATAATGCAGATCCTTGCTATTTAACTCCTCAGATGCCACAGTCAATTGTGTCATATTAGAGGTTAACAGACTGAGGGGCTCCTTCTGTCCTCTGATCAGCAGCCCGGTCATTCAATCGCGGGGTTCTGCTGAGGGCTCCATGCCTGCCATGTTACCATGCTATGTAATAGAATGCCGGTAGAATCGCTATTCTCTGTAGTACAGCACTGCTGCGTTGTAGTGAATAGTACAGGCATGTCTTTTAAAGAGGTTGTGCAAGAATGGAGGGGTCTGCCACACCTGCAAAGGGAAGAAGACTTACCTGCTTCCCGGTGTCGGCTTCTTCTTTTACCGGCCTGAAATGCATCTCCTGGGCTTCAATGATGTCAACAATCGGTTTGGCATCGCTGCAGCCAATCAACAGGCTGCGGCAGTGTCAGGCGTCCATGACAAATGGTCACATGGTTGCAAGGGGAGCCTGACATCGCTGTGGCCTGTGATTGGCTATGGCGATGTAAATCCGGATGTTGACACTGCTTACAGAGCATCACAGGCCTGCAGGAGTAGGAGCAGGGAGCTGGTGCTGAGAAGTAGGTAAGTTATCTTCCCTTTGCAGGTCCGGCTGAATGGGGGGAGGGCAGGGGTTGCCAAAACCCCTCCTGTTCTTACAAAACCCCTTTTAAGGGGATTAAAAAAGTAGTTAAATCACATTTAAAAATAAATAAAAAAGATGACATATCTCAAAAAATTTAAAATCTCCCTTTTACCATATATACATACACATATATATATATATATATATATATATATATATATATTTACACTCACCTAAAGAATTATTAGGAACACCTATTCTATTTCTCATTAATGCGATTATCTAGTCAACCAATCACATGGCAGTTGCTTCAATGCTTGTAGGGTTGTGGTCCTGGTCAAAACAATCTCCTGAACTCCAAACTGAATGTCAGAATGGGAAAGAAAGGCGATTTAAGCAATTTTGAGCGTGGCGTGGTTGTTGGTGCCAGACGGGCCGGTCTGAGTATTTCGCAATCTGCTTAGTTACTGGGATTTTCACGCACAACCATTTCTAGGGTTTACAAAGAATGGTGTGAAAAGGGAAAAACATCCAGTATGCGGCAGTCCTGTGGGCGAAAATGCCTTGTTGATGCTAGAGGTCAGGGGAGAATGTGCCGACTGATTCAAGCTGATAGAAGAGCAACGTTGACTGAAATAACCACTCGTTACAACCGAGGTCTGCAGCAAAGCATTTGTGAAGCCACAACACGCACAACCTTGAGGCGGATGGGCTACAACGGCAGAAGACCCCACCGGGTACCACTCATCTTCACTACAAATAGGAAAAAGAGGCTACAATTTGCACAAGCTCACCAAAATTGGACTGTTGAAGACTGGAAAAATGTTGCCTGGTCTGATGAGTCTCGATTTCTGTTGAGACATTCAAATGGTAGAGTCCGAATTTGGAGTAAACAGAATGAGAACATGTATCCATCATGCCTTGTTACCACTGTGCAGGCTGGTGGTGGTGGTGTAATGGTGTGGGGGATGTTTTCTGGGCACACTTTAGGCCCCTTAGTGCCAATTTGCCATTGTTTAAATGCCACGGGCTACCTGAGCATTGTTTCTGACCATGTCCATCCCTTCATGACCACCATGTACCCATCCTCTGATGGCTACTTCCAGCAGGATAATGCACCATGTCACAAAGCTCGAATCATTTCAAATTGGTTTCTTGAACATGACAATGAGTTCACTGTACTAAAATGGCCCCCACAGTCACCAGATCTCAACCCAATAGAGCATCTTTGGGATGTGGTGGAACGGGAGCTTCGTGCCCTGGATGTGCATCCCTCAAATCGCCATCAACTGCAAGATGCTATCCTATCAATATGGGCCAACATTTCAAAAGAATGCTATCAGCACCTTGTTGAATCAATGCCACGTAGAATTAAGGCAGTTCTGAAGGCAAAAGGGGGTCCAACACCGTATTCGTATGGTGTTCCTAATAATTCTTTAGGTGAGTGTAGATATATATTATACTTTCCAAAGAACGAGGCAGCACTTCCAGATTTCGGTGGCAGGGTGAAGACCCCAAAACTTTATTCCCCAGCAACGTTTCGGCCTACTCAATGAGGCCTTTGTCGACAAAGGCCTCATTGAGTAGGCCGAAACGTTGCTGGGGAATAAAGTTTTGGGGTCTTCACCCTGCCACCGAAATCTGGAAGTGCTGCCTCGTTCTTTGGAAAGTACATATCGTGGAGGAGAAGCCGACCTCTGTGAGGAATTGCACCCAGTACACACGGTCTGACTGTGCTGCTGCGGTATTTGGTAGTGTGTGTGTGTGTGTGTGTGTGTATATATATATATATATACAGACGTGGACAAAATTGTTGGTACCCTTTGGTCAATGAAAGAAAAAGTCACAATGGTCACAGAAATAACTTTAATCTGACAAAAGTAATAATAAATTAAAATTCTATAAATGTTAACCAATGAAAGTCAGACATTGTTTTTCAACCATGCTTCAACAGAATTATGTAAAAAAATAAACTCATGAAACAGGCATGGACAAAAATGATGGTACCCCTAACTTAATATTTTGTTGCGCAACCTTTTGAGGCAATCACTGCAATCAAACGCTTCCTGTAACTGTCAATGAGACATCTGCACCTCTCAGCAGGTATTTTGGCCCACTCCTCATGAGCAAACTGCTCCAGTTGTGTCCGGTTTGAAGGGTGCCTTTTCCAGACTGCATGTTTCAGCTCCTTCCAAAGATGCTCAATAGGATTGAGGTCAGGGCTCATAGAAGGCCACTTTAGAATAGTCCAATTTTTTCCTCTTAGCCATTCTTGGGTGTTTTTAGCGGTGTGTTTTGGGTCATTGTCCTGTTGCAAGACCCATGACCTGCGACTGAGACCAAGCTTTCTGACACTGGCTAGTACATTTCTCTCTAGAATTCCTTGATAGTCTTGAGATTTCATTGTACCCTGCACAGATTCAAGACACCCTGTGCCAGACGCAGCAAAGCAGCCCCAGAACATAACAGAGCCTCCTCCATGTTTCACAGTAGGGACAGTGTTCTTTTCTTGATATGCTTCATTTTTTCGTCTGTGAACATACAGCTGATGTGCCTTGGCAAAAACTTCGATTTTTGTCTCATCTGTCCACAGGACATTCTCCCAGAAGCTTTGTGGCTTGTCAACATGTAGTTTGGCATATTCCAGTCTTGCTTTTTTATGATTCGTTTTCAACAATGGTGTCCTCCTTGGTCGTCTCCCATGTAGTCCACTTTGGCTCAAACAACGACGGATGGTGCGATCTGACACTGATGTTCCTTGAGCATGAAGTTCACCTTGAATCTCTTTAGAAGTCTTTCTAGGCTCTTTTGTTACCATTCGGATTATCCGTCTCTTAGATTTGTCATCAATTTTCCTCCTGCGGCCACGTCCAGGGAGGTTGGCTACAGTCCCATGGATCTTAAACTTATGAATAATATGTGCAACTGTACTCACAGGAACATCTAGTTGCTTGGAGATGGTCTTATAGCCTTTACCTTTAACATGCTTGTCTATAATTTTCTTTCTGATCTCTTGAGACAGCTCTTTCCTTTGCTTCCTCTGGTCCATGTCGAGTGTGGTACACACCATATCACCAAACAACACAGTGATTACCTGGAGCCATATATATAGGCCCAATGGCTGATTACAAGGTTGTAGACACCTGTGATGCTAATTAGTGGACACACCTTGAATTAACATGTCCCTTTGGTCACATTATGTTCTGTGTTTTCTAGGGGTACCATCATTTTTGTCCATGCCTGTTTCATGAGTTTATTTTTTTACATAATTCTGTTGAAGCATGGTTGAAAAACAAAGTCTGACTTTCATTGGTTAACATTTATAGAATTTTAATTTATTATTACTTTTGTCAGATTAAAGTTATTTCTGTGACCATTGTGACTTTTTCTTTCATTGACCAAAGGGTACCAACAATTTTGTCCACGTCTGTATATATATATATATTAAAAACAATAAAAAAGCTAATCATGACTGGTATTGTCATGTCCAAAGTATACTGGTCTGCACCATGTCGTGTGGTGTAGGTCATACAAAAAATAAATTAACAAAATTCTCCAATGACCCCAAAAATGAGCCCTATCTCAGCCCCTATGGCAGAATATGATAAGTTATGGCTGTCAGAATATGGCACAGAAATAGTAAAAGAACAAAACTATATCGGCTTAGTATCTCCATGATCGTACCACATAATAACGTTAACAAACCATTTTTACTGCAGAATAAAAAAATAAATTATTTCCACTACAAATATTTTTTTTCAGTTTATTAGTACATTGTATAAACTATTACAAAAAAAATGATGGAAAAATAAATAATCTATGGCTCTTTGAAGGCGTGGAACGAAAAACTAAAATGTCGTCCCGCTAAATCTGCTTGGTTCTTAAAGGAAACCTGTCACCATGATTTTGGCCATAGAGCTGGGGACATGGGCTGCTAGATGGCCGCTAGCACATCCGCAGTACCCAGGTCCCATAGCTCTGTGTGCTTTTATTGTGTTAAAAAACAGTTTTGATTGATATGCAAATGACCTGATATGAGTCCTGTAGCCGGAGATGAGTCAAGCGGAAAGGAGCCCAGCACCGCCCCGCGTCCTCCGAATCTCCTCCTTGCTGCCTGACGTCACAGAGCTGGAGCGCCGAAATCTCGCGATGCGCGAGCTAGCGCATGCGTAGTTCGTTCCCTGTGCTGATGCCAGTACAGGGAATGAACATGATGCCGACACTGCGCATGCGCTAGCTCGCGCATCGCGAGATTTCGGCGCTCCAGCTCTGTGACGTCAGCCAGCAAGGAGGAGATTCGGAGGACGCGGGGCGGTGCTGGGCTCCTTTCCGCTTGACTCATCTCCGGATACAGGACACATATCAGGTTCATTTGCATATCAATCAAAACAGTTTTTTAACACAATAAAAGAGCAGAGAGCTATGGGGACTGGGTATTGCGGATGTGCTAGCGGCCATCTAGCAGCCCATGTCCCCAGCTCTATGCGCAAAATCCTGGTGACAGGTTTCCTTTAAGAGGTTATCCCCCTGGACATATAGATGCATATCTAGAAATCTTTTTCTGCACATTCACTGTAATCTTGTGCCACGACATGTGGTGCCATGATACTAAGAACACGTGAGTGCGTCTGTGAAGCAGTGGACGGGCACTAAACCGTGAAAAGCAGTGTTGCCCGTTTCACAGTAGGGCAGCCCCTTAACTTGTTTCGCCCCTCTGTTCTAGGGGCATGCCGCAAATGTTGCCATGTACACCCCGGTGTTTTTTTCTGGTCTTTAACTGTGACACCACAAATGTAAAAAGGGGGGTCTCACCGTAAGGGCGTAACTGTCTCCCACGGGATTTGGACCATGTAGGCACAACCTTAAAGGGAACCTGTCACCGGGATTTTGTGTATATAGCTGAGGACATGGGTTGCTAGATGGCCGCTAGCACTTCCGCAATACCCAGTCCCCATAGCTCTGTGTGCTTTTATTGTGTAAACAAAACTATTTGATACATATGCAAATTAACCTGAGATGAGTCCTGTATGTGAGAGGAGTTAGGGACAGGACTCATCTCAGGTTAATTTGCATATGCGTCAAATCGTTTTTTCTCGCTGGTATCATTGGGGGACACAGGACCGTGGGTATAGCTTGCTGCTGCCACTAGGAGGCGACACTAGGCTGAAAAGTGATAACTCCTCCCCTGCAGGCTATACCCCCTCCAGCCTGGAGAGAGCATATCAGTTTTTAGCTTAGTGTCGTAGGAGGCAGACCTCCCTGCTTAGCAGGGTGGCCTTTTTTGATTTTCTTAATTTTGTTATTTTTTACAGATTCATGGATGGGGCACAGGCACGCTTGCGTCCCTGTCTCCCTGGGAGGCTTGCCGGTGTTGCTTGTTCCACCGCCTTGCCTCCCCCAAGAAGACAAAGTGGACCACGGCAGCCTCGCTCCCCTGCTTCCCGCCAGCAAGAGGGACACCTGCTCTCCAGCCCTTCTCTGCCCGGACCCCTGATGCCTGGTGCCAGCGGTCGTGGGGTGTCCCTGCTGGTACAAGACTATGGGTGAAGAACACAGATGAAGGCAGGTGAGTATACTGTCCCTCTCTGTCCCCCTCACACCATGGCCCCCTCTTAGGGAGGCTGCGAGTCCTCCAACAGTTGCCGCATATTCCCTCAGTAATCGGGGAATGAAGGGGTTAATCCCGAACCGGCGGCGGCGGCATTATTTTCCTCCCACCCCCCTCCGATCTAACATATCGGGCAGGGGACATTTAGAAACTAGCCGCTGCACTCTCAATGCCCCTTCCTCAGACCGTCCGGGTGGGCTCCCCGGTCGGCCAGGCACCGCGCCTCTAGCAGGTATGATCTTGGACGCCTGCTAGTGCCGATCGGGGTACCTCCGTTTCCCGACGGCGGAGCACAGAAAAATCTAGGCCCCGGCTTCATTCGGGCCTTCCGATTCTTCCCGGCCGCGCTGTTTTGTTTTTTCCGGCCCGCGGGTAGGTTCCATGGCCTCATTCATTGCACCGCCAGGTACCGCTGTGTTCGGCTGGCGGTGGGTCCCATGTGAAATTTTAGTTCCCGGCTTTGCGGCCTTCTAGGCCGCAACATCACCTCAGGTACGGAGGGCGGGTCCATATTCTGGCGCGAATTTTCCCCGGGAGCCAGCTGGCTCCGCTCTGGCTTTGGTCATTAACCCTTCCTACCCTGCCACTTGAATCCGGTAACCAGATTACCCCTACCCTAGGTCTCTGTCTGCAGGCACGATGTGCCTTAATATGGCAGGATACAGCCTTTCTTCCTCCTTGTCCATTTAAGGTTAGGTCCTCACATATATATATATATATATATATAATTTGTTCTTTTTAAATAAAAGAAAAAAATATATAAAACATTTTTTTTTTTTATACTTTCTTCTTTTTAAATAAAAAAGTGCGCCCATACAGGTCCTGCCCTTCTCACGGACCGAGCTCTATGCCCAGGGCCTGTTCCCTATCCCGGAGAGTGGAGAATTTTTCAGTTCCTAACCCACCCTCCGGGGCCGTTGCTAATGCTCCAACTGTGCAAATCCAGTGGAGTTCATCTGACCTTACGGGCAGCTTGGTTGATAGTGCTTCACTCGGACAAGGCCAGTGGAGTACATATGAAAGGTCCCCAATCGCCCTTCGGGCCGTTTGGTTGATAATGATCCACTTGCGAAAATTCAGTGGAGTATATCTGACGGTTTCCCAATTCGCCCTCTGAGGCCGTTTGGTTGATATGGCTCCAACTGTGCAATTCCAGTGGAGTACATCTGACGGATTCCCATTCCGCCCTCTGGGCCGTTTGGTTGATACTGCTCCAACTGCGTAAATCCAGTGGGGTACATCTGGAGGATCCCAATCCGCCCTCTGAGGCCGGTTGGTTGATTATGTTCCAACTGCGCAAATCCAGTGGACTACATCTGAGGGACTCCCATTCCGCCCTCTGGGCTGTTGGGTTGTTAATGCTCCAACTGCGTAAATCCAGTGGAGTACATCCGAAGAGTCCCCAATCCGCTCTCCGGGCCGTTTGGTTGATAATGCTCCAACTGCAAAGCCCAGTGGGGTACATTTGGAGGATCCCAATCCGCCCTCTGAGGCCGGTTGGTTAATAATACTACAACTTTGCAAATCCAGTTGAGGACAACTGACACTTCCCATCCACCCTACGGGGGCGTCTGTTTGAGTTTCTCCTCCGGCGCAACTCAGCGGAGGACCGCTGGAAGTTCCCAATCCACCCTCCTGGGTCGTTTGGTTAATAGAGCACCGTCTGCGCAATCGGTGAGCAGACCTTTAGTTCCATTCCACCTCCGGGGTAGTTTGATTCTTATATCAACACCGCCACAGCCTGCAACAGCCATGGGCTAGAGGCTGAGGGGTGGAACTGCGCACGAGCGGGCCGAAGCAGGACAGTTATTCGGACTCTGACAGGAATCCGGATTATTTTCCCTAGATTACGTCCGTGCTAACCGGTTCTGGTGGATGCATTCTCCCTTTCCTTAGGCACTATTTACACTTCTATTAGATACAGTGCTTAATTTGGGTATTACCCCCTTCCTGAGGAGGACTGACCTCACTAGCGTTGGCCTCAATGCCAGCCATAGGTGCCCTCGTTCTGTGAGTGGCGGAATTGAAGTTCCACTGGGCTCAGTATAGTCAACATACATTAACCTTTTGTATAGGTGGCATGATGGCATTCTCACTGCTGTCGCAGTGTTTACGTACGCATTACACCCTTTCTAGGGTGGGATGATGGCACTTCCCACAGAGTACAGAACTCGTCATATGCAAGTTCCTGCTAGGTGCGTTACCCCCTTCGATGGGGGATGTATTTACACTACCTCGGGTTACAGTACTTACTGGATATGTTACTCCCGATCATAGGTAAAGCGTTTGCACTGCCACTGGGCGCAGTGCTTGCCGTAGATTTTTCCCCCTCCTTTCAGTAGGTAATTACACTTCCGTAGGTTGCGGTTCTGACTATCACGCTACCCCCTGCCCTAACCGGGGGATTGCGCTTCTGTTGGTTACTATTCCATCTCCCATTTGCCATCACATACTTCCTATAGAATTACCCTCTACAAACGATCTGGTAACGGGGGAATCACTATGCATCTTTGCATGCTGTATTTCAGTTACGCCACGACTCTAGAGGCCTTGGTTTCCTTCACAGGTGGTCCGTGGCAACGTCGGTACCGCTGGTGCCGGATATTTCTCATCTAGTGGCATATCTGCCAATGGAGACTATGGATACACCCATATTGTATTCCTCTTTTCTTCATGCACGTTATTGGAGACGCAAAAAGGTCGGCCTTTGTGCTCTCAGGGGTGTCACCCAGCCTTATGTGTCCTAGACTCCCCACCCCCATGAGCCTCCACCGTTCAGGTCAGTCACACTGCACAGAGTACTGTGGTCAAGAGCCAGCAAGCAGAATATTCCACCGACTCCGGATGCTTCGTCCACCACTCATCCTTGTCTACGTGAGTGCGTTATGTTGGCAATCGGCAGTGGCTACTATAACGGCTTCTCCTTCGCAGAGTAGTCTTCACGCTAGGGCTAGATGCTCCTTATCGCTGTAGCGGGACAGCCCCCCTCAGGTAGGGGTTCTACCCTGGTACTAATTCGGCAGTGGCTCCTGTTCAGCGCCCTTGTCAGGTGGAGGGTTTAAGGTTAGCTCTACTACCTGGGCCAGCTTGATACCAGAGCTTCTACTGGATGTCCTCAGGCCTTCTCCTCATGTCCACGCTGGCGGAGCATGCGGTGACCCCTACTGCACGAGGGGTGTTTAAGTCGCCATTACATGCTAAGGGTCCTACTGCATAGTTCTTTCGTCAGGCAACGGATTCCTCTAACACGAGAATCAGTGACCTCTACGGTGTGGCCTACTCCTCGGCTGGAGTATGGCGTGAGCATTACTCTTGGGGCTTCCCTTGTAGGGCCTCCCCTTCAGGCGGAGTATCGCATCACCACTAGACACTGTTGAGCTCCAGTCTCACATGGGAATGGGCTTTAGCTCTGGCCTCTTTCTGGTTTACTACCAGTAAGGGTCCGTGGCTCTGACAACTGTTGTCCTCCTGCCACATTTAATCCATTCCATATGTTTGAGAAGGCTCTTGATGTGAGCCGTAACGCGTCAGAGTATTGTATGTGACCAATGGAGACATCATCTTTTGTTGAGGACTACAGTGAGTGCCGGTCTTTCTTCATTCTTATTATTAACTGTTGTCCTTCTGTCGTCGGCTCGGGTGTGGCGATGGTTGATCAGCACCTACCTTTTGAGTGCGTTCTACTGGGTAGATCAGTCCCTACGGCACTCGTCAACACTGAAGTGCCGTTCTGAGCGGGACCTGGATTCTAGTAGTCATGACGTCACGCCATTGGTGCTACCTCTCTTCAGATGTCAGTGATATCTACGTCACCTCAAGCCAATGGTGGTTGTTCTTTCACTGCTCATTCCGGGGGTGGACTGAGAGCCTTCCCAAGACGGGCGGAGCGTAGTCGAGCTCCACCCGGCAAGAGTATTTCTCTCATCTTTGTTCCACTCATCTGCCCTTCCAGGCAGCGTTGCCGCTTTGTTGAAGTATAGTCACTGACGGGGCTTCCCATCACTAGCGGTGCTCACATTGGATTTACTTTACCTTTCCCGTGTGGTATTGATTGGCCTGCAGTGGGGCACGCCTGGCTCAGGCGTTTTGTTTCTTAGGGATTCTCAGGCAGCTTCTCTCACTAGAAATCTCACCACCTGCCTCTATGGCTATAAGGGCGTTGGTCTACCGATATTCCGCTCCCTAGGGGGCGTTCTCTGGACCAGAGGTGAATCCTACGGACTTGGCCTTTTAGTTCTACTTCCACAGCTGCGGCCAGGAGCCGGCTGTTGGGTGGCATTATTATTTTTCATTTTATTTTTTCTCTGGCGTTGATACGCCTTTCTTGTACGTATTTTTTTTCTTTAAGTATGAACATGGGGCAGTGTTCCGTCCAGGATTCTCTTTTTTCGCGGAAGGTGGTCGCCGTTCCACACCTCACAGACATGGGTTTCTCTTCTTTCTCCCTCGTAGTACACGGACCGAGCTCTCCATCAGCCATGTGATTTGGCCTATGAGCTTGCTTGTCCTTGTCTAGCGCTTACAGCCCTACGGACTTCTACCAATTCTTATCCTGGGGTCCTTGTCAAGGCTGACGGCCTCCAAAGGGTGTTTTCCAGATAGTTCCATTTAACAGTTGCTCGGGCAGTCTGCCCTCGGGTAGGCAACGTCCGGCTGAGTCTTGGCCCACCCGACCAGCGGTCGGCGTTTCTCGGGTCAATCTCCTTCATGCGGTAGCTTCCAGTGTGGAAGGCAGTAGCTTGGTCTTCCGGACACACATTCATCAAGTCTTACCGGGTGCTTTCCTAGGCACCGGCGGATACTGTTCCAGGCAGCAAATTCTTGCAGGCGGCAGTGAGTTGCGCGTCCTTGGGGCGTTTTTTCTCCAGTGGCATGTGATTTTTTTCCCTCCCCGTGGACTGCTTTAGGACGTCCCACGGTCCTGTGTCCCCCAATGATACCAGCGAGAAAACAAGATTTTTGTGAAACTCACCTGTAAAATCTCTTTCTCGCGTGGTTCATTGGGGGACACAGCTCCCACCCAGTAATTTCTGTTTGCTGTGGTTGTTGGCGGTTGTGGAGCCAGTATGGCCCCAGTTCTGGTTTGATCGGACTGGCGGTGGTCAGTTGTTGGTTGTTTACTGTATGGTTATTTTCTCCTACTCCTATGGCTTGGGCACAAACTGATATGCTCTCTCCAGGCTGGAGGGGGTATAGCCTGCAGGGGAGGAGTTATCACTTTTCAGCCTAGTGTCGCCTCCTAGTGGCAGCAGCAAGCTATACCCACGGTCCTGTGTCCCCCAATGAACCACGCGAGAAAGAGATTTTACAGGTGAGTTTCACAAAAATCTCGTTTTTAACACACTAAAAGCACACAGAGCTATGGGGACTGGGTATTGCGGATGTGCTAGCGGCCATCTAGCAGCCCATGTCCTCAGCTCTATTCACAATAATAGGGGAACCAGATACCCCATTATTGGGAATGGTCGAGGTTCCAGTGGTCGGACCCCCAATGATCAGATAATTATCCCCTTTCCTGCAGATCCCTTTAAACCTAAGCCTCTAACCATATCAAGAGGGAGTCTGCCGCATCCCCAGTGAAGAAGGTTGATAGTAAGATGAGGAAAACTTTGGCAACTGTCTTACAAGAAATATGGTCTTTGAGAACCTGACTTATTCTCAGGCATGTAGCCATAAAATGGGGACATCCGCTACCGTGTTCCAGAATCTGCCTCGGAAGGGGTTTCGCAGTAAGAGCAAGGCCATCAGTGGACCTGTCTGCTATTAGCTGTGGTTAATTCTATAGCAGGCATGGCCAACCTGCGGCTGTCCAGCTGTTGTAAAACTACAACTCCCACCATGCCCTGCCGTAGGCTGTTAGCTGTAGTCAGTCTGGGCATGCTGGGAGTTGTAGTTTTGCCACAGCTGGGCCATCCCTGCTCTGTAGCATGTGAAGCTCAGGAATAGCACATATGACTTGTGTTTGTAATGACTTTCTAATCTCCATGTCTCGGCCGTGGCTTTATGTGATCTCCTATCACATTCCCTTCCCACGTCGCCTTTACGCTCAGTGCGTCTCTGGCTGAGAAGCGTTGACTTTTTGGACACTTTGAACGACAGACGGGTGCGGGCGGCGGCAGCTATAAATACGTCGCCATCTCCACGGCTGATTTACAGCATCAATAACCTCAGCCTTTGTTTTCATGGAATAGCAGCATTTTATAAGGCCAGCTCACCCCCACATTAAAAGGAAAACTAATTAAAGGCTTCATTTTACAGCCTCGGGTTATCTGAGAAGATTTAACGGCCCCAAGGGCAGAGGGCCGGATGGTGAAATGAGAGCACTGACAAACTGCTCCCCCCCCATCCTTAAAGAGACAGCTCCTGTAGTAAAGGGTTCTGATATTATAAAGTGCTCTCTGCCACTCCGTTATGGCGTTGTGACTCCTGGACTCTTCTGGTCCCGCGAGTACACATCCTGAACAGACTGTGTGACGTGTGCCGCTGCAGCCATTGACTAGTCTCAGTGGCTGCTAGGTCATGTGACCGGTCAGTCCAGGAAGTTTTCACTGGGCCACCGCCGGATGTTCAGGAGACGCAGAGACCAAGTAAGTGTAGATCTCTTCATAGGTCTTGCAGGGAACCTTCAAAAACTAGCCTTTAAAGGGATCTGTAGACTAATAACATCTTCTGGGGACGGATACAAGTTTTAATATACTGCATATATAACATGTCTCGATTATTCTGGGGCCGCGGCGGGGAGTTATATAATCTCCTCTCCTATGTGCAGTAGTAGTGCAGCTGGGCCATTCTCAAGATCGGCATGAGGCCTTTCCCCCCAGAAAACTACAATTCCCATCATGCCCGGACAGCCTACAGCAGGGCATGGTGGGAGCTGTAGTTTTACAACCGCTGGAGGGCCGCAGGTTGGGCATCCCGGCCGTAAAGTGAGTGATTGTTCGGCCGGGGCAACGCTTTTCCTTATTGTAAATCCCCTGCTGATAAGACTTTTGGGACCCCCCCGCCCCACTATAAGCTGTTACTTCAAGTTACAAGGGATTTCCTTATGATGGGTCATCAGTATGTGCTCGGCTTGGGTCCGACCCCTCAGATTCCCGGGCTGTCAGTAGAAGAAAGGGCTCGCATCTTCACTGCTCCAGCCTTGTGGAAGCCATTGGGGCTAAGCTGCTGATCCAGTGGTTACCAGGGGTCTGAGGTTGGGCTATCCATTATTTGTGGTGGCCCTCTGGATAGGAAAGCACAGTCTGCGCCAGTGCAGTTGGTTGAACTGAGCCCTGGATATGTTTAGGAGATATATATATATATATATATATATATATATATATATATATATATATATAATGATTTCTAGAGCTTTACCCAGTTTGTACACAAAACTTAGGGATCAGACTTCACATGCACAAAGCCTTAGACATTTACCGCTGGTTGGAAAACCACTTCAGAGCCTGTGGACTCCTTTTCTTTCTTTGTTGATTTGCATCCTAAATGCAAAATTAAGCAGCTTTCTAAATAGTGTCCATTAACCTACATTGCTGCAGTAGGGTCTGTGCAACGTGTTCTGCTGCCTGTGATATAAATCTGCTCGTGGCCGCTGCCGGCTCAGTGCTGAGATCTCCTGCTTTCATCCGCAGGTAGGGATGGCGGCTGTAGACAACATAGGAATCTGTATAACAGATGGAGGAGAGCAGTCCGGGCGGATGGGGGAGAGATCACAAAAGCTCAAACAGCATCAGCGCCAGTCTCTGTATAGTTAGGCCTCATGCACATGACCGTAGTTTCTGTCCGCATTCAATCTGCATTTTATGCGGATCACATTCGCAAAAGATTCGTACAGCACATCCACACGTCCGTTCCGCGGCCCCTCAAAAAATAAAAAAAATAGAACATGTCCTATTTTTGTCCGTTTTGCGAACAAGGATAGGACATTTGTACAGAAGTTATAAAAATAAACGGCAGCGCGCACTCAGCCGGGATCCATGTCTTGCGGCTGTGTGCTTGAGCCCTTATGTTGAGATTACGCAGGGATTGTTTTAGAAGAAGGCAGTACACGTGTGAAACGATGAAAGTTCTGATGAGCTAGTGATGGCAGCAGCATCTGGGACACACAGATCACATCCAGCATGTATTACTGGGGAGGATTCATTCTCATGAGGTGGTAAACTGATTATCAGGGGGTCTGAAAATGAATAAAGGAATGATGATTAAAGACCGAAACTTAGTGCAACTCCAATTAACCTCTAACGTGTAAAGATAATTTTTTTTTTCCATCAAAGATGTCCATAGCTTTTAAAGGTGTTGGCCAGTACCTTTTATATTTATAATCTATCCTCAGAATAGGCCATCGGTATCTGATCATCAGGGGTCCGACATCATTCACCCCCTCTGAACTATATAGCTCCATCTATTGTGTAGTGGATGAATCCGGTTACTGCAGGGCTGCTACTGTTTGGTTCAATCGGACCAGATATTGATGGCCTTTCCTGAGTATAGGACAACAATGGAAAAGTCCTGGGCAGCCTCGCAGAGATGATTATGGTTTCTGTGTTTGTCATTAGTTCATGAACTCTCTTTAATCAATGCAGGAGTCTGATATGGAGCGAGTGGAGGAGGTAAGTACCCGTGTTCACAGCATGCACTGAGCAGTGTGGTGAGCTTGCCGCCTTTGGGTCACTGACATGGCTTCCATCAGATTGCAGTGATTTGCTGTTGCCCTCTTAGCAGATAGATGAGGGGTGATTCAGATATTTCCCCCTCTGGTGTCATCTTGTAAATGGACGCAGATGTCAGCTGAGAGGAGCATGATGTAAAAAAAGGTGCCGGACGAGTGACGTTTGGTGATTTCAGCCTTCTTTCCGTAACAACCATCTGCACTAATCTTTCCCTGCTAACCAAACCTTGTATGACCGCAGAGGGCAGGACCGTTGTATCGTCTTGTGTACAGCATTGAAGTAAAAAGAGCCCCGTTCTGATGGGGAGAGCTTTTTACAGCTTTTCAACCTATGGATTCTGTGGAAAGGATTCTTAGAGGCTACTCCATGAGTACTACTTCCTATCCGAGTTCTTTAACTTACTCCTTTGGCTTGGAGTCTCTCTTAAAGGCAAGCTGCCATTATATACTTGTAACTAAGGCAATCTGTCCTGGTAGATCTGTGCTTGTCACCACGTTCTAGCGCTATTTTTGGCTTCGCAATACGCGCCCGCAGCTCAGAGGCGTAACTGATTTTATATTCTACAAATTTGCTCCTTTTTGCAACAAGGGTGTTGCTGTTGCACCTTGTTGCACCCACAGGATCTGCTCATTTTTTCCGGAGGCCATGCCCCCACTGCTTTGACTGACAAGGCCAGGCAGTCTAGACATTCTCACGTCTGACCATGAAGTCTCACGGCATTGTGTTTGGTGCACAGGCAGATGGAACCTATAGGTGCACCTCACCATTGATCTCCAGCCAAGTGCTGCTTGTGTGCCTAACGTGATGCCGTGAGACTTCTGGGCCAGGCATGAGAACATCTACACTTCCTGGCCCTGTTGGTCAAGGTGGTGGGGACGCGGTCAACAGAGGGGGTCGAGGCAGGCAGAGAAAATGAGCAGAGCCTCTGGATGCAACGAGGTGCAAGGGCAACACCCTTGTTACACCAAGGGACTAATTTGCACAACATAAAGTATTTCTCTGAATTACGGGTAGCTATCGAAAAATAGCATTTGAATCTGATGACAAGCCCAGATCTACCAAGGCAGGTGGCGTTAGTTAAAGGTATGTGATGACAGAGTCCCTTTAACTCTCTGTCAGACCATCACTGTGACCAGAGAAAGCCCCCAGTAGTGATTCAGATAGAGCAGGCATGCTCAACCTACGGCCTTCCAGCTGTTGCAAAACTACAACTCCCATCATTCCCGGACAGCCTACAGCTATCAGCCTACAGAAGGGTATGGTGGGATTTGTAGTTTTACAACAGCTGGAGGGCTGCAGGTTGAGCATCACACATAACACTAAGCATCTTTATCTAGGCCTGGCCAGAGAAAAATAGAACCGTAGTAGTGTTATCCCACTTCTACCCCTGCTGTTATCATGAGGATTACCTAGCAGATAATATCTTGCCTCACAGCAGCAGTAAACTGATAGTGGATTACTTATCTACACTGGAGGTTTTAGCATTTGTGTTGACTGCTACAGAAGGACAATATTTAGTATTTCATTTTCAGCGCATAGTACTGCCGAAATAAAATAAAAAATAAAAAACAGCCAAAAATTCTTCTTTTCTTTTTATTTTTTATGTGAATATTGAGTTCAAGAAAATACACATTTCTAATGAAACTGTCCTTTTAAGGTGCCTTGTCAATGATCATCCAGTCCCCTGCATTGTTTTTACTCTGTGCTGAATATGAATAGGAAAGTCTTCTCTGTGATGATTGTGACTTCTTAGCTCCTCCTGCCTATTGGCAAGTCAAAAAAATCTTAGTATTATTTAATATGGTTAATGATAACTGATTGCAGCGGATCAGACCCCACCAATTTACCACCTGTGTTAGTGGAGCAGTGGTCATCCAAGAGCGCTACCATGCCATTTACATGGCGGTCTGACTTCTGTTCTCGTGGTCATTGGGCGTCCCAGCGGTCAGACCCCCTGGATTATATATTTATCACCATATAAAACCATGTGGAGTACCTACAGGTATGTGGTACAGATCCATCAGGACGGTGCCATTTCTGTATGCATTCTTATGTCAGCTCCACTTTATTTTTTGGAAATATCGGGATAACAGATATTTTGAGGAAATTTTATTATTCCCTCTGTGCTAGAATTCTGGAGATTAAAAAATAAAATAAAATGTGGCAGACACTATTTGTGTGCAAAAACTTGTGACCTTTTGATGTTCTACGCCGTCCTATATGGTAACTCCTACTTTTTTCAATGTATTATTTATTTGAAATTCTTTCATACATTACCAGGAGGAATGACAGATGCACAATGCAGAATAAAAATAAAAAAAATTGTTATGCGATGGGGGCTAAAACAAGGATCAGAAAGGTGACAGGTTCTCTCAAATAAGAATGAAATATTAATCACTATAGTCATAAATACGGTATACAAATTGTACAAGCTCACTTGTTGAAATAAGAGAAGAAATAATTGATTAGATTTTTTATGGTGCAATCAACTAATGGAACGCTTTATGCAAATGAACACTGAATACCATTATTGCTGGTTGTCTTCCCCAGGCCTGAGATGTGGATTGTATGTGTGGTTCTGGTATTGTATAAGCCGCGTACCTATATTAAAGAGCTGTAGAAAATCTGGTTTCCTGCATGTGCTGTATTGTATAGAGCAGGGATGCTCAACCTGCGGCCCTCCAGCTGTTGTAAAACTACAACTCCCACCATGCCCTACTGTAGGCTGATAGCTGTAGGCTGTCTGGGAATGATGGGAGTTGTAGTTTTGCAACAGCTGGAGGGCCACAGGTTGAGCATGCCTGGTATAGAGAGATGTATTTGTGAACTGGCAGCTGTTATTACCGCACTGTGTGTTGATTTGTAGAATACTGCGTATTCTAATTGAATTGGATCCTAGTAACTTTAATATTACTACAGTAATTTTTCGGTCTACTTTATTTTATGTCTGTCTATATCTGTCCTGCCTAAATGATGTAATATAAAATATTTTGCTTTACTGTTCCAAGAATTTAACTGCTATAATACTGCCCCCTATGTACAAGAATATAACTACTATAATACTGCCCCCTATGTACAAGAATATAAGTACTATAATACTGCCCCTATGTACAAGAATATAACTACTATAATACTGCCCCTATGTACAAGAATATAACTGCTATAATACTGCCTCCTATGTACAAGAATATAACTGCTATAATACTGCCCCCTATGTACAAGAATAGAACTGCTATAATACTGCACCCTCCTATGTACAGGAATATAATTACTATAATACTGCTTCTATGTACAAGAATATAACTACTATAATGCTGCTTCTATGTACAAGAATATAACTACTATAATACTGCCTCCTATGTACAAGAATATAACCACTATAATACTGCCTGCTATGTACAAGAATATAACTACTATAATACTGCTCCTATGTACAGGAATATAACTACTATAATACTGCCTCCTATGTACAGGAATATAACTGCTATAATACTGCCCCCTATGTACAAGAATATAACTACTATAATACTGCTCCTATGTACAAGAATATAACTACTATAATACTGCTTCTATGTACAAGAATATAACTACTATAATACTGCTTCTATGTACAAGAATATAACTACTATAATACTGCCCCCTATTTACAAGAATATAACTACTATAATACTGCCTCCTATGTACAAGAATATAACCACTATAATACTGCCTGCTATGTACAAGAATATAACTACTATAATACTGCTCCTATGTACTGCTCCTATGTACAAGAATATAACTACTATAATACTGCCATCCTATGTACAAGACTATAACTACTATAATGCTAGCTCCTATGTACAAGATATAACTACTATATACTGCTCCTATGTACAAGAATATAACTACTATAATACGGCTCCTATGTGCAAGAATATAACTAATAGAACATAAGTACATAACCACTATAATACTGCTCCTATATTAGAATATAACTACTATAATCTTTTATTTAAAAACTAGAACAAAATATTACAATATATTTATAATAAATCACAAGAAAAACAAAATAAAACACATCACTTAATGACATCAGAACAATCAGACAGTACACGGTACACGGTACACGGATCCTCCTCCAGTATACATTATTTGGATTATTTTGCAGGTCTTTCTTGTATACTGACTTCAGACTTTCTATGATGTTATACTTGACAGTATTACAGGAGAGGACCTCTTTATTAATCACCGGCAGCACCGCGCACACCACAGATGGTACATGATCACCACATTTATCACATATAAAGTACTTTTGTTATATGTCCTGAGCTGCGACGTGAAGTCTCCATATATTAGCTGATTAGCTGATGGTATGGTTGTCCTATAAGATGGGGTAACTGCAGGACAAGGGACATGACCTTCCATACCTGGATACTAAAGGGACACTCTGACAGGAGATGCTCCATTGTCTCTACTATCTGATCACACTCTTCCCTAGGACAGGACCTGTCTGATACATTACGGCATTTTAGATTGGCTCGGACATACATCTTGCTATGAAATGCTAGCCACGCAACGTCTCTCATGTGAGGAGGCACTCTAGGATCTTGTAAGATTTTTGCAGCCTACCTGGCAGCAAGAGTCCGGGCGTTCCTCAACTGAATCTGGACACTAAACTGAGATTTCAGTAGATTGTCATAGATCAACTTCCTGCAGAGTATTTTGACCTCATCGTAAAGGATCCTCCATCTAATGATCTTACTGATAATATGAACTCCATACCAAGACACGTTGTTCTTAATGCGCCCTAAGATCCTCTTAATAGAGCCACCTACCGACCACATAGACACAAACTGCTGGATCTGGCTCTTAAAGCTAGAGCACCAAGGTTTCAATGTCAAAGATGAGAAATTTCTCATAAAAAACATCAAGTTAAAGAAGAGCTCTGGCCAAGGCATGGAGAGTCCACCCTCCCTATGGGGGAGATAGGCAATTTTTCTCCTGACTACACTCACCCTGCTACCCCACTAGAAGTGGAAGAAGGCATTGGTCAGTCTGGAGCTCAAACTCTCTGGCACTGGAAACGCCACAGAGATATACAGGAAGAGCAGAAGCGGGAACCTTCTCATTAGGCAGATCTTCTCCTGATACACCAGCTTCCAGTGCTTCCAGCTCTTCGCCTTCTGCTCACACACCACCAGCTTCTCCTCCCAGTTCACCTTCCCTTCATCTACTGCCCCAAAGACAACTCCCAGAATCTTAATCTGACTCTGGACTGTCCTGAAGGGCACAGAGAAGACATCGCTGTCTTTCCCCAGCCAAAAGGCCTCACCCTTTTTCATATTCACTGCTGAATTTGAGACTTTGGAGAAATCTGTTATTTACTTTTCTACTACTGCACAATAGTCTCTAGAAGACACCAGAAGCCTCACATCATCTGCATAGGCGCAGTACTTTATAGCTTCCACTTTTTCATGAAGATGACATCTCAACGCAACGAAAAACTGAATTAGTCTGCAATTTTCTCAAGCAAGGATCCAGGCTAAAGACATACAGCACTGGGCTAATAGGACCGCCCTGACTCACACCTGACATGATCTTGAAGTGATCTCCTTTGTGACCATTAATCAGATGCTGGCTTACTGCCTCCCTATAAAGAACCTGCAGCCATTGTCCAAAGCGTGCAGGAAGTCCGTACTTCAACAAAACCTGATACAGGTAGTCATGATGGACTCTGTCAAAGGCCTTGTTCTGGTCTAACCCCACCACATATGCTCCTACACTGTGCTGTCTGATACAGTCCTGATCAAAAGTTTAAGACCACTTGAAAAATGGCACAAAATCATATTTAGCATGGCTGGATCTTAACAAGGTTCCAAGTAGAGCTTCAACATGCAACAAGAAGGAATGAGAGTGAGACAAAACATTTTTTGAGCATTTAATTTAATGAAAACAACGAATAAACTGAAACAGGCTGTTTTTCAGCTGATCAAAAGTTTAGGACCACAAGCCTTTTAAAAGGCCAAATCTGTGCAAACATGTGGATTCATTGTCATTTTCTGTCAGGAAGTCACTCGTGATGGCAAAGGCAAAAAAACTCTTCCTTTTTGAACGTGGTCGGGTTGTTGAACTGCATAAGCAGGGTCTCTCACAGCGCGCCATCGCTGCTGAGGTGGGACACACTAAGACAGTAATTTGGAATTTCTTAAATGATCCTGAGGGTTATCGAACAACATCAGCACTGAGCCGGAGGATCCAATTGGCTGTCCGTCAAGACACTGGACGATCCTCGACCCAAATTAAGGCCCTTACTGGTGCTGACTGCAGCCCCATAACCATCAGACGGCATCTGAGACTGAAGGGCTTCAAAAACAAAAAAGCGTCTTCAAAGACCTCGTCTCCTTGAACGCCACAGAACTGCTCGTTTGGACTTTGCAAGAGAGCACCAAACATGGGACATTCAAGGTGGAAGAAAGTTTTATTCTCTGATGAGAAAAAATTTAACCTTGATGGTCCTGATGGTTTCCAACGTTACTGGCATGACAAGCAGATCCCACCTGAGATGTTTTCTACGCGCCACAGTGGAGGGGGCGCCATAATGGTCTGGGGTGCTTTTTCCTTTAGGCTGGGTTCACACCTGAGCGTTTTACAGCGCGTTCCTACGCGCTGTAAAACGCACAACAGGCAAGAACCAATGATTCCCTATGGGAATGGTTCTCACCTGGGCGTTTTACAGCGCGTACGATCGCGCTGTAAAACGCCCGACGCTCAAACAAGTGCTTGAGCTTTTTTTTGGGCGTTTGTCGCGCGTTCCCGCACATAGATATTCGGGAACGCGCGACAATGTGCGCACGCCTGTCTCTGTATGCACGATTGTAAACGCCCGTACAATCGCGCATACAGAGCGCTCGTTTCAGAACGCTCAGGTCTGAACCCAGCCTAAGTGGAACAATGGAGCTTCAGGAAGTGCAGGGGCGTCAAACGGCCGCTGGCTATGTCCAGATGTTGCAGAGAGCATTCCTCATGACTGAGGGCCCTCGTCTGTGTGGTAACGACTGGGTTTTTCAACAGGACAACGCTACAGTACACAATGCCCGCAGGACAAGGGACTTCTTCCAGGAGAATAACATCACTCTTTTGGCCCATTCTGCGTGCTCCCCTGATCTAAATCCAATTGAGAACCTTTGGGGATGGATGGCAAGGGAAGTTTACAAAAATGGACAACAGTTCCAGACAGTGGATGGCCTTCGTGCGGCCGTATTTACCACTTGGAGAAATGTTCCCACTCGCCTCATGGAAACGCTTGCATCAAGCATGCCGAAACAAATTTTTGAAGTGATAAACAATAAAGGCGGAGCTGCTCATTACTGTTTGGAAGTTGGATTTCTGTTTTTGGGGGGTTTAGTTTTTTTTGGAGGTGTGGTCCTAAACTTTTGATCAGCTGAAAAACAGCCTGTTTCAGTTTATTCGTTGTTTTCATTAAATTAAATGCTCAAAAAATGTTTTGTCTCACTCCCATTTCTTCTTGTTGCATGTTGAAGCTCTACTTGGAACCTTGTTAAGATCCAGCCATGCTAAATATGAATTTTTGCCATTTTTCAAGTGGTCTTAAACTTTTGATCAGGACTGTATATGTCACAGCTTCCCTCACCAGCAGCAATGAGTCCTCTATAGTCTGGCTTTTCACATCACACGTCTGGTTAGAGATGATTAGGTCATCCACCACTGCACTCAGCCTGTAATACAAGATCTTGGCCAGGATTTTGTAATCAGTGTTTAGTAGAGACATTGGACGCCAGTTTTTAATATCTTTTATATTTCCCTTCTTTGCCAGAAGAACTAGCACAGAGTTATAGTGAGACTCCAGCATCCTCCCAGCAGAGAGGCAACTGTTATAAATCTGCACCAGGTCTGAAGCTAATAAGTCCTTGAACTCTTTATAGAACTCGCTGGTCAGGCCATACAGCCCTGGACTCTTCTTGGGTTTTAAAGAGTCGATGCTCCTCTTCACCTCCTCCTCAGTTATGGGCTCAGCCATGCTTTCTGCGTGCACTGGGTCTAATTTGGGCAGCGTCATACTCTTCAGATAGGACTTGATGTCACCTTCCCTAATCTGTACCCCTCTGAACAGATAGCCTCTTCTGCTCTGACTGCTCTGTCCCGTTCTCATCTAACAGGCGGGTCATAAGCTTCCTGCTGACCCTGTTCTTACAGGCAATATCGCGGTCTGGGTTGTGAACCCCCCAATTATCAAACTGGCCCTCTGCCTTAAGAGACTTGAGGCGGTCGAACTGCAGCTCTCATCTTCTGCTTTATCTGGCTGAAGCTCTCACTGTCCACCTTCTCTCCACTATTTATCCGGCCATATAACCGGCTTAGCTGTAGCCTCAGTGCAGAATACCTCATATGCCGCACATTACTGTGTCTCCTGGCGGTACTTATTATAAACTGCTTGATATCCACTTTCATACCCTCCCACCACTCCGCTATGTCATCACGCATACACTGGGTGATCCTCCGCTCATTATAGAAGGTGGTAAAGGCCTCTCTGAAATCTGGATCTTGCAGCACCGAACTATTCACCTTCCAGTAGCCCCTACCACAGACCACTGCCCCGGCCAGATCCAGCGTGACACTCGCCATACAATGATCAGAAAACTCTATGGGGCTGATCGTATACTGGGAACACCTCATACCTCTCTTAATGTACGCTCGGTCTATTCTACTGGCGTTACTGGCCTTGTGATAAGTGTAAGCTCTCCTGGTGCAATGTGAACCATAAGGATCCACTAAATTAGCCTGATGGACCAGATTATTAAGAAAATTCTCATCGTATTTCAGCTGTTTGTGACTACTAGATATGTCCACATTACTGGAGACGCTATTAAAATCCCCGAACATTATAAATGCCCTGGATGTAAAACAATACAGCTTCATCTGCTGGAACAAGTCCCTCCTCTCCTTTCTAGTCTGAGGAGCATAGATACTAATGGCTCTATAATACACAGTGTCCAATATAAAGTCCAGCATCAGGCAGCGGCCCGGCCAGATCTCCAGGACTCTCTCCACCTTAACTTCTATCTTATTAAAGAGAATCGCCACACCGTTATTTCTCTCCAGCCCAAAGAACCAGAAAGATGCTCCATGTCTCCAGTCTCTCTTGGCTGCAAACACCTGAGCATTGCTCTTCAAATAAGTCTCCTGTAAGAAGAAGATGTAAGATCTCTCCTGAGACAGAGGCTGGTAGATCGCCTGCCGTCTGTTCTTAGTCTTCACACTGTTCACATTTATAGAGCTGATTCTCAGCCTTATCCAGGCCATTTAGTTTCCTTGCTTTTTCCTCCTTCCGCTACTGTGACCTGTAGTGCCCCATCTTTTGGTGGACACTGGATGGTCAGGTTCATCTTCCTGAGGGTCGGCATCAGGGTTATGTGAAGAAACATACTCCATTTCTGCCTTTTCTTATGACCCTTCTTGCCCTAGCGCACCATACTGCCTGGAGGTTATGGCCAGCACTGGCGGATCCGGGGTTCTCTTTGCTGCAGGGATTTTTCGAGAAGGATCAGCTGTGGTGTTCTTTCTTTTTACTGTCTGGAACGCCTCTTCATCCATAGAGGGCCTCCTAAGCCCTGCACCTGGATCAGCAGGTTCTGTAGACGTGCAGGGCAGTTGTTTAGGTGGTTTGGCAACTGGTTTACTGGTCACTTTACTCTGTATATGAAGTTTCTCTTCAGTGGCTGGCACTTGTAGTGCTACAGGTGGTACTTTAGTCGCTACAGCAGGATTTCTGGATACTTTTTACATTAGATGTCTTTTCAGTGGCTGGTACTTGTAGTTCAGCAGATGATGGTACTTGTAATAGAGCAGGTGGGCTGTCTGTCTCTACCTCTGCTGGTAGTTATAGTGCATCAGGAGGACCATCACTCTCGACAGCAGGATCACTGGTACTTTGCATTACTTCAATATGAGGACTGTCAGTTTCTGGGGCTGTATCTGCTCTTGCAGTGACATCCTCTTGATCTTCCTCCATGGCCTCTGTGAAGAGCTCATTGCCTTTATTATGATCCGCATGTGGACATTCCCGGAACGTATGACCCACTCTTAAACGCAGGTTACAGATGACCAGATCTGTACAGTCGTCCTTTGAATATCCAAAATGAGCACTGAATACTGGAGCAGTTGATGGCGAGGTGCCTTCCCCCACATCTGTGACACAGCCGCGGCTCACCGGGGTAGTACTATATCCCTCTCTCTGAGCCCAGGTAGAAGGAGTGCGGAAGATGTCTGGTCACACCATTGTTTTGCTCTAGTTGTATCCTCACAGTGTATCCGCCATTCCATATGTCTTCCTTATCATAGATTTTTTCCGGATGACTCTTCAACAGACACTGTCTGCTCAGCCAGTGAGTGCTCCAGATCTGCCAGCGCCACCACCTCAGACAGGAACAAGATGGTGGCCCTTACTACCTGAGGCTTGGACAGCTGGATCCACCTGTTCATGATCCCAGATTGACTATTCCTTTGTGTCATTATATATATTCCAGAATAAGTCCAGATCATACTACAGCTTAAAGCTGATGTCCTAGATCCTGCTGGAGGGGATATGGATCAGGGCGTACATCTCAGATGCTTTAAACTTCATGAAGTCCTTTAGAAGAACTTTCCCAATGTACAGTCTGGAAGGGAAGTTTTCTTCTGGACCCGTATACTTAATCCTGACAGCGTTCCTCCTCTGAGGTGGAGGGTTAGCCGGCCTTGTGACATTGGAGAACTCTCCTGAATTGTGAAAGGTCAGCAGGAGTATCAGTGCTGGGCCTCTCCTCTACAGGCTTACTGACTCCAGATTGTCCTGCAGATCCACCTGTGTCTGCTCCAGACCGCTGTGTACCTGACACTGTGGACGACTGAGGGTCCTGTATACTGACCTCCATGTCTGCTCCAGTCTGTGTAATTGTCTCCTCAGAGAGCTTACTTTCACTCACAGCACTGAGCGGGGTCTCGTCCACAGCGCTGAGCGGGGTCTCGTCCACAGCGCTGAGCGGGGTCTCGTCCACAGCGCTGAGCGGGGTCTCATCCACAGCGCTGAGCGGGGTCTCGTCCACAGCGCTGAGCGGGGTCTCGTCCACAGCGCTGAGCGGGGTCTCGTCCACAGCGCTGAGCGGGGTCTCATTCACAATGTCTGTACATGAAGCACTTTCCTGCTCACACACAGGATTACTGCTCGCATTCACTTCACCAGAGTTACAAGCTGAGTCCACTGCAATTAACCCCTTGTTGGATAACACACTTTGCTCCATAGTATTCCCAGCATTTTCAGAGACTGATTGCTCAGACCCCATACATAGTGACCCTGAAAGCAGTGACCCTCCAGGCGCTGCACCCAAACATCTCTGAGGGGTTCCTTGCTCCACCATATTGTACACAACGCCATAATCAGTACCTTTTTTCTCTATGATTTCTATTATCTTCACATTTTGGCCTCCCTCTTTTTCTTCATTGCCCAGCTTTCTACTAGGTATTGTGTTTGTGCCTTTATCTAGTTTATCTTTCAATATGGCAAGGATTACGTGTGCAGTCATCCAGGCATTCATACTTCATCAGCTTTTTCTTGGGATCAGCCTCTGTCTTTATCTCATCTCTTAACTTAGAAATGCGCCTTTGTCTTTGTCACATTTGTACTCAATCCAGAAGCACTACAAGTTTCAGTTGACTCACCAGCCACCATTTCCAGATTATCACTTCCACCATGTCCATGCTGCAGGCCACACTCCAAGCTCTGGGCTTTCCATGGATCAACAGCCCAGCTCCCCTCCCCTCCCCTCCACCTGGGTCAGAAGCCATGTCCCCTCCCTGCAGGGAGCTCAGCAGCACACGTCTATCCTCTCCTATGGACAAGAATATAACTACTATAATACTGCTCCTATGTACAAGAATATAATTACTTTAATACTGCTCCTATGAACAAGAATATAACTACTATAATACTGCTCCTATGTACAAGAATATAACTACTATAATACTGCCTCCTATGTACAAGAATATAACTACTATAATACTGCTCCTATGGACAAGAATATAACTACTATAATACTGCCTCCTATGTACAAGAATATAACTACTATAATGCTGCCTCCTATGTACAAGAATATAACTACTATAATACTGCTCCTATGTATAAGAATATAACTACTATAATACTGCTCCTATGTATAAGAATATAACTACTATAATAATGCTCCTATGTATAAGAATATAACTACTATAATACTGCTCCTATGTACAAGAATATAACTACTATAATACTGCCTCCTATGTACAAGAATATAACTACTATTATACTGCCCCCTATGTACAAGAATATAACTACTATAATACTGCTCCTATGTACAAGAATATAACTACTATAATACTGCTCCTATGTACAAGAATATAACTACTATAATACTGCCCCTATGTACAAGAATATAACTACTATTATACTGCCCCCTATGTACAAGAATATAACTACTATAATACTGCTCCTATGTACAAGAATATAACTACTATAATACTGCTCCTATGTACAAGAATATAACTACTATTATACTGCCCCCTATGTACAAGAATATAACTACTATAATACTGCTCCTATGTACAAGAATATAAATACTATAATACTGCCTCCTATGTGCAAGGTTATAACTGCTATAATACTGACTGCTACGTACAAGAATATAAATCTGGGATACTCTTGTATAATGGTTTCTAATGGATGTAGACAGGACGTGTGTCTGTCACTGATGTGTTTTACGTGCAGGACATTCAGAAGGCAGTGAGATCATTATTTTTGCTTCTATATATATGTTTATTGCAACTGCTGCTAATGGAGTTCTTGTTCCTTCAGCTCACCAAGGCTCACCGGCAGGGTCACATGGTTAAAGTGGACTGGCTGGATCGACTGACTTTCCGAGAGATTGAAATGATCAATGAGGTAAGTGTCCAGACACCTCGTATGATTTCAGCAGCGACACCTCATCTGTTAAATCCGTCTGCCGCTCCTTCCTTGTGTCTGTCTTTTATACTTGCTTTATTGAAAGAAAGAAAAATTACAGTTTGTGAGCCGATGTCTCTTATGTGTGATCAGTGAAGAAAATCACATAAAAACTCGACGATAAGCAGAACTCGAGTTTGTAAAAATATATGAACCCCAATTCTTTACATCTATTCCATGCTGTGCATGAAAACCACACAAAGTGAAATTACCATTTTTTTTGGGACCCACCGTGGATTTAGAGTAGCAAAATAAGAATAAAAAGTTTTCATCAGACCTCAAAACCCCAATCCTCACCTGACCTTAAATAAGACCCCCAAGCTCCATCAGACCTCAGACCAGACCCTCATCAGACCCCCCCCAGCTCCATCAGCCTCAGATCTGACCCTCATCGGACCCCCAAGCTCCATCAGCCTCAGATCTGACCCTCATCACACCCCCAAGCTCAATCAGCCTCAGATCAGACCCTTATCAGACCCCCAAGCTCAATCAGCCTCAGATCAGACCTCCAAGCTCCACCAGCCTCAGATCATACCCTCATCAGACCTCCAAGCTCCACCAGCCTGAGATCAGACCCTCATTAGACCTCCAAGCTCCACCAGCCTGAGATCAGACCCTCATTAGACCTCCAAGCTCAATCAGCCTCAGATCAGACCCTCATCAGACCTCCAAGCTCCACCAGCCTTAGATCAGACCCTCATCAGACCCCCAGGCTCCATCAGCCGCAGATCAGACCCTCATCAGACCCCCAAGCTCTATCAGCCTTTAGAACAGACCCCCCCCCCCCCCACCTCAATCAGCCTCAGATTAGACCCCATCAGACCCCCCAGCCTCCATGAGACCTCAGAGCAGACATTGAAAAAAGAAAAAAAAAAACTTACCTTGCTCTATGTCCTAACCCTTTACACAGTCAGGACACAGTGCAGAGCTGGGCCCAGAAGAAAACCAGGGAGTGGTGAGTACAGCCAGCACTAGCTGCGCTACAGTCACCTCTCCTCACACCTCCTGCATACTATTGACCTCTTCAATAATAGAAGCGGTCATTAGCATTCGAGCTATAAGATGCACTGCAACTTTCCCTCACTTTTGCGGAGGGAAAAGTGCGTCTTATAGCAAAATTACAAGGGACTATCCTAGATTTTTGCCATGTATTTTTGGACATGTGAACATGGCCTTAGTCACTAATGCTGGATTGCCCGGAAGGCCTCTATTCGGCTTTCTTCATTTAACTGGAGTGGTGTGAATATGAAATTTTGTTCTGCTGGGCGCTTCTCCTACAGTGAGGACCTTCTCCAAGGCATGTACAGGAGCAGTGCCTGACAGAATAAAAGTTCATATGCAAAATATGGTAATAAATATTATAAAAGCCCCACCAGGTATGTTTCTCCAGCTTTCCCTGGCCCCTGCCTAGTGCTGTTAGCGGTGGACTGCATGGCACTGCCGATCAGTTCCATTTATTGGCATTGTGGTACTCTTGGCTTTGGAGTAATTAATTGCAGGACAGCCCCTTTAAAGAGCTCCTGTCAGCAGCTTAAACCAGTCATACTGCTGTGTAGGGTTGATCCTGCTGATTAAATTGATACCTGACTAGTAAAAGTCTGCGACTTCCCCCCCCCCCCAAAAAAAAAAAAAAAAGATTATTTATACAAATGAGGGCTGCACTGAGGAGTCCGGTTTATGCTGAGGTGCACTGAGGGGCTAGGACCCGCCTCACGGTAAACTGAAAAGCTATGATCACCTTCCTTTCATTTTATAATTACATTTTACTCATTTTGGGATAAAATAAATTTTTCCAATTGGCCTTTATTAAAAAATTCTGTATTTTCTTTTCCTAAAGGGTTAAGTTTCATTGTATCTGCATAGTATTTACTTTCAGTCCTAGGGCACATTCACACAGCCGTGTGCGTTCCGCAACTATAATAGAAAATGCCCATTCTTGTCTGCTGTTGCGGACAAGAATAGGACATTCTCTATCTTTTTTTGCGAGGCCGCGGAAAGGAACACCGTGTGCTGTTCGCATATTTTGCCGCCCCATTGAAATGAATGAGTCGCCACCCATTCCGCAAAATTGTGGAACGGATGAGAACTCCTTCACACGACCGTCTAAATGAGCCCTTACTCTGAGCTTTCCTGTTGCTATACTGAGAGCTGAATGTATGGCCCTTATCTCTGAACTCAGTCCTAACAGCTCATAAACAGGCATTAAAAGGGGTTGACCCATCTCACACACTGGGTGTATATCTCTAGGATAGCACCTAGCTCTAGAACGGAGCCTGCGAGCATTCATTTCTATGGGAGTGCCGAAAATAGCCGTGTAACGCTAGTTTCACATCTGCGGCATGGATTTCGGCAGGCTGCCAGAATTCTGCGGATCTGGCACTGTCTGATGCAATCAAATATAATGGGGTCCAATGGAAATCCCCGCCGCAGATGTTAAACTAGCCGGCTATTTTCAGAAGTCCCATAGAAATCCCGTCATAATAGAGGTCTATGCTGGTCGTAGACTTCGATTATGACGTAATGCCATACGGAATGCTTCTTATAGGCTTCTGCGGTGCATGCCGTCATAGACATCCATTATGGTCAGTGGTAGCAAAACCCATAACGGGATTTTCCGATAACCCAAACCTGTACGCCGAACTTGAAAACACAATTTCGCTCAGCACTAATTTTTAGTCTGTTGTGTGTGACCACCCAAGTCTTCATCATGCTACTTACGTGGTTTCATCTTCTTTCATCTGCTGGAAACCTTTACACAGACATGGATTTTGTTCCCTTTTTCCTCTGATGTTAATTGAAGTAGTTTTTCTCAGCAGGGTTTATAAGCCAAGATCCCTGACAATATTCTTATTAAACCTTTATTGCAGCTCTCTTATAATGAGCCGCTCAGACCGAAATGTCATTGAGTAGTTTTAGGAGCAGCAATCTCACAGCGGGACACTAGAGGGCTCCCTAGAGCTTTATTTTTTTCTCTTTTCTGATCTGTATTTCAGTGAAGGCCAACATCATTTATTATTGCCCTTAAAGGGGCTCTCCCATGACTAATGTAAAAAAAAAAATGAAGATCAGCCATCATATAGTCCATGTCAACCTCTTTCTAACAAAGCTAGGACCAGCCCTATACCTCACAAGGATCCAAAAATCTCCCTATTCACTGCTACCATTGTTCTACTAGATTTCTTTCAAGCTGTCAGCTTATAGGGTGTGTCCTTTTAGCTGCAGCTGGAGACAGTAGAAGGATGGAACTGACCATCTGCTTCCATCTCAGTTAGCAGGACACAGAAATTAGAAAAGGAGCAAACAGCAGGTGGCGCTATACAGATAGATTTCATTGAATAAATCAGTTGCTATAAGACATTTTTAATAACCAAATTTTCCGCACCTGCCCATAAGACGCACCTATGTTTTAGAGGGGGGAAATAAGATTTTCTTTTTTTTTTTTTTTTTTTCCAGACCTCACCTCAGACCCCCAGTGTTAATCAGACCTCAGATAAGACCACCAATGTTGATAAGACCCCCAATCAGACCTCAGATAAGACCACCAATGTTGATAAGACCCCCAATCAGATCTCAGATGAGATCACCAATGTTAATAAGAACCCCAATCAGATCTCAGATCAGACCCCCAATGTTAATAAGATCCCCAATCAGACCTCAGATCAGAGAGAAAAAAAAACGTACCTCTCCTGCTCCGGACGCCGCCACGCCTAAGATCCAGCGCTCCTCCTGCAGCGCCGTGCTGTGACAGCATGATGTTACAGCAGAGCATGCAGCCAATGAAGACCAGGAAGCGGGGAGTACAGAGCCCGTACAGGCAGCGCTGCATTCACTGCTCCCCCAGTCCTGCTTGACTAATAAGCGCTTCCATAATGGTAGTGCTCATTAATATTTGACCCATAAGACGCACTGATATTTTTGCCCAACTTTGGAGGGGAAAAAGTGCGTCTTATAAGGCGAAAAATATGGTACATGCAATTACAAAAGTATTCAGATCCTGGTGCTGGTTTGACAACTGTAGAATATTTTTCATGGGACAACCCCTTTAAGTATTAGCCACCTACCTATCTTCTCACCGTGTTACACCCTCGTACTCAGGTTCTGAAGTTATCTGTGTTGAGTAACCAGGAGCCTGCTCTCTCTCCTGACATGTCTGTTTTAGTAAAATCTTGTTTTCTCATAAAATAACCATTCTAAATCCTCTATTATTCCTCCTGGAAAGTTTGACTTTATCGGTCGGCACTGTTTGGGAAGTGTCAGTGTGTAGCAACATTTCCAGGAGGAATAACAGAGTAGCAGCACAACAGGAGGGTCCTAAGAAAAGGTATTGTTGCATTATGGGAAATGCAAAAGCGACCATGTCAGGTGAGCATCCTTCCCATCTGGAACCTGCAGCTTCAGCAAAACTACATTAAGCCAGCATGGTGTGAGGGGGTCATGGCATACTGCCACTACCAGGGATGGCCAAAGGGTATCGGGTGCCCCTTTGAGCGCAGCACCTTCACATGGAGAGGCAGCGGTGGTCCAGGCTCCATGTCTGTGGAGTGTGCACTAACATTTCCTGTCTGTAGGTCGATCGGATCTGCTGGTTAACTTTTTAAGTTTTCTGTCTTTGTCGCAGAGTGAAAAACGAAGCTCCAACTTCATGTATCTGATGGTGGAATTTCCCTGCGTGAAAAGCGATGACAAGGAATACGGAATAGTTTACTATGAAAAGGTAATAAACGTCGTCCTGTTATCATTGCACCAAACCTTTAAAGCAGATGTATCATTGTACTATGCCGTCCTATGTGAGAGCAGCATCACATGGTGGGTGGTCTGCTACCAGGTTATACATCCAACCTGATGTATGCAGAGAGTCTTACAAAAGATACCCGCAGAGTCGTCGTCATTCATACGCATGAGGGTAGTGCCGCTCGCCCCTCTCATGGGTACATTATCACTGCTGTGTATCTCTAGTAGTCAGTCACTTGGAGAGGGTGGTGGCGAATGCATAATGCCTGGATACTAGGTGGCCCTCAAAGTTTCTCTCTATGTCGTACGTACTTTTTGTTGGTCTTCTGAATAGAGGTCGTTTTGGCCTACTTACATACTACCTACTTCTTTGTTCTCCTTTCATCTGTTCTTCACACAATTGTCTACAAGATTTCTCATTTGCTTCCCCCATATTCTGGAACTCGCTACCTCAGCACCTCAGACTCTCCCCCCCCAACATCCAAACCTAACCTGAAAACTCACCTCTTCAGGAAAGCCTACCACCTACAGTGAGCCTGGTGCGACCACACAGCCGGATGAGCAGCCTTTACAGCACCCTTACAAGGGCAGCTGAATGAATACACCACCCCCTTGGTGTGACATTTAAGAAGTTTGTGTGTAACCCCCCCCCCCCCCCCCCCCGCCTCCTCCTCTATGCTTGTCACTTGAAGAACTATTTTTTTAGGCCTAATTTATGGCAACCTATGCATTTCCTGCAAGGGAGGACGCTATTAGATGATAGGGTCTTGTTCACACTTGCGTTGATCTTCTCTTAATTGTCAGAGCTATTAAATTACACAGATTAGAACCCTTTTTTCTAAACGTAGAGCAGAAGCTGGCAGGCTATGCTCTTGATGAATCTATCTATAATACAGATATATGCAGCGTCTCTGCCTAGTGTCAGAGTAGAAGCTGGCAGGCTATGCTCTTGATGAATCTATCTATAATACAGATATATGCAGCGTCTCTGCCTAGTGTCAGAGTAGAAGCTGGCAGGCTATCCTCTTGATGAATTGATGAATCTATCTATAATACAGATATATGCAGCGTCTCTGCCTAGTGTCAGAGAAGAAGCTGGCAGGCTATCCTAACTTGATGAGGCTATCCTCTTGATGAATTGATGAATCTATCTATAATACAGATATATGCAGCGTCTCTGCCTAGTGTCAGAGAAGAAGCTGGCAGGCTATCCTCTTGATGAATCTATCTATAATACAGATATACTGTATGCAGCGTCTCTGCTCGATGCAACCCGGTTTTCCTGTCTCTTTGGAATAATGTGTTTTATTGGGCAGACTAGATGGGCCAAATGGTTCTTATTTGTCGACACATTCTATGTTTCTATGTGTCAGAGAAGTAGCTGGCAGGGCTATCCTTTCAATGAATCGGTCTATAATATGCAGCGTCTCTTCTTGATGCAGCCTTGTTTTTCTGTTTTGTCTCTTTCCTCGATTAGTCCACGCTCTCGTCTTGTCTCGTTCTTCAGCGAGCGCCTGCGTCTGAGAAAACCCCTGAGTATGTGATAAAGTATTATGGGCTGTTGGCAGGAGAGGTGTTTTTTCTCATTTTATGTTGTCATGGTAGACAGGAATTTATTTTAGATTGCCTTCCCTGAAGACATTGATAAGTGACGACTTCCAGCTCCGTATGTGACCAGAATTCTGCGGCCGTCCTTCTGAAAGTTTATTATGAAGTTTATCTGCAGATGTTTTATGATGACAGGAGACCACCTTATCGTTTATGTGCAGCCTGTGGCCTGGTGATGGCGCTCACACAGATACTCTACAACGTATTTCATTATGCCATGTACTTGTACAGAACAGCGCCCCCTGTCTAATCATTACGTGGAAGTTTCTTGTGTCTTTTATGCCCGAGAAAAAAAGTATATACAGGTCCTTCTCAAAAAATTAGCATATTGTGATAAAGTTTATTATTTTCTGTAATGTACTGATAAACATTAGACTTTCATATATTTTAGATTCATTACACACCAACTGAAGTAGTTCAAGCCTTTTATTGTTTTAATATTGATGATTTTGGCATACAGCTCATGAAAACCCAAATTTCCTATCTCTAAAAAATTAGCATTTTTCATCCGACCAATAAAAGAAAAGTGTTTTTAATACAAAAAAAGTCAACCTTCAAATAATTATGTTCAGTTATGCACTCAATACTTGGTCGGGAATCCTTTTGCAGAAATGACTGCTTCAATGCGGCGTGGCATGGAGGCAATCAGCCTGTGGCACTGCTGAGGTGTTATGGAGGCCCAGGATGCTTCGATAGCGGCCTTAAGCTCATCCAGAGTGTTGGGTCTTGCGTCTCTCAACTTTCTCTTCCCAATATCACACAGATTCTCTATGGGGTTCAGGTCAGGAGAGTTGGCAGGCCAATTGAGCACAGTAATACCATGGTCAGTAAACCATTTACCAGTGGTTTTGGCACTGTGAGCAGGTGCCAGGTCGTGCTGAAAAATGAAATCTTCATCTCCATAAAGCTTTTCAGCAGATGGAAGCATGAAGGGCTCCAAAATCTCCTGATAGCTAGCTGCATTGACCCTGCCCTTGATAAAACACAGTGGACCAACACCAGCAGCTGACATGGCACCCCAGACCATCACTGACTGTGGGTACTTGACACTGGACTTCAGGCAATTTGGCATTTCCCTCTCCCCAGTCTTCCTCCCGACTCTGGCACCTTGATTTCCGAATGACATGCAACAGTCCAGTGCTGCTTCTCTGTAGCCCAGGTCAGGCGCTTCTGCCGCTGTTTCTGGTTCAAAAGTGGCTTGACCTGGGGAATGCGGCACCTGTAGTCCATTTCCTGCACACGCCTGTACACGGTGGCTCTGGATGTTTCTACTCCAGACTCGGTCCACTGCTTCCGCAGGTCCCCCAAGGTCTGGAATCGGTCCTTCTCCACAATCTTCCTCAGGGTCCGGTCACCTTTTCTCGTTGTGCAGCGTTTTCTGCCACACTTTTTCCTTCCCACAGACTTCCCACTGAGGTGCCTTGATACAGCACTCTGGGAACAGCCTATTCGTTCAGAAATTTCTTTCTGTGTCTTACCCTCTTGCTTGAGGGTGTCAATGATGGCCTTCTGGACAGCAGTCAGGTCGGCAGTCTTACCCATGATTGCGGTTTTGAGTAATGAACCAGGCTGGGAGTTTTTAAAAGCTTCAGGAATCTTTTGCAGGTGTTTAGAGTTAATTAGTTGATTCAGATGATTAGGTTAATAGCTCGTTTAGAGAACCTTTTCATGATATGCTAATTTTTTTAGATAGGAATTTGGGGTTTTCATGAGCTGTATGCCAAAATCATCAATATTAAAACAATAAAAGGCTTGAACTACTTCAGTTGGTGTGTAATGAATCTAAAATATATGAAAGTCTAATGTTTATCAGTACATTACAGAAAATAATGAACTTTATCACAATATGCTAATTTTTTTAGAAGGACCTGTATATACCCCAAATGGCACTGCAAAATAATACAACCACAAGAAAAATATTTTTAGATGTAAATGGAAAAACAAAAAAAGTTATGAAAGTTGGAACGCCGCAAAAAAAATAAAAAAAACCCTATCCTCGAGGCTAAAATTGTCTGTGCCTTTAAGTAAATACAAGATTGTACAACTTTATGAATATCTGTAAAGAATAAATCAAGGCAACTGGACGTACTGTAGATTTCTTGAAAACGTTTCACTCGTTCTTCCAACGAGCTTTCTCAATTCTGAGTGACTGTACAAGAATTCTGGGAATAAATATGTAACTGAATCAACATCTGGTAATTATACCCAGCATTGGGTCAAAGGTGTTGATTCCATTATCCTAATGGTTCACCCCAAAGACCCAACGCCTAAACACAAGATGGACAACATTGTGTACGCAGTCCAGTGCAATGAGGAATGCTCAGAGCTGTATATCGGCGAAACAAAACAACAACTACATCAGCATATGGCTCAGCCTAGAAGAGCCAAAAGCTCTAGTCAAGATTCAGCCGTGTACTTACATCTAAAAGGAACAGGTCGCACCTTTGAAGACAGTGAAGTACGTGTTTTGGATAAGGAGGCCGATTGGTACAAACAAGGTGTGAAGGTGGCCATCTACGTAAAAATGGAGAAGCCAAGCTTGAATAGAGGTGGGGGGGGGGGGGGGGTTAGACATCTATTGTCTGCCACATACAATGCTGTCTTGACACCTTTTTCTGGGAAGTCTTTATCACCTACTGACTCCAATTTAGGATAATGGAATCAACACCTTTGACCCAATGCTGGGTATAATTACCAGATGTGGTTTCAGTTACATATTTATTCCCAGAATTTTTGTACAGTCACTCAAAATTGAGAAAGCTTGTTGGAAGAACGAGTGAAACGTTTTCAAGAAATCGACAGTACGTCCAGTTGCCTTAATTTATTATTTACAGGATATACCATGACCTGGATAAATGAGAACCTTCACAGACAACTTTATGAATAGTCTTCAGAGTTGAACCCGGACATATCCCCATCTTCAGCCCTCCAGCCCCTGACATAAGCATCGGAGCATTCCATGGGCAAGGGCTCTTTTGGTTATATTATTACACTGCTAGGTGAAGGCCTCCACCTAGCAGTGTTCCCGGGTCTGATGGGCAGGCTTTGCCGCTGCCCTAGGCTAGGGCATTTCTAAAGCCCGCCCATTAGTGCCGGTGACGTCACTGGGCGGAAGTCTCTGCCTAGCTTTCCCCATGAAGAGCCCGATACGTCACCAGAACTCCAGAAAATGCCTTCACCCTGTGGCATTCAGCACAGGGCAAAGGAGCATGAATTGCTGCGGTGCTCATATCAGGGGGGCTACCTGGGTGAAAATGGGGATATGTCCAGGTTCAGCTCTGAACCTGGACAACCTCTTTATTAAACAATGTTTGGCTAAAAAAAAAGACATGGTTCTCCAGGATTAACGTATAAAATAGATGAATCGGTTTCCCTATTGTATCCTATGGACTGGTAAAGAGCGTCTCCCCGATCCCAATGTAAAATCCCTACCAAGCCCCTTTAGTCCAATGGAATTTCTTACAGAAGGGACATTGGGACCTCTCAGGCACTTAGACCCCGAGTAGGACTGAGGGGCCCAATCTCTGCAGCCCCTCTCTATATACCTCTAGTATCGGCACTTTATCCCTGGCAGCAGACGTTCGCCATTGGTATATACTGTGTCAGATGCTCCTCACTGGGACCTGGTTACACTCCACATTCTTCATGTTGTCTGAGTCTCTGGGATCCTGCGACGCTCTGCAGCATTCTTGGTAATTAGACGACAGTGTCAAGCGGTAAGTTATCACGACCGACCAAGCGTGAGCGCCTTCCACTGTGCTCGGCTGAAGCCTCGCTGCCTATAAATGATAACACACCGGCGCTAATACGTTTATGTGTCAGTGAATTAATGGGGAATTGTATCTTAATGCCATGCTCAGTTGAAAGAGAAAATTGGAAGTCGGTGAGAGCCAACGAGAAGTGATTTACTGCGTGGAGGAGCCTGCTGCTTAATCTAAAATGTCGCCGGTATCTCCTCCAAATAGTTTTACACCTTAAGTTGTCTCATAATGTTCAGCGATTTTGCCAATAATTGGCTTTACAGATCTTGAACTAGAAAATGATATAATCTGCTCCAGTCACAGCTAAAGCTGCATTTACAAAGTCTACTGACTTTTTCGTCATTTCTAGAGTCATACGGGCACGTTTATTAAGATTAGCGTCTTAGACGTCTGTCTTAATAAGCCCCTGCGCTGGCGGTGGATACGTCAGTTATGTAGAGGCGCCGGCCTCTACATAACTTTAGCGCATCCACAGTCCATTCTAATTGTAAGACATCTTCCTTGTGTCTTACATTTAGATAATTTTCTACACCTGCCGGCTCTTCCCCTTCCCCTTTTTAGACCTTGCGTGAGCGGGGAAGAAGTCGCAGAATCTGCGCCAGATATACGCCACAAAAGCAACCCCTATAGTGTTGATTTTGTAGCCATATGGCGGCTTTTTTTTTTTTTGTGATGTGCTGTATATTTATTTTTTTGTCACCATTTTGGGGTTTCTTAGAATTTGACTAGCTTTTTGTAATCTTTTTGGGGAAGGATTGGGAAAATCCGCGACTATGCCTTTTTTTTTTTGTAATATAACTTTGTTCTTCGCTTGCTGTTTTACTATATATGTGTTTTTTTGTTTTTTTTTATAAAATATTTGGAAAGAATATCCACATATATACTGTATATGTTTTTGCCGATTTTTTTTTATTTATTTTTTTAGGGGGGGATCTTAACTATATATAGTTTATTTGCCTGTCCCAAAAAAAAGTTGCCACCTGGATTTAACTAAGCAAATAGTTCTGAGCCTCCTACTGGATAATTACTGTATGGGCGATTATCTTCAGCTGGCAACAAGTTATTTAGCCCCAACTGGTACAATGAGTTGCTTCTCATTTCTTAAACGACCATGTCTAAAGACACATCTCGCTGGTCGTGGAAAAGATGTTAGTCTGACTGAGAAGGGTCATTGGCATGCATCAAGCAGAGAAAACATCTAAGGAGATTGCAGAAACTACTAAAATTGGGTTAAGAACTGTCCAACGCATTATTAAAAGCTGGAGGGATAGCGGGGACCCATCGTATTCGAGGAAGGAAATATGGCGGGAAAAAAATCCTGAATGATCGTGATCGGAGATCACTTAAATGTTTGGTGAAATCAAATCGAAGAAAAACAACAGTAGAACTCAGGGCTATGTTTAATAATGAAAGTAAGAGCATTTTCCACACGCACAATGCTAAGGGAACTCAAGGGATTGGGACTGAACAGCCTGTGTAGCCGTAAGAAAACCACTAATCAGTGAGGCAAACCAGAAAAAATGCTTCAATTTGCTAGGGAGCATAAAGATTGGACTCGGGAGCAATGGAAGAAGGTCCTGTGGTCTGATGAGTCCAGATTTACCCAGTTCCATAGTGATGGGCGCATCAGGGTAAGAAAGAGGCAGATGAAGTGATGCACCCATCATGCCTAGTGCCTACTGTACAAGCCTGTGGGGGCAGTGCTATGATCTGGGGTTGCTGCAGTTGGTCAGGTCTAGGTTCAGCAACAGTATGTGCTCCAAGAATGAGGTCAGCGGACTACCTGAACATACTGAATGACCAGGTTATTCCATCAATGGATTTGTTCTTCCCTGATGGTACGGGCATATTCCAAGATGACAATGCCAGGATTCAGCGGGCTCAAATTGTGAAAGAGTGGTTCAGGGAGCAGGAGACCTCATTGTCACACATGGATTGGCCACCACAGAGTCCAGGCCATAACCCCATTGAGAATCTTTGGGATGTGCTGGAGAAGGCTTAGCGCAGCGGTCAGACTCTACCATCATCAATGCAAGATCTTGGTGAAAAAATGAATGCAACACGTGATGGAAAAAAATCTTTTGACATTGCAGAAGCTTATCGAAACAATGCCACAGCGAATGCGTGCCGTAATCAAAGCTAAAGGCTTTTTTTGGTGGCGACTTTTTTTTTTTAGACAGGCAGTGTATAAGCTCTGTATTCTAAAACATTAGTACCTAATAGGCAAATACCTATGACAGACATGGGGCCTTTGTCAGGTCCCTGCCTCCCATTGTAACCAATGGGAACGTGACGAATTATTTAAATGTATCTAATTAGTCAAATGCCCATTACAAGTACAAGCCTTGCTATTAAAGGGGTATTCCAGTTAAGTGATACTGAGGACCTATCCTGAGGATAGGTAATCAGTATAACGTGGGACTCTGACTCTCGATACCCCACCAATCAGCTGTTTGAAGGGGTTGCGGCGCTCATGTGAGTGCTGCGTCCTTTTCTGTGCTTGCTTGCACTCCGTGTACATTGTAGTGGTGGGGCAGTGCAATTACAGCTTCTTCTACAATTCAATGGGCCAAACCGCTGCAATTACACCGCACCACCACTACAAAGGAATTGGCGCACAGGTAAACATTAAAGAGGACGCAGCGTTCAAAAAGCTGATCGGCGGGGGTGCTGGACCCCGACCTGTCTGATATTGATAGCCTATCCTGAGGACAGGTCTTCTGTATCACAAAACCGTGCAACCCCTTTAATCACAGCCAGGGTCCTGTAGTTTGTGAAGAGCTCCTGTGTCCGCACCATCACCAGGACCACCAGGTATGATTACACATTGTTGCAGATAAGTGACCTCAATTACATGGGACATCAGGGACTGTCTTTTTGCAGGAAGGCTTTAAAGGGATTATAAAGGATTAGGCCTCTTTCACACGAACGTATTGGTTCCGTTCCGTGCATTGGGGACCGCAATTTGCGCTCTCCAATGCACGGGCAACTGTCCGTGTGGCAGTCGTTTACAGACCAGAACTATTCAACAAGTTCTATTTTTTTGCGGAACGGAAGGCACGGATCGGAAGCACTCCGTAGTGCTTCTGTGGGGTGCCGGCCGGGTGTATTGCGGATCTGCAATGCACTACGGACGTCTGAATGGACTCTTAATGCATCTGTAATTTCACACTATGGGGGAGAGTTTTGGGACTTTAGTGCAATGTAGGAGAATCAAAGGATGCCGCTGGAGCCGTACCACTGACAAGACTGGGTATCTCTGAAGTATAATACACATAGTTTATATAGATGATGATGATAAAAAAGCCGTGGCCTCCAATAGACGTGTCACTTTAATAAAAGATGAGAAGAGTTTTCAGCCGCACTTGTGTCTCTGGCAGCGGAGGTCTCAGCCCTCTGTTAGCTGCGATGTGCTGCAGCTCATTACTTGCTGTGTTCAGACCGGACGCCAGCACATCTGACCTGCATCCACTTTATCGCCGAACTTAGCATAGAAATCAGGCCCCAAATCACCCAAGCAATTCAGCAGACTGGATGCAGCAGAACGGAGCTGCCGTGTGAGCACTTTGTCTTCTCATTCAGCTTACAAAAATCTAACCGTTCAACAGTCAGCAGCCCCATGGCTCTTATTATACTGTCTGAGAACGAATGTATGTCCAAGCTACTGCCCCAGCCTGCTGACCCCTGTTACCAGCCTTGCACCGCTATTAGTGTGAAAAGGTTCTCTATTCTGGTGTATTCAGTATTAGCTATATTCTTGTACATAGGGGTCAGTATTATAGTAGTTATATTCTTGTACATAGGGGTCAGTATTATAGTAGTTATATTCTTGCACATAGGAGCAGTATTATAGTAGTTATATTCTTGTACATATGAGCAGTATTACAGTAGTTATATTCTTGTACATAGGAGGCAGTATTATAGTAGCTATATTCTTGTACATAGGAGCAGTATTATAGTAGTTATATTCTTGTGCATAGCAGGCAGCATTATATTAGTTATATTCTTGTACATAGGAGGCAGTATTATAGTAGTTATATTCTTGTATATAAGAGGTAGTATTATTATAGTTATATTCTTGTACATAGAGGCAGTATTATAGTAGTTATGTTATTATACACAGAGGCAGTGTTATAGTAGTTATATTCTTGTACATAGGGGCAGTATTATAGTAGTTATATTCTTGTACATAGGAGGAAGTATTACAGTAGTTATATTCTTGCACATAGGAGCAGTATTACAGTAGTTATATTCTTGTACATAGGAGGCAGTATTATAGTAGCTATATTCTTGTACATAGGAGCAGTATTATAGTAGTTATATTCTTGTGCATAGCAGGCAGCATTATATTAGTTATATTCTTGTACATAGGAGGCAGTATTATAGTAGTTATATTCTTGTATATAAGAGGTAGTATTATTATAGTTATATTCTTGTACATAGAGGCAGTATTATAGTAGTTATGTTATTATACACAGAGGCAGTGTTATAGTAGTTATATTCTTGTACATAGGAGGCAGTATTATAGTAGTTATATTCTTGTACATAGGAGCAGTATTATAGTAGTTATATTCTTGTACATAGGGGGCAGTATTATAGTAGTTATATTCTTGTACATAGGAGCAGTATTATAGTAGCTATATTCTTGTACATAGGAGCAGTATTATAGTAGTTATATTCTTGTACATAGGAGGCAGTGTTATAGTAGTTATATTTATATTGTATGCATACTTATGTATAGAGGTATGTACATTGCATATTGAGATAAATTTGTTTTTCTGTGTATTTACTATACTCCTCTGCTATGCGGTAAGTGAAAACCATATATAATATTTGCTGATGAAAAGGGGAACAGAAAGCCTAACATTTCTCCCTCTATGCACATACGGTACATAAGGTCATACGATGTATAATCATCTCTTTTCTGTGTGCATTTCTGTTCTTTGTGAAGTTGTGCAGAGATTATACGGGGTTGTAAATATGGGCAATCTTTTGCAGGATGGGGATGAGTCCACTTCAATTTCCACCAGTGCTGAGATTGTCCGTGTTCCAGATCCTCAGATGTCTATGGTGAGCAATAATCTTCATTTTAATTTGTTGTATAAATCTTTGCTTTTCTTTACCATTCGGAGATGAGGGAAAGCTAAGTGTCAACCCTCTGCTTTCCTGAAAACAGATAAACTGCACTTTTTTTAATTTACTTTTCAATGCTAAATTTAAAGGGGTTGTCTAGTTTTGCCATACCAGAGATTCACTGTCCATGAGCTAATTACTGGGAGTCCCAGTAACGTCTCTGGAAGATCTTTCCTGTCCTTTTGATTTGAATAATGAATGTGTAATTCTTAATTTCCCCTGTGGTGGCGCTGCAGATAAATTATACACCTGCTGCCAGGTTTTCCCACAGATTACAGTTGATCACTTGATCACCAGCTTCTAATAAATGGCGGGGTCCATAATGGAGACAAACATTTTAAAAGTAACGCTTCTCCACAATGTGGCTCTTTGAAGAAATATCAATGAGTCGTCTACCATTACAGGTGTGATAGTCCTTGCCTAACGCCTGGACTACATAACCCAGCATTCACTACATTCCTGTGATGTAATATGTGTATTTCTTATTTTATATACCAGGAAAATCTGGTGGAGAGCAAACACCACAAACTTGCCAGAAGCCTAAGAAGTGGTCCCTCAGATCATGATCTGAAGCCAAATGCTGCTACACGGGATCAGCTCAATGTGAGTGCACAATGTGTGGAACCGCCATAGATATAATGTATTCACGGGCCCAGCAGATACCGGCTTCGGCAGCTGGTATTTCTATACCCCTGGGATAGTGAATAGGATAAAGTGGCTGCTAGTGATGGCATCTCATGGGCCGCTTCTCTCTAATACAGAAGGGTCACTACCAACCTCTCAGTGCCCTCAAATGCAGCCCAACTGCATCCTAGATTTTAGATTATTAAGATCTTTAGCAAAACTTTGGGGGTTATTTATAAATAGATATTACCCAAAAATTGCCGTATATTTGTTGCAGATTCGGTCAAAAGGGGATTAGCTGGCAAATCTGCGACCTCTTCTCCATCCACGCCATGTACGCCAGTTCTGAAATGGGGGGCGGGAAAGGGGCATGCCGGCCGGCCCATCTTATTTATCATTTTCTACGCCTGTTTTAGGAGTAGAAAACGATCTAAATCAGGCATGCTAAACCTGTGGCCCTCCAGCTGTTATAAAACTACAACTCCCACAATGCCTTTCTGTAGGATGATAGCTGTAGGCTGTCAGGGAATGATGGGAGTTGTAGTTTTGCAACAGCTGGAGGGCTGCAGGTTGAGCATGCCTGGTCTAAATCTATGCCAGCCAAGGCAGCTGCAGTAGATTTAGGCCATCGGTGGAAGCGCCTAAGTTATGTAAAGGGCAGGCCTTGATAAATGAGTGCCATTCGTGGCCAAGTCTGACTTAAAGGAGGTGTTCTGCCAGTTTCCTATACCTTGAAGTGACGCGGCCGCACCGGAATCAGAAAATGATAAAGACCACTTCAGTATGCATTAAAAATGTGAAACCATTTTTAATATCTTATTTCTAAGCTTGCAGTTATAGGCCCGAAGCCTGAAGCTGCTCCACTAATGGATAGCTAACGGCTGCTCCGGAAGCTGAGCCTTTCTGCTTGCACCGCTACTTGGGGTGGCAACACAGACACCAGATAGTAAGGGCTGGGTGAGATGTCCGGCCGTGTCAGTCAAGTGGCCGGTGGAGCTTCTTCAGTAGCGGAGACAGATCCGTTCATCTGATGACATGGTCCCTTTCTGAACTCTGTCAGGTGCAGTGCTGTCACTGAGACCATGTTTGCCTCCAAATTGGCAAATATTTTAATATCCACATAGATCAGCACTTTACCCAACAGTAATAAGATGGGTTCATGAGAACCTCTTAGGCCTGTTTCACATATGTGGTAAAGAGGTCTGGCAGGGAACAACAACCTGCTGGATTTCTCTGCATTTTGGCATTGCCGCCAGCAACCACTTCGGCCTCTGGCCACATTCACTATAATGAGGACCAGCGATGATCTGGCCGAAACCCGGCAAATATGCCGAGAAGAAACCAAGTGCCCAAACTGTAACACAAAGCCCACTTATTTATCACAAAGTGCCGACACAGCATTTTAACCTGAATGCCTATATATATATATATATATATATATATATATATATACATACCAATGTGTATCTTCCATGTACTTTATCATTTAGCTATAATAGCCTGCCTACATTCAATGCGCTGCCTGTGCCGCTCATAGTGCGCCCTGCGCTGATGAATGGCAGTAAAGTCTAAGGCATATCGGTACACCATAGACTTTTTCCAGGGTGCGGGTGCCCACAGAGAGGGCTCTGAGTGCCACCTCTGGCTTCGGGCCTGTAGATTGAAGTGATCTTGGACTTTTCTCTCTGCCGTGCAATACTATTTGTTTCCTGCAATTTTAGCCGTTTTTTTTGTTATCTCTTATAATCGAGTTTTATGCAAAGCTGCATTTAAATTCAAACTATTGTAAGTTCATCTCCCACAACGCACTTCCGTCCAAACACTGAACCAGTAGGGGGCAGCACGGAGTTGTTGTGTTTGTGCAGTTTAATAGGAAAGCTGTAGAATCCTGTGCAGCCCTAGGTGTGACTGTAGAGTAAGGCACAATGGGGCAGATTTACTCAGAGTGGACTTTTATACTCCTTTGAAGTATGTTGCTCCAAATTTCTTAAGAAATTGCATGCCTCTTATTGGCGTGTCTTTGTGCCTCAAACGGAGACCTACGGTACATCCACTACGAGCTAGCATAAATTTCAGCTATAACTGACCTCAAATTTCTGACATAATAGGTCTGCACCTTCCTCCGAGCCACACCCACTTTTGTGAGGGTTGTGAATAGAAGAAACTTATCAAAAGTTTTAAGTTTTAGTAAAAATATGACATGTGCCAAATAATTTACTACACCAGATGATGCCTCGTTACTATCACTGACATACTACAGGTTTTTAAAACTTTTTTTTAGTTTTTTTTTATATGCAGATTATTGTCAGCTACCCCCCAACCAAACAGCTGACGTCGGAGGAACAGGACCTGGTGTGGAAGTTCAGATACTACCTCACAACCCAGGAGAAGGTTAGTATTCTTAAAATCGGCGCATAGGTTGAGTTTGTATATGAGGGAATTACATGTACTATTTGGTGCACAGGACGTTAGTAACACAGTAACAGTAACGATTGACCGAAGGATCATTTGGCTATCTCTCTAAAGTCCTACAAGCCATACACTGTGTAATAGCTATCGGCCGAAAGCCAAATAAATATTGGCTCCTGCATTCCTAAACTATTGAGGATCCTGAAGGGGTAACATAATGGCGGGGTGGGTAAAGGATGGTTACAGCTGGCCGGATCTGACTGGAACCCAACACTGCTCTGGTCTAAGCTGTGATTCTAGGGAGGCTTGTTCCCATCGCGGCCTGCTATTGGCTGCAACCACCCCCCGATGCAGGATATTTTCCTCTGCCAGACGGAGAGATGCAGCGGCGGCCGTGACGGTAATAGAAGCGATGCGCGTGTCGTGGAGGAGCCTAGGCATATGGGGGGGCATTATAGATCAGGGATAAACCCTTTAACAGAACTTAGGTGCATAAAGAGTTTACTAAACTGTGATATATATATATATATACACTCAAAGATATACAATGATAAAGTAACAGTCACTGCAAGACATGAAGACAAATGGGCGAGCTCCAGGTCGACCAACACCCAACATGGCACTTGGCTGACGCCCATATGATACAAAGACAGTTGATGGTAGCAATCTTACCCTGATGATGTCTTGAATGCAGCTGAGCTCTCTGTTCCAAAACTAAGGCGGTCATTTATAAATAGATATATCCCAATTTTTGTTGTATATCTGTCACAGATTCAGTCGCAAAAAAGGGGATTTGCTGCCGAATCTGCGACTTCTTCCTCATCCACGCCACATACGGCAGTTTAAAAAAAAAGGGTGGACGGACTGGCTGGCCCATCTCATTTATCATTTTCTACGCCTGTTTTAGGGGTAGAAAAATATCTAAATCTACGCCAGCTAGGGATCTGGCGTAGATTTAGGCAGGCAGTGGATGCGCCTGAGTTATCTAGAGGCCCAGCACAGGGTTATTAAGACTGGCGTCTAAAACACCGGCCTTAATAAATTACCCAATAAGAGTTTTCTCCTCTCCTGTCTGCCTCCTGGCCCCACCTAAAGGTCAGTACGCATGTGCAGTTACCTCATACTGCAGAAATGAAGTATCAAAGAGAGGTTAAAGAGGAAAAAAAAACTTGCTTTACATACACGAACACACAGCACATCATTTTATGAAAATAAACCAATAGACTTGGTGTTATTCACCATTTTCAAGACCTCTCTTAGGCCTCAGTGAACGGAAACATTCTTTCATCCAGAGTTAGAAGACCTGCCTTGTGCTACACCTGCCGTCAGGGTGAAGAGTCGCTGCAGAGAGTGGCCCCCAGTACATTGACCACCTTAGACTTCTCTGATTGATGTCCATATGCTATCATAATTTCCCACTTGGCACCAACATACCCCAGTGGGATGGATTTTCATTCATTCCTTCATTTTAGGCACTGACAAAGTTCTTGAAGTGTGTCAACTGGGATCTACCACAAGAAGCCAAACAAGCTCTGGAACTTCTAGGGAAATGGAAACCGATGGATGTGGAGGACTCTTTGGAGCTTCTGTCTTCTCATTTCACAAACCCAACAGTGCGACGTTACGCTGTTGCTCGACTTCAGCAGGCAGACGATGAGGTAAGTGCTGCATGGGGCTAAATTGTCCAACCTTACTTAAAGGGTTTTTCCAGGAGAACATGTGTTTTTTTTGTGACACCGAGCATGTACTGTGATAGGAAAAGACCGGCACTCTGTAGCTTGTAAAGTTGCTTTTTTATTGTCACATATCTCTGGTACCGTGACAATCACTGTGTGAAACGGGTCACCGCTAAGGTGGACACTGACTTTGACTTGTGATGGTGTCTATTCGGGTTCTCTGAGGTTTCTGTTGTTTTTCTAAGCAGCATTTTGTTCCACTACCGACACTAACACAACGGTGAGGAAAACCTAGAAATAATTAGTAAAAGTCAGCAGTAAGTGATCTCGCCCCCGCTGTTTGCCGGTCTGCAGCATGTTCTGTAGAAATCCTGCAGAGAACATAGGGATGAATCTGCTGCTGATCTGTTCCATTTTTGGTCAGTGAATGCTGAAGGGTTGGTCTTAGTCAAAGGGGTGAGACTTAAAACGTTGTCCTACTGCGGACAGAGCAGAGGGAGGAGGCTCCTGCTGCAGCCAGTGATATTACTGCCACACAGTGAGGAGGAGGAGGGTGGACATGGCCTATCCAGGAACAAATGTCTTTTATATATGTCTCATTTGTAATATGAGATAAAATAAGGTCAAAGGGGAAAAGAGGAGATGATTGGAGGAAGGACTGGATTTTTTTTCTTTTATGTTTATTTTCTGTGTTAAAGGGCATCTGTCAGCAGTTCTGTACCTATGACACTAGCTGACCTGTTACATGAGCGCTTGGCAGCTGAAGAAGACATCTGTGTTGGTCTCATGTTCATATGTGCCCGCATCGCTGAGAAGAATTAAGTTTTAATATATGCTAATGAGCCTCTAGGGGCAACAGGAGGGGGGGGGGGGGGGTTGCCGTTAAACCTAGAGGCTCAGGTCTCCCTGCAACAGCCGCGTCCTTTTCCCTTTGGTTAGCGGGGCCATGTAGTGTATTGTGTAAATGTCATCAGGCCTGCCTGGCCCTGTCAAAGAGCAGAGGGTACGGACAGAGCCGAGCCTCTAGGTGTAATGGTGAAGCCCACGTTGCTCCTAGAGGCTCATTTGCATATAATAAAACATCATTTTTCTCAGCAATGCGGGCACATCTGAACATGGAACCAACACAGATGCCTTCAGCTGCCAAGCGCACATGTAACAGGTCAGCCAGTGTCATAGGTACAAAACTGCTGATAGATGCCCTTTAACTTATTTTTAAATGGGCTTAGAGTAGGAATTAGTATAAAATAACCATTACTCCCCCATTGAATGTCCTGCCGTACCTACAGTTAGGACATTGCATACATTGTTCATGTGACCACTGCAGACAATCGCTGACCCCAGCGGTGATGCTGGCTTGAATGTATGTGACGTCATCGCCGCAGGACTAGTAGGTAGAGATGAGCGAACTTCTGTTTTAAGTTCGGCGTCTAAAGTTCGGGTTTGGATTAGCGGAGAATCCTGATCTGGAACCGGATATGGATTCCGACTTCCGTTGTGGTCCGTGGTAGCGGAATCAATAATCGGCCATTATGGATTCCGCTACCACGGACCACAACGGAAGTCGGAATCCATATCCGGTTCCAGATCAGGATTCTCCGCTAATCCAAACCCGAACTTTAGACGCCGAACTTAAAACAGAGGTTCGCTCATCTCTACTAGTAGGCATGGAAGCTGACTAATTGTTATTTAATTATTTTATAAAATAAACAACCATTGTTCTGGACAAGCTCTTTAAGACCTTCTGCAGTCAGTTTCATAGACAGGTAAGGATAAATGCATTTACAACGTAACTTTTTTATGTAGACTTGGACATTACCCAATTCTGTATGTAATTATAAAATAATACTCCTAGATATCAAATTTGTTAGACAAATGCCGCCAGTCCTGGGAAGGGTTAACCGGAAGCTATTAGAGCAGAGTTGTGGAGACAGGATAATCTCCGCGGCCGTACTTGTCAAACGCTGACCTCTTCTTATATTCTGATAGAAATTCTATTACTTGTTTGAAGAATGATATCGATTCAGCCGCTCGTGGGTCAGGCCTCTCATTTCTTCAGCGGGTAAAGTGGCCAGTAAGATTCAATTTATTTCCAAGTTTTGCTTTAACCTTTGAGCTGGGTAGCGGTGGCGAAGCATAGATTTTCTTAGAGGCCGGTGTCTATTTCTTTTTCTTTTTGTCAAACATAGGAAAGATAAGTAGGTTAAAAAAAAAATGTTTTAACGAGATTAAAGGGGCGAGGAGGTGTCATCCTTGTGCAAAGCGAGGCGTCTCGGTTGTTTGCCGCTCTCCGTTTTCCAGAAGAAGGTGCAGAGGGTACATTTATTTTAAACAGTTTTGCCTACATAAATGCCGATTGTACAGGAAGAAAAACCACTAAGCAGCTTCCCCATGCAGTGGCTCAGTGGTTAGCACTGTTGACTTAGCGAACTGAGGTCCTGAATTCTCCCTGTATTTGTGTGGGTTTTTTCCTTTTTTTTCTGGTTTCCTTACAGGACTTACAGGCTTTCTCTATGTGTGGGTTGGTGACGCAGGAATTACAGACTTTCTCTATGTGTAGGTGGGTGAAGCAGGACTTACCTTCTCCTTGTGTAGGCAGGTGAAGCTGGACTTAAAGGCTTTCTCTATGTGTAGGCGGGTGAAGCAGGACTTATAGACTTTCTCCTTGTGTAGGCGGGTGAAGTAGGACTTACAGGCTTTCCCCTTGTGTAGGCAGGTGAAGCAGGACTTACAGGCTTTCTCTATGTGTGGGTTGGTGAAGCAGGACTTACAGGCTTTCTCTATGTGTGGGCGGGTGAAGTGGGACTTACAGGCTTTCTCTATGTGTAGGCAGGTGAAGCAGGACTTGCAGGCTTTCTCCTTGTGTAGGCGGGTGAAGCAGGACTTACAGGCTTTCTCTATGTGTAGGCGGGTGAAGAGGGACTTACAGGCTTTCTCTATGTGTAGGCGGGTGAAGCAGGACTTACAGGCTTTCTCCTTGTGTAGTCGGGTGAAGCAGGACTTACAGGCTTTCTCTATGTGTAGGCGGGTGAAGCGGGACTTACAGGCTTTCTCTATGTGTAGGCGGGTGAAGCAGGACTTACAGGCTTTCTCTATGTGTAGTCGGGTGTAGCAGGACTTACAGGCTTTCTCTAAGTGTTGGCGGGTGAAGCAGGACTTACAGGCTTTCTCCTTGTGTAGGCGGGTGAAGCAGGACTTACAGGCCTTCTCTGAGTGTTGGCGGGTGAAGCAGGACTTACAGGCTTTCTCCTTGTGTAGGCGGGTGAAGCAGGACTTACAGGCTTTCTCTATGTGTAGGCGGGTGAAGCAGGACTTACAGGCTTTCTCTATGTGTAGTCGGGTGAAGCAGGACTTACAGGCTTTCTCTATGTGTAGGCGGGTGAAGCAGGACTTACAGGCTTTCTCTATGTGTAGTCGGGTGAAGCAGGACTTACAGGCTTTCTCTATGTGTAGTCGGGTGAACTCTCTCACATGGTAAAGATACTGGGTTGTACGTTCACTAAATATTATTCGTATCACACTGCCTGAAGAACGTATTTAAAAGAAAATAATAAAGTATTTATTTGTAACTGGTTAAAACGGGAAAAATTCTGTGCATGACTTTCGTGAATTTCAGGCACCAGACTGGACTTATGTAGTCGAGGATAGATATTGACCCGCTACATTAAAAACAGTCTGGACTAAATCCTAATCCTGCTGGGACATTGGTGCTAATAGCCCGCAGGAGGAGGAGTAGTAAGGACACGGTCCATGTATTGTGAGTAGGCACAGGTGCGCTCAATTGCAGCTAATAGTGAATTAAAGCTGGAAGCCCTGTTGAGAATATTAGTCTGTATCGACATCAGATCTAATAATCTGTTTTATGTGATGTGATTCACAAACAACACTAGGACATCCATGCAGCAGCAGCCATACAATAACCGCTGTATGTACAAATGCACACTAAGCTGCCTCAGTCTGCCTACCCACTCATGCGTGACCTTACTGGGACTAGGTATGGGACCGCATTCACACTTGTATCAAAGCTAGCCATTGAGCTGCCTTACAACTTGTATGCACCCTGCCTATAGAACCGTGTCCTTTGATAGAGATCAATGGCTCAACGCGTTGCAGGACTTACAGACTTTCTCTATGTGTGCATGGGTGAAGCAGGACTAGTAGGCTTTCTCTATGTGTAGTTGGGTGAAGCAGGACTAGTAGGCTTTCTCTATGTGTTGGTGAAGCAGGACTTACAGACTTTCTCTATGTGTGCATGGGTGAAGCAGGACTAGTAGGCTTTCTCTATGTGTGGTTGGGTGAAGCAGGACTAGTAGGCTTTCTCTATGTGTTGGTGAAGCAGGACTTACAGACTTTCTCTATGTGTGGTTGGGTGAAGCAGGACTGGTAGGCTTTCTCTATGTGTTGGTGAAGCAGGACTTACAGACTTTCTCTATGTGTGGGCGGGTGAAACAGGACTTACAGGCTCAGGGCTCATGCACACAACCGTTTTTGTTTTGAGGTCCGCAAATTGCAGATCCGCAAAACATGGATACTGGCTGTGAACGGAACGGCGGGCCCATAATAGAACAGTCCTATCCTTGTCCGAAATGCGGACAATAATAGGACATGTTTTAATTTCTTGCAGAACGGACATACTGATACGGAATGGAAAAAAAAAGGAATGGATATGCACAAAAAATGGACTTACAGGCTTTCTCATTACAGCTTCTAGAAATAGATATGGCTGGTGGCAGTTGAAGGATGTAACTGAACATGTGCGTCCTCCCCAGTGTTGTTACTGAGGTGGACAGAGAAATAAGTAAAAGAACAAACAGCAGGTGGTGATATACAGTTAGATTTTAATAAATAACAACATATCTATACAAAATTTTTAATTAAATGCAGTTACAAAAGTCTTCCTGGTGCTGGTTTCAAAAATGTAGAATATTTTTCACGAGGCAACCCCTTTAAGGAGTTTACAGTATCTCCTGCTACTGGAACCTCCACTGGCCAGCTGTTATCTGTAAGGGACCTTGAAGGCAAGTGTCTCATTCCCCTGCAGCACCCCCAGAGGAGAAATGAAGCATTACACAGTTCGGATCATGAACTAGTGTATTTTTGGTAATTATAGGTTTTCTAAACGAGACCGTATAAGAAGCAGGGGGTGAAGTGATCCCAAAAGTGACTATTGCATAAGTAACTGGTCCTGAATTGGCTACGAAGAGACTTCTCCCTCGCAGGTTGCGCTGGCTTGTTATGTATGCTCTCCATGTGATCTGCACGTATTGATTTATACCATGTATTCAGTGGAATATACGACACACCATTAACAGCTCTCTTTATGGATGCTCCCTGCATATACTTGCCATGATAAGAATTCCTATCCCTTTTCAAGGACGGCACACTGCTGGATGACAGAGCAGATGTCACAGTGCAGCACATCTTCTGTTCAAGTGCCCGTTTCTCAAACACTCTGCAGAAGCATTAGTCATGGAGGTTGGTGGCTGCTAAAATCTAGTAAAGGATGAGGCTGCCTTCACATTTACACAGTAAAATGGCTGCTCTTAATTACTTCATTAAAACGTTATTATGCACAAAGCACCTCTCAGCAATAACTGTACAATGTGGAACACCGCCTCCAATTGGAATGATTTGCCGAGATTTTTGTTTGCCTTTGTTCCGATAGGGAAAGTTTCTAGTTTTGTTTCCACCACTTATGTGTGTGTCCAGGTATTAATGAATAAAGGTTAGGATAGATAGATGCATCTGGGTTTTAGAGGAGGAGAATAAGAAAAAAATATTTTTTCATTAGACCTCAGATCAGAGCCCCAATCAGACCTCAGCTCAGACCCCAATGTGAATGACCCGTAATCAGACCTGGAATCCGAGCCCCAATGTGAATTACCCCTCCGATCAGAGCCCCGATATGAATAAGACGCGTCCCCTCATTCAAACCTCCGATCAGACCCCCAATGTGAATGACCCCCCTAGACCTCAGATCAGAGCCCCAATATCAATAAGACCCCCATTCAGACCTCGGATCAGATCCCTAATGTGAATGACTCCCGGACCTCAGATCAGAATCCAATGCTCAGAGCAAATAAATTATAAAAATCAACTTACCTCTCCCGCTCTGGACACCGCAGCTGCCCCTAGGATCCAGCTCTTTATTTCTTCTTCTTCCTCACAGCCTGAGGTTACAGAGTGCGCGGACGTCCTCATACAAGCCACAGTTACAGCACAGCAAGCAACCGAAGACCAGGAAGCGGTGAGTACAGAGCCCATGGAGCGCTGTATTCACTACTTCCCGGTCCTCCTATACTAATAAGCACTTCCATAATGGAAGCCCTCATTAGTATTCGCCCCATAAGACGCATTTTTCCCCCACTGTGTCTTATGGGGCAAAAAACATGGTAATATCAGAGTATATAACAAGAGGAGGTATGAGGAGAGGACTACAACTCCAGCATGTCCAGATTGTTTTGTAATATCAGAGTACATTACGAGAGGAGCTATAAGAGGAGAGGACTACAGCTCTCAGCATTCCCCCCCCCCCCCCTTTTTGGGGGCAGGTGGGGGCTAGTGCATCTTTTAGGGCAAAAAATACGGTATTTTATCAAATTCCTAAGTAAGCACAGCACTCCAAGATTTTCAGAATACTGATTATTTATTCACCCATCCATGTAACAATGTTTCAGCTAATTTTCAAGCCTTGAATGAGACACACTTTCTTTGGAATTAGAGAAACTTATTTTGCCGTCATTCATTTTTATTCCTAAATGTGAAATTAACCCTTTTTGGTCGTCCTGGTCCAGTCTTTAAAAATGGCGCCTGTTGGGTTTCTGCTGTTTATGGTGCTAATGTCTGCATTTAACCCTCAGATGAGGATTCTGAGAGCTGAAAACCCTGAAGCGCTGCACTTCTGGGTCTGGAACGGCTCATCCACCCAGTGATCGGTGGAGCAGTTTGTTTGCTGTGAAAGGCCTGAGCCTGCTGGAGACTACCAGGCCTTTCACAGGTATATTCCAATGTATTCCTGCAGATGGCAGCACTACATTGAAATGTACAGCATTTTCTGTTTAGCAATGTATTGAATTCCATTGCTAAATGGTGATGGTTGCATGTTAGGTGCTTGGGAGCCTAAAAAAATAAATAAAAAATAGAATAAAAATAAACATCATAGGCACCCATTTGGAATTTTTTCCTACTTCCACTAAATTGTATGCAACAGTGAATGTTACCATTAGGAAGTACAATTTATCCTGCAAAATACAAGCCCTAATATCTATGTGAACAGAAAAGTAAAAAAAAGTTATGGCTCCAGAAAGGCAGGCAGGTCCTGGAGGGGTTAAAGACTTATTCCCATCTCATAAAGGAATGTCATATCACTAGTATATGGCACCACTTTATGATCAGAATTCAACGTCTGGGACCTCCACGATCCTGAGAAGCAAAAGGCTGAAGCACAGTTTGAGCATTGTGGTTTATTCACAATCTTTCCCTGCAGAACATCGCCCCAGATCCAGCCGACAGAGCACTTCTATGACGTATTCAGTGCAAAACTGAGAGTCTACTAGTCTGCAAATGAACTGAGACTGTTGAACATTTGTAACAGTCACGTCCACACACACAGGGGGAAGGATAGTGCCCACTGCGCTCCACCCCTTACCCCTGGCCCTGCCTACTTGCCTCACGAGTCCTGATGACAGGGGACAACTGGACGACAGTCCCTTACTTAGGATATGTGCAGGGAAGACGGACAAGACAAAATACAGAACGTGAACGGACCGGGTCAGAACCAAAAGAGCTACGCAGTACAAAGGGTTAAGCAAAGAATGGTCAGGAGGAGCAGGGGTCAAATACCAGGAGAGTAGAGAAGTACCAGAGCAGTCCGCAAAGAGTAGTCAGGTGAGAGCCGAGGTCACAATACCAGGAGGGATGCGCAGTACAGGCGAAGCAGGCAAAGGATCATCAGGGAACAGGATCAGGTGAGTATTCAATAGTCCAACAAATAGCCAGGAACCTAGAATTAACAGGCAACCTGTGGCCAGCAGACTGCCTGTATTTATAGTGGGGCCTGAGGGTCATGTGACGTGGCCAGCGTCACATGACCGACAGACAGACAAGTCGAGCACCGAGTGATCAGCTCGGCGCTCAAGGCAGACCTAGGAGCAGGGAGCCTCCCAGCTAGCAAAGCCACCCTGGGAACGAGCTCAAACACAGATCCTCGCTCCCGAAGCTAAGCAGCAGGTCTGCGGCTGATAGGAGACCGAGTGCGCCTTTGGCACCCCGTGACAACGATTTAAATAAAAAAATATATAATATTTTATTTTTCCCAAACTGAGTAAAATGCAGTACTAAAAAAAAATTGCCCCCAAAGGTGCCTATCGCCTTTTAAAGGGGTTCTCAGGGGAATGATTTAAAATGGTTGCAAGCAAGCTGTCTTAGATTGTGAGCAGGACTAGTTGCCACCACTTGCTGAGCTCCCTTAGGAGGATTTGAGGGGGTTGGGCCTCCCTACACACTACACTGCTCCAGAATAGATGGTAAGGACGTGATCCCTGCCTACAATATGCCTTTATGGCTGAGCAGCCTGACAGGAACACTCACCAATGTGTAGCATATTCAAGTACCAGAGTGTAGTGTGTAGTAAGTCCTCGCCCCCCCACTAGACAGCTCTGCAAGGGAGGCAACCAGTCCTGCTCAAATTCTAGGACAGGTCGCTTGTGGTTATTTCTGGAGCACCCCTTTAAAGTTTATCTCGAAAAACCAAGAAGGAAAAGCATAGGATACTGCACATTTCCAATAAAAATGTATTTGTGTTTTTTCTCCGTAGGACCTGCTGATGTACTTATTACAGTTAGTACAAGCTCTGAAATATGAAAACTTTGATGATATAAAGAGTGGACTAGAGCCAACAAAGAAGGACAGTCAGGGCCCCATGCTGGACAGCATGCTAACCTCTGGAGTAAACCCAGGAGACATCGACAGGTACTTGCACATATGTGGTCTACTAAAGGAGATTGCTTTTCCAAGCAGTCAGTCATAGATGTTGTGGAGACCAATATAGAAACTTGTAATTAAAGGAACCCTTTGTGCTCACCCAATGCACTGTGTTATTATGTCTAGTGCAGGACCTGAAGGGGCAGAGCATGACACAGGGACTTCCAGAACCCTACAGAGATTCTTTGTGTCATGTACCGTCCCCTCAAACATGCACTGAGCTGCCATTGTGTTCCTTTTAGTATTTTTAAATATGTGGACTGTATGAAGGTGCTCTATTTCCAGGGACCATACTTCTAATATTACAAATAGTTTAACCTACTGTATCTGTCAGTTCACAGATCTTGTCCAGCACGCACCCACAGTCATCATCTCCAGCACCTTCTTCAAAGGTCAAAGATGGTGGTGAAGCAGAAAATCTCGAGGTAATTTATAGATGGATTGTATAGCTTTTCATTTATACTAGATCACCAGGTTATGAAGATCTCTTGGTCTCTCTATCTATTTTATCCAGCTGTCTATTAAAGGGGTGGTGTCACTTCAGAAAATGGCATTTATTGTGTAGACAAAGTTACTACAAGGCACTTACTAACGTATTGTGATTGTCCATATTGCCTCATGCCCTCCTGAATTCGACTGGTGTTGCCCGCACCTCACCTTCTAAGCCCCCTGCTCCATATCTTAATCACAGAAAACTGGAGGAATAGGACAGGAAATGGAAGCTATTGATTCCCCCCACAGAGGGCCATCTTTTGGGACAGTATATTGTGCTACACTGTTATTTGGTTCTGCTGGGGTGATACTGTTTACCTCCCCTACTTATGTTGTCCCGCCTTCTGTTAATTTAAACCTGCCTACAAAATGGGGACACTTTCAGTTTTTTTTTATTTTATCCAGGGACACTTTAAGTGTCCGCCCCTGCCTTTAAACGTATCCCTCTGTTACCTTAAGGCTAGGTCTACACAACGACACTTGTTGCACCAATGTCGTGCGACAGTTTTTATAATGGCAGTCTATGGTGTCGCACTGCAACATGCTGCGACTGAGACAGTCGCAGAAAATCCCTTCGAGATGGATTTGTCTGCCACTGTCGCGGCGCAGCATGTCGCATGTTGCAGTGCGACACCATAGACTGCCATTATAAAAATTGTCGTCGTGAAGACCTAGCCTAAATCACATCCATGTTGACTTGTTGAACATCTTATTTCAAAATTCTCTGCATCAATTTGGAATTTAAATGTTTTCTAATCTTTAAATATGATGTGTAAATGATTTACATGCAGTAAGAGTAGTCGCTTATTCATTTAATATCTGTAGCTGCGGTGCCTCTGTAAACCATTCTCGCATGCAGCAGGGTTGACAATAATTTTTCATTTTTTTCTGGACAACTTATCCAACAGTTTATAAAACCATAATACATTATAAAAATTATAAGTAATCCATGTCTATAGCTCAATATGCTGATAACACCTCATTACCAGTATTTACTGTGAGCTGTGAAATCATTATAATTACCACCAAAATAATCTAGCCAAGTACTACCAGTCTAAAAAAAATAAAATCACAAAAACATCAATTTCTCGCCCAATTCCTTGGGGGACACAGGAAAACCTTGGGTATAGCTCATCTCCATAGGAGGCGTGACACTAAGTAAAAGACTGTTAAGCCCCTCCTCCAGCAGCTATACCCTCAGCCTGGAGAGAGAGACTTCCAGTTTTTTGCTTAGTGTCAAGGAGGCAAGACACTCTCTGCACTGCAGAGCTGTCTTTGAAAAGATTTTTATTTCTTATTTTTTATTTTATTTTTTCAATTGTTTTTTTTCCACAGGGACAACAGAGTCGCAGTAGACCTCTCTGTTTTCCCGGGGTTGAGCTGCGCCAGGGCCGGTTATCCGCCCTGCTGCCTCCCCCACAGAAGAAAAGGAGGACCAGGGCAGCCCATACTCCCCTGCATCCCGCCAGCACTGGGTCGCCCACCTGCAAGCCCCTCTCCAGCTACTGCCACTTCTGTGCCAGTGGCTGAAGGGGCGTCCCCAGCTGGATGACAAGAGGGTGAAGACATCACATGGTGAGGTGGCTAGTGCAGCCGTTCCGCTCCCCCCACCCCCCCCCCCTTCTCTCATCCCCTCCGTTCCCGTTCCCGTTCCTGTTTGGTTCCTTACTGTCTCTGCTGGCCTCCGTTGCTCCGATTCAGGGGCAGGCCTGGCGCCCTGTCGGTTTGGGTACTGAGCGGCGCTCATGGGGGAGGGTTGCTTAGGAACGGCCGGGTATATGCGACCGCTGGTTCGCGCAGGGCCGTTTTTCTTCCTACCCTCCTTCGGCTTTCCTACCTTCGCTTCGCTTGCGGCGGGGGACATGGAGTTGTACGGGACGTGTGGTGTGTTCGGCGGCATGCGGGACTTGAATCGCGCGCGCGCAAAAATTTTTTTTTGCCGGCGGGGGGCGGAGTTTGCGTTGCCGCCTTCCTGTGCTTTTGGCCTTCAGTCAAGGGGCGGACGTCCTTCTTCCCGCGCCTCACTAGTCCCGCCTCCTCTCGTGCCTGCTTGCTACTGTGATCGGTCTCACTGCAGGACGGATCTTTGCCTCAGGTTGCCGCTGCCGTTTCTTCTGCTGTTGCCGCTGCCGTCTGCTCCCACTGTGATCTGGTAGGACTGTTGACCCTCTCTACCACTGCAGCCCCTGGCCTGGACGCAGTTTTTTTATATTGCTCCAACCAACATGTCTGACCCCTTAGTGCCTGTGGGACCTTGGTATCATACCTGCACCGCATGTAAGGCGCCCCTTCCTCAAGGGCAGTCTGACCCGCATTGCTCGCTTTGCAAAGACCCATCGCAGGGTCCGCCATCTGTTGTGTCACCCCCTGGCCTCTTGGATCCCCCTGACTGGGCTAGATCCCTCTCCCAGGCTGTGGTTAGTCTCACTAGCGTTGTGGGCCGACTTGCAGATGTGTTGCCTTTGCCGCAGCCGGATGATTCCCCTGCTGGGCCCTCCGGGTCCGCTGTCTTAGCCGACCCGTCTGAGTCTCTCTCTGCAGGCGACTCCTCCAGAGCCCGTCAATCCCAAAAACGGCCAAGGGCAGATCACCGGTCATCCTCGGATGCTTCAGTATCCCCCCCAAGGGTGCGCTCTCAGTCGGGTCCTTCCTCATTGCAGGATTTGCCCTCTGAAGGGGAGCTAGTCGATTCCGATTGGGATATGGACTCGGCACTGCCTTCAAAGCTGGCTTCCGCCGTGGGCCATCTTATTAACAATATCCGTGATACCTTTAAGATTCACGATGATCCTCCTGATCCTGAAAAAAACTGTGTTTCCTTTTTTCGCCAGAAGCAGGCGTCTGCGGTTTTTCCCCTCCATGCTGACTTTTCGTCAGTGGTTTCTAAGGCCTGGGCCCGTCCTGATGCACGTTTTACCCCGCCGAAAAAGTTAGATGTCTGTTATCCGTTCCCGGCGGATTGCATTACAAACTGGGCGTCACCTCCTAAGGTCGACCCCCCTGTGGCCCGTTTGTCCAAAAGCACGGCTATTCCCGTCGCAGATGGTTCTTCCTTACAATCCACTGAGGATCGCCGTATAGAGGCCCTTACAAAGGGTATCTTTGCGGCTTCCGGGTCCGCTCTTAGGCCGGTCTTTGCTTCCGCTTGGGCTGGAAAAGCGGTTTCAGAGTGGGCGTCTCAGCTGGATCTGGAGCTTGAATCCGACGTTCCTATTCAAGACCTCCGTGCTCTGGCTCAACTTATCGTTCAGGCCGGTAAATTTGTATGTGAAGCATCCCTGGATGCGGGGGCTCTCATTGCCCGTTCATCTGCCCTGGCCGTTTCGGCTAGGAGGGAGCTTTGGTTAAAGGTTTGGTCGGCGGACGCCGCGTCAAAGCGGTCTCTTGCTAGCCTTCCCTTCACTGGTTCCCGTTTGTTCGGGACCCGCTTGGATGAAATCATCTCTGAAGCCACGGGGGGGGGAAGAGTACTCATCTTCCCCAATCTAAGGCTAGGAGCGCCACTCGTGGTCGTCCCACCTTCTCCCGCTTCAGGTCTTCTCGTAGGGCTCCCGCGCCTCGCACCACTTCAGGTCCGCCCACTAACTCTGTCCAGGACAGGCGTAAAAAACCCTTTTTTCGGACTCAGCCCTCCTGGCGCAAGTCGCAACCTGCTCGCCCTCCCGCGGCCAAGCAGACCCCCGCCTGAAGGTGCGTCCCCGCCCACCCGGGTGGGGGGACGTCTCCTCCTGTTCAGGGACTTCTGGCAGGCGCACGTCTCCGACGCCTGGGCTCTCGAAGTTGTGTCTTCCGGGTACAAGCTCGAGTTTGCGTCCCTTCCCCCAGTTCGGTTCTTTCGTTCCCGGGTTCCCCAGGATCCCCGAGGGGCGGCCGATTTCTTTACTGCCGTTCACACCCTTCTGGACAAAGGGGTCATCGCCCCGGTTCCGATGGGAGACAGGTTCAAGGGGTTCTATTCGAACCTTTTTGTAGTCCCCAAAAAGGAGGGTTCGGTTCGTCCCATTCTGGATCTAAAACGGCTGAACCGTTTCCTTCGTCTTCAGCGATTCCGGATGGAGTCTCTCAGGTCGGTGGTGGCCTCTCTGGAAAAGGGGGAGTTCCTGGCATCTATCGATATCCAGGACGCCTACCTTCATATTCCAATCGCGCAGTGTCATCAGTGCTTTCTGCGCTTTGCAGTGGGGTCCGACCACTACCAGTTCGTTGCCCTCCCCTTCGGGCTGGCGACGGCCCCTCGTGTTTTCACGAAGGTCCTTGCTCCTGTCCTCGCCTTACTTCGTTCCAGGGGAGTTTTTCTACTTCCGTATCTGGACGATCTCCTAATCAAGGCGCCTTCTCTGTCACTGACTTCCACCAGTGTGGATCTCTCGCTACAAACCTTACGCCGGTTCGGTTGGATTATCAACCTCCCCAAATCCTCTCTTGTTCCATCCAGGCAATTGGTCTTTCTGGGGATGCTGCTGGATACGGATGCAGCGGTGGTTCGACTTCCGTCGGAGAAGCGCCAGCTCCTTCATCGGTCGGTTCCGAGCCTTCTGTCCCTCCGCCATCCTTCCTTCCGGTTCAGCATGCGGGTTTTGGGACAGATGGTGTCCTGCTTCGAAGCGATTCCTTACGCACAGTATCACTCCCGCACCTTTCAGACGGCCATTCTGTCCGCCTGGGACAAGTCCCAGGAGAGTCTGGATCGACATTTTCCCCTTTCCCCCCAGGTTCGCTCCTCTCTCCTCTGGTGGCTGCGACCCCCTCTCCAGGGGAAGTCTTTCCTGCCAATAACTTGGTTGGTGATTACCACCGATGCCAGTCTGGGGGGTTGGGGGGGAGTGTTTCCTCCTCGGTCCGTCCAAGGCACTTGGTCTCCATCGGAGTCCAGACTGCCGATCAACGTTCTGGAGCTGAGGGCCATCCTCCTCTCGCTCCGGCATTGGACTTCGTTGCTTCAGGGTCGCCCAGTTCGGGTCCAATCGGACAATGCCACGGCTGTGGCGTACATAAATCATCAGGGGGGCACTCGCAGCGCGGTGGCGATGAGGGAGGTGTCTCTAATCCTTCGCTGGGCGGAGGTTCATGTTCCTGCCCTTTCAGCCATTTACATCCCGGGGGTGGACAATTGGGCGGCGGATTTCCTCAGCCGGACGACGATCGACCCGGGAGAGTGGTCTCTGCACCCCGACGTCTTCGAGTCTCTTTGTCTCCGTTGGGGTCGTCCGGACGTGGATCTCATGGCCTCCAGATTCAACCACAAACTTCCCACCTACATGGCCAGGGCCAAGGATCCGGACGCTTACGGCGCGGATGCGCTCGTCCTCCCCTGGACGGAGTTTTCGCTCCTCTACGTGTTTCCGCCCCTGCCTCTTCTTCCGCGGGTCCTTCGGAAGATCGCGGCGGAGGGCACGCCAGCAATCCTGATAGCCCCGGACTGGCCGCGTCGTCCTTGGTACGCCGACCTTATGTTGCTTCTGGCAGACGCTCCCTTGTCTCTGCCTCTCAGAGAAGACCTCCTCTCTCAGGGGCCGATCTTCCACCAGCATTTAGGGTCGCTACGTTTAGCGGCGTGGCTATTGAAACAGCGGTCTTGACGCGGCGGGGGTTTTCTGCTGACGTGGTCCGTACCATGATTCGTGCGCGAAAACCAGCATCGTCCAGGATTTATTACCGTACCTGGCGGGCCTATTTAACCTTCTGCGAGACCTTGGGGATTCCTCCTCTGCGTTTTTCCCTTCCCACGGTTTTATCCTTTTTGCAGTCTGGTCTGGATCTGGGCTTGGGTCTCAGTACCCTGAAGGGTCAGATTTCGGCTCTTTCGGTCCTTTTTCAGCGCCCTCTGGCTCCGCTCGGTCCGGTTAAGACCTTTCTGCAGGGGGTTGCTCACTGTGCTCCCCCGTATGGCCCTTCCGTTCCTGCTTGGGATCTTAACGTTGTACTGACGGCTCTCCAATCTTCCCCTTTCGAGCCTCTGCGCAAGGTTTCCCCTCGCTTGCTGTCTTGCAAAGTTTTCTTCCTCGTCGCCATCACGTCTCTTCGGCGTGTGTCTGAGTTGGCGGCTCTTTCTTGCGTGGAGCCCTTCTTGGTTTTTCACCAGGACAAGGTGGTTCTCCGCCCAGTTCCAGATTTTCTTCCGAAGGTGGTGTCCGCCTTTCATCTGAATGAAGATATTGTCCTTCCTTCTCTGTGTCCGTCCCCGTCTCATCCTCGGGAACGGGATCTTCACCGTCTGGATGTTGTTCGGGCTCTGAGGATCTACCTGGATGTGACCAGACCCTTTCGACGCTCGGATTCTCTGTTTGTGGTTCCGGAGGGTCCACGCAGGGGGCTGGCGGCGTCTAAGGTGGTTGTTGCCCGCTTCCTCAAGATGGCTATCATTGAGGCTTACCGTGCTAAGGGCAGGGAACCGCCCTTTGGTGTTACCGCTCATTCTACCAGAGCGGTCGGGGCTTCCTGGGCTCAGCGTAATCGTGCTTCGGCTGAACAGTTGTGCAAAGCGGCCACCTGGTCTTCTTTGCACACGTTCACCAAGTTTTACAGGGTGAACACTTATGCATCGGCGGATGCTGCTTTGGGCCGCCTGGTCTTGCAGGCGGCGGTGCCTTAATGCTTATGGTGCTTTGTTCGCCTTGGATTGTGGTCCCTCCCTATTTGTGGACTGCTTTTGAACGTCCCAAGGTTTTCCTGTGTCCCCCAAGGAATTGGGCGAGAAAACGAGATTTTTGTATAACTTACCAGTAAAATCTCTTTCTCGCTCTTCCTTGGGGGACACAGCACCCACCCATTGTTTTAGTTGCCCTGACGGGTGTTTTTGACTTGTTGGTGTTGCTTTGGTTACTCCTTGCCTTTGTTTTTCACTACTTGGGCACATAACTGGAAGTCTCTCTCTCCAGGCTGAGGGTATAGCTGCTGGAGGAGGGGCTTAACAGTCTTTTACTTAGTGTCACGCCTCCTATGGAGATGAGCTATACCCAAGGTTTTCCTGTGTCCCCCAAGGAAGAGCGAGAAAGAGATTTTACTGGTAAGTTATACAAAAATCTCGTTTTTTTTTTTTCATGGACATAGGAAAAAAAGTTTGCTATTTTTACGAACAGTCTAGAAATTGGACAGTGACATGACCATGCTCCTAGTGTTTTATCTCCGGCTTGTGTGAATGTATTTTGAAGATGTGGTTATCTCCCCTTCTCCCTCCCTGATGTACTGGACATTACAGACCACATGCTTCTAACTCCACTGTTCCGTGGCTCTCCGCCTCCCTCTGTGTCTCAAGAAGGATCATGTTTCAAATGCTGCCAATAGAGTGTATAAGGATAGCAGAACAGACAGAATTATTTTTAAATAGTCATAGAGGAACATGCAGAGAGGTGTAAATAGAGGCAATGTTTGTGAAATAGGAGAGAACGGTATCCCTTTACATTGGGATCCCACTCACAACAAGCCCTAGCAGCATCAAAACAAAGGTGCAGCACAGAGATGGCCAAGACACTGAAAAATAACTACTTCCGACCTATTACAAAAAAACTAAATGGCTGCACACCATTATATATGCAAACAATAGAGCTAAGGAATGGGGGTCATTCTAGATAAGTGGTACAATACCGACTATAAATGAGTAATGGAAGCTCTTAGCGCACATACGTGTCGGGCCCACCTACCAAGCTTCAAGGTGGCTTCTGCAGATGGGTCCCTATCACTAAAGATACTGCCTCACTTTGGACTTACTAAAGTCTCCAATATTCAGGGCAGTGGAGGAACCAGCTACAAAAGTACTCTGCTCAGAAGTCCCAGGTAGATGGGCGTGTCCAGTCTAAAAGGGGTGCCACCCCCAATATATTGCAAGAAAATTTAGACTAAAACCTTCAGAATCACAGCTGCATATCCATGAAGCAAACATAATTACAAAAAAACTAAATGGCTGCACACCATTATATATGCAAACAATAGAGCTAAGGAATGGGGGTCATTCTAGATAAAAGTGGTACAATACCGACTATAAATGAGTAATGGAAGCTCTTAGCGCACATACGTGTCGGGCCCACCTACCAAGCGTCAAGGTGGCTTCCGTACTTCCGACCTATGGTGGCATCATCTGGTGAACATTCAGACAACTATAGGTGCTGCTCCTTAAATTCTCTCTCTTGCTTTTCTGTTGTAACAGCCTTATCTCTTCTGGGAAAAAATGCCACTAGATTTTAGAACCTGGCCTCCAGGATTTGCGTTTATTCATCCAGAATATTATTAGTAAGGTCTAGCACTGATGTTGGGTGATTAAAGTCTGGTTTTCATTCGTTGTTCTAAGTCATCCCAAACCTTCTCGAGGGAAGTGGAGGTCAAGACTGTGAGGTGCAGTTTTTCCACATTAAGGCCATTCATGGATCTGGTTGTCAGAGGTGTTCAGGGCCATGGAAACCGAGTAATCTTTGCTACGCTGTCTCCGCAACTCCTATTAATTTCTATGGGAGTTATGGAAACAGAGTAGCGCAACCTCTTCGGGTGTTTCTGTAACCCCAGCTACCTCTGGTTGCCGCATACGACAGGTATTCCAATCTCAGCCATGAATTTTAGGACATCATAATTGTCTAGAATGGCATTATATAGAGAGTATATGATATTATGCTTGACAGTATGCATATTTTACAAGAGGGCTTGGTTGAATTGAATAAAAAATATATATCAGAAGTGTTCATGTATTTGTGGCCATATTTTCTCTATTTTTCACTTCCAATATACTCACTCTTATCTTTTCCTTACAGCAAGATCTCTGCACCTTCCTCATCTCCAGGGCCTGCAAGAACTCCACCTTGGCCAACTACTTGTACTGGTGTGTACTTATTTACTGACTGCTTAGACTGGCCACGCCAACTAGAAGGGGGATGTATTAAGATTGGTGTTTCTGATGCCAGTCTTTCTATCAAAGCTCGCTGGTGTATGATGCGCCAAAGCACAGCCTCCTAATAATTCTGGCACATTCCCCGGGGGGGTCCGTGCAACAGAAAATGAAATCTACGCCAGAAAAGAGCTGGAGTAGCTTCCAGGTGTAATGTGACCAGTTTTCTTTAGTGTTAAATGTGTTTGGCCGCAGAGGAACCAACCACCTTCTCCCACCCATATCCTTCCCACTTCTTACAAAAATAGCAAGGGTGTTAAAAAATGATGATATTTGCACATTTTGGCTCAAATTGGAACTTATGCTACAGTTTGACTTTTATGTGAAACCTGGCATCAGGTAAACCTGCTGCCTGAGGCAAAAACTGAAACTGCGCCCCAAACTGTTTCAAAACTGAAACTGCGCCCCAAACTGCGCTGCAAGCAGCGTTTTGGTGTCCGCCTCCAGAGCGGAATGGAGGCTGAACGGAGCCAAACTGATGCATTCTGAGCGGATCCTTATCCATTCAGAATGCATTGGGGCTGAACTGATCCGTTTTGGGCCGCTTGTGAGAGCCCTGAAACGGATCTCACAAGCGGACCCGGAAACGCCAGTGTGAAAGTAGCCCTATGTGTGTGGCACACCTACAGTAATTTCCTTTCTGCTAGATACAAGATATGTAATTGTAGGTGTAATGTGTTTTCTTTTGCAGGTATGTTATTGTGGAATGTGAAGACCAGGACACTCAGATGAGAGACCCTAAGACCCATGAGATGTACCTTAACGTCATGAGACGCTTCAGTCAGGCGCTTTTAAAGGTAACTCCTCGAAGTGGCCCACAATTGCGAGATGTAGGAAACTTTGAAAAGCCAATATCTCCCTCGTAAAGTCTATTGTGCCCACCTTCCTGCCACTTACCATTGCCTGAATGGCTGTCATAGGTCCTTCAGATCGCTATCTCTTTTCTCCAGTCACATTTTGTGGGATAGTTGCTCTCATTGAAGAGACTCCGCACTATATGGACGTCTATTTTCAGGCTGTGCTCCATGGGAAATAAAGTATGCAGATTAGCTCCTATATAGCTGACCCACCGGTAGACTGCTGATTTGTGGCTCCTGCTTGTTATCTGTACAGAACAGGCTGGCTGGATAATAAGATGCCTTAGACGCAGCTCACAAGGTACTGCCTCTCATTGAAGAAACTCTGCGGTGTATGGAGACTTATTTTTAAGCAATGCTCCATGGGAAAGGCATACAAATTAGCTTATCTTAGCCAGACCAGGGATCCATCTGTAATCGGCAGGTTTCCTGTCCTCATTAGTACAGAGGAGGGTATGCTGTGCTGTGTCCAACAAATGCAGTCTTGTCTATGGGTTTGTCAGGTCATGCGTTCCTAGCAACCACTCAGCCAAAGTGGTGCAATATTGAGTGAATGGAAGGAGGCGGATGCTTTGCAGGTATTAAACCAAACCCATCTCTGTCCCACCTCATTTACCAGATTTTTCTAGAAATAGATTCCTTAAAGTGTAACTGTCATATTTTTTTATTTGCTAGTTTATTAGAGCTAGGCATGTGTACCTGAGTTAGTCTGTCAATGATTGTCAAAAGGTCTGTAATTACCTTATAATAACAGCTTTCATTAATGTCCTTTATCCCTTTCAATTTGTCCCTTAAAAGACCGTTGCTATGTCTTTTCTGTCTCCAACTCAGTGTAGAGAGAACACAGAGGTGCGGTCCTCCACACTGCGTGTCTGTTTGTAGATAGTATCAGGCTTCAGAGTGAGGAGGCGTGTCTCTCAGTAATCCAATCTGATTGGCTGGCAGGGAGCTGCTGGCTAAAGCAAGTGTGTATGGGAAGTGAAGGAAGGCAGTTTTGGCCTCAGAGAACTGGCAGAGGGAGGTATCTTGAGAAGAGTATCATAATGCAGGCTTCAAAACTGTGGTAACTATGGGAAAAGCTCAAGGAAAACAGTGGTACATGAAGAAACGAAATATTGCCTTATGCAGAATGCTGCAGCAGCAGTAACATGTGCTAAAATTGATTTATTTTTATGAAAACATGACAGTTTAATATCATGAATAGCATCTGACATTATCTGGTGCATCTTGTTAGGGTTTTTCTAATGCAGCTAGCCCCTCATGCTGTCTAATTGTACTCTACAACTGGTAACTACTTTGTATAGGACTTGGATCTCTGACCTCACTGGTCCCTACATACTAGGCCTGCACGATATATCGCCAAAGCAATCCTATCGCGATAATCGCCGATTGCGATATGGCGATTTGGCCGACCCAAAAATGCTGCGATTATTTTTTGCTTTATAAGACACACTGTGCGTCTCATAAAGCGATGGTTTACTTTTTACGTGGCTGACACTGATGTATCACCGGCCGCTATGCTGCACAGTGCGGCCGGCGATACTTCAGTTACAGTGCGGGGAGGGGCGAGGGGCTGGAGGCAAGTTGTGGCGGGCCCCGCACACATAACTGTCTTTGTATCGAAAGTCTTTCTTTACTGCTGAAACAATCGCTCTCCTGTTGATAAACTCCTATTGATAAAATCACCAGCCTCTGTACTCCCTATGAATGCACTGCAGCGAGCGGGCCGGCCGGCGCATGACTTCAGTCAGTCGCGCTCCTGCTTCATTAATGAAGTGGGAGGAGCGTGACTGACTAAGTGACGTCAGCCATGCCGTCAGCCGGGCCGGCCCGCTCGCTGCAGTGCATTCATAGTGAATACAGAGGCTGGTGATTTTATCAATAGGAGTTTATTAATAGGAGAGGGATTGTTTCAGCGGTAAAGAAAGACTTTGCATAAAAAGACAGTTATGTGCGCTGTTTAGGACACATGAGGGGACATTAATAAAGTAATGCTATGACACATAGGGCCATGAGGGGGACCAGCATAATATGCTATATGTGTGTCATTCACACATAAAGCAACTTATGCTGGCCCCCCTCATGGCCCTATGTGTCATAGCACACATCCCCCATAACAGTGCATCATCCACAGATCCACCCCCCATAACAGTGCTTCGTCCATAGGTCCCCCTTAACAGTGCCATCCAAAGAATCCCTCATAACAGTGTCATCCAAAGAATCCCTCATAACAGTGCCAACAACAGATCCCCATAACAGTGCCAACCACAGATCCCCATAACAGTGCCATCCACAGATCCCCATAACAGTGCCATCCACAGATCCCCATAACAGTGCCATCCACAGATCCCCATAACAGTGTCATCCACAGAGCTCCCATAACAGTGCCAACCACAGATCCCCATAACTGTGCCAACCACAGATCCCCATAACTGTGCCAACCACAGATCCCCATAACTGTGCCAACCACAGATCCCCAGAAATGTGCCAACCACAGATCCCCATAACTGTGCCAACCACAGATCCCCATAACTGTGCCAACCACAGATCCCCATAACTGTGCCAACCACAGATCCCCATAACTGTGCCAACCACAGATCCCCATAACTGTGCCAACCACAGATCCCCATAACTGTGCCAACCACAGATCCCCATAACTGTGCCAACCACAGATCCCTCATAACTGTGCCAACCACAGATCCCTCATAACTGTGCCAACCACAGATCCCTCATAACAGTGCCATCCACAGATCCCTCATAACAGTGCCATCCACAGATCCTTCATAACAGTGCCATCCACAGATCCTTCATAACAGTGCCATCCACAGATCCTTCATAACAGTGCCATCCACAGATCCTTCATAACAGTGCCATCCACAGATCCTTCATAACAGTGCCATCCACAGATCCTTCATAACAGTGCCATCCACAGACCCTTCATAACAGTGCCATCCACAGATCCTTCATAACAGTGTCATCCACAGATCCTCTCTATAACAGTGTCATCCACAGATCCTCTCCATAACAGTGTCATCCACAGATTCCCCATAACAGTGTGTCATCCAAAGAATCCCTCATAACAGTGTCATCCACAGATCCCCATAACTGTGCCAACCACAGATCCCCATAACTGTGCCAACCACAGATCCCCATAACTGTGCCAACCACAGATCCCCATAACTGTGCCAACCACAGATCCCCATAACTGTGCCAACCACAGATCCCCATAACTGTGCCAACCACAGATCCCTCATAACAGTGCCATCCACAGATCCCTCATAACAGTGCCATCCACAGATCCTTCACAACAGTGCCATCCACAGATCCTTCATAACAGTGCCATCCACAGATCCTTCATAACAGTGCCATCCACAGATCCTTCATAACAGTGCCATCACAGATCCTTCATAACAGTCCATCCACAGATCCATCATAACAGTGCCATCCACAGATCCTTCATAACAGTGCCATCCACAGATCCTTCATAACAGTGCCATCCACAGATCCTTCATAACAGTGCCATCCACAGATCCTTCATAACAGTGTCATCCACAGATCCTCTCTATAACAGTGTCATCCACAGATCCTCTCCATAACAGTGTCATCCACAGATTCCCCATAACAGTGTGTCATCCAAAGAATCCCTCATAACAGTGTCATCCACAGATCCCCATAACTGTGCCAACCACAGATCCCCATAACTGTGCCAACCACAGATCCCCATAACTGTGCCAACCACAGATCCCCATAACTGTGCCAACCACAGATCCCCATAACAGTGCCAACCACAGATCCCCATAACAGTGCCAACCACAGATCCCCATAACAGTGCCAACCACAGATCCCCATAACAGTGTCATCCACACATCCTTCAAGACAGTGCCATCCAAAGAATCCCTCATAACAGTGCCAATCCTCCCCATAACAGTGCCAACCACAGATCCCCATAACAGTGCCAACCACAGATCCCCATAACAGTGCCAACCACAGATCCCCATAACAGTGCCAACCACAGATCCCCATAACAGTGCCAACCACAGATCCCCATAACAGTGCCAACCACAGATCCCCATAACAGTGCCAACCACAGATCCCCATAACAGTGCCAACCACAGATCCCCATAACAGTGCCAACCACAGATCCTTCATAACAGTGCCATCCACAGATCCTTCATAACAGTGCCATCCACAGATCCTTCATAACAGTGCCATCCACAGATCCTTCATAACAGTGCCATCCACAGATCCTTCATAACAGTGCCATCCACAGATCCTTCATAACAGTGCCACCCACAGATCCTTCATAACAGTGTCATCCACAGATCCTCTCTATAACAGTGTCATCCACAGATCCTCTCCATAACAGTGTCATCCACAGATTCCCCATAACAGTGTGTCATCCAAAGAATCCCTCATAACAGTGTCATCCACAGATCCCCATAACTGTGCCAACCACAGATCCCCATAACTGTGCCAACCACAGATCCCCATAACAGTGTCATCCACAGAGCCCCATAACAGTGTCATCCACAGAGCCCCATAACAGTGCCATCCACAGAGCCCCATAACAGTGCCATCCACAGATCTCCATAACAGTGTCATCCACAGATCCTTCAAGACAGTGCCATCCAAAGAATCCCTCATAACAGTGCCATCCAAAGAATCCCTCATAACAGTGCCAACTACAGATCCCCATAACAGTGCCATCCACAGATCCCCATAACAGTGCCAACCACAGATCCCCATAACAGTGCCAACCACAGATCCCCATAACAGTGCCAACCACAGATCCCCATAACAGTGCCAACCACAGATCCCCATAACAGTGCCAACCACAGATCCCCATAACAGTGCCAACCACAGATCCTTCATAACAGTGCCATCCACAGATCATTCATAACAGTGCCATCCACAGATCCTTCATAACAGTGCCATCCACAGATCCTTCATAACAGTGCCATCCACAGATCCTTCATAACAGTGCCACCCACGGATCCTTCATAACAGTGCCACCCACGGATCCTTCATAACAGTGCCACCCACGGATCCTTCATAACAGTGCCACCCACGGATCCTTCATAACAGTGCCACCCACGGATCCTTCATAACAGTGCAATCCACGGATCCTTCATAACAGTGCCATCCACAGATCCTTCATAACAGTGCCATCCACAGATCCTTCATAACAGTGCCACCCACAGATCCTTCATAACAGTGTCATCCACAGATCCTCTCTATAACCGTGTCATCCACAGATCCTCTCCATAACAGTGTCATCCACAGATTCCCCATAACAGTGTGTCATCCAAAGAATCCCTCATAACAGTGTCATCCAAAGAATCCCTCATAACAGTGTCATCCACAGATCCCCATAACTGTGCCAACCACAGATCCCCATAACTGTGCCAACCACAGATCCCCATAACTGTGCCAACCACAGATCCCCATAACAGTGTCATCCACAGATCCCCATAACAGTGTCATCCACAGATCCCCATAACAGTGCCATCCACAGAGCCCCATAACAGTGCCATCCACAGATCCCCATAACAGTGTACTCCACAGATCCCCATAACAGTGCCATCCACAGAGCCCCATAACAGTGCCATCCACAGATCCCCATAACAGTGTCATCCACAGATCCTTCAAGACAGTGCCATCCAAAGAATCCCTCATAACAGTGCCATCCAAAGAATCCCTCATAACAGTGCCAACTACAGATCCCCATAACAGTGCCATCCACAGATCCCCATAACAGTGCCAACCACAGATCCCCATAACAGTGCCAACCACAGATCCCCATAACAGTGCCAACCACAGATCCCCATAACAGTGCCAACCACAGATCCTTCATAACAGTGCCATCCACAGATCATTCATAACAGTGCCATCCACAGATCATTCATAACAGTGCCATCCACAGATCATTCATAACAGTGCCATCCACGGATCCTTCATAACAGTGCCATCCACGGATCCTTCATAACAGTGCCATCCACGGATCCTTCATAACAGTGCCATCCACGGATCCTTCATAACAGTGCCATCCACGGATCCTTCATAACAGTGCCATCCACGGATCCTTCATAACAGTGCCACCCACGGATCCTTCATAACAGTGCCACCCACGGATCCTTCATAACAGTGCCATCCACAAATCCTTCATAACAGTGCCATCCACGGATCCTTCATAACAGTGCCATCCACAGATCCTTCATAACAGTGCCATCCACAGATCCTTCATAACAGTGCCATCCACAGATCCTTCATAATAATGTCATACCCAGACCACCATTAGTTAAAAATCCACCAAAAGCACACATTCTGTTTCAAAATCTTTTTTTTTCTTTTTTTTTTCTCCTCAAAAACCTAGGTGCGTCTTATAATCAGGTGCATCGTATAAAGCAAAAAATACGGTACCTGGGTGACGGGTCACGGCATGGGCTCCTGTGGCGGCGTCAACGGCTCATAAGGGAAAATCCAAGCAAATAGACCTCTAGCACAATTCCCTTAAAATAATGCATTGCATATCGTTATCGCAATTTTTAGGGCCCTAATCGCAATCGCACAAAATTCCCATATCGTGCAGCCCTACTACATACCTTTCCTTCCTGAGACAATGACACCCCTATTCTCCCCGTCTTCTAGCTCTGCGTATTTCCATTCATCCTAGAAGCTCATATGACTTATTTCAGCAATGGGTTTGCCTTCCTTACCAGCCACTCAGTGTTGCTCTGCAAGCATCCCACCCCAGGACTTACATAGGACATTGCTGCCAACTCGATGGGGTGTTCCCACCTTAAGAAGTGATGGCACCCATCGCTGCTATGAATGTAGGAAGATGTTGCAGCACTGATTCCTCATTAGGGCCCTCCATTTGTCTTCCTGCACGGCAGTGCTCCATGGCACCAGGCAGTGCAGGGACTTGCAGCTGACCTCATTCACTTGAATGAGACGCCAGGGCACCTCTGTGCAGAGAAAACTGTGACGGGGCGTGCTGAGGGTCCCAGAGATTGTACCCTCCACGATGATATAATGACTTATCACTATGCCATAGAATTCTGATCGGTGGGGGCAGGGGGTTCAACCTATGGGACCCCAGGCAAGCTGGAGTATGAAGAGGCAGATGTCTCTTTTCCATATTTTCTATACAGCCAAGCACTCTGAGAAACTGGAACGCTGCTCCTTTCAAGTGAATGGAACGTGCATGGCTGGTATCCTTGAGGGTCACTGTGCAGAAAAAAGCCAGCGAAGGAGCCCAGTGCTGTGGCCAAAAATAAGTGCGGGGCAGGTGGTATTTGGACTTGTATCGATCATTGAGCAGTAGGTTATCGTTGCGAGGCACCATCACTTACTAATATGTTTTAAAGTGGCTGTCCCATTTCAGTTTGACAATCCATAATGAGGGTCTGATCTCTTTGGGCCAAGATTGAAGGGTCTTCAGTCATTCCAAGAGTTGGCTGCAGCCTGTTCTTCTATTCACTCATATGGAGAACAGCTTTACAAGTGTGGACAACCCACTGACCGGCAAGGAGGGCCCGGGGTTGGTCATTCTTCTGTTTTGACCTAAATGAGGCTACCAAATGTGTGCATTAGAGGGGTATTCAGTTATAATTCGTAATCCCCTATCCACAGTATAGGCGATAACTATTGCACTGGTAGGAGTGTGACTGCTGGGACCCCCACTGATCACGAAAAAGGGGGTCCCCATACCCTGAAATGGATGCAGGTCGAGCGTGCACCATACCACTCCATTTATTTTCTATGGTACTGACCGATATGGGGGATGACTTCTTATAACCGGAATACCCCTTTAAAGAAGCTTTCACAAAAAAATGTGTCTGACCTTTTAGAAAGGTACATGATGTAAACGGTAGTGAAGGTAATCTTTTTATCAGAGTCTGTATTTGTGAATTATCACCTCCCTTCTGATCCTCAGCTGTGTCAAATGACACTATGACTCTCCAAACACAGCGTCTTATGTGCAGGAAGCCACTTTCTCTATGTATTCCTATGGGAGCCTCAGTATTGTTTTCCTTTCTGCCCTGTGTCACATGACACAGCTGAGGATCAGAAGGGAGGTTATAACTCACAAATACAGTCACCAGTAAGAAGATTACCTTCACTGCAGTTTACATCATGTACCGAATCATGTTTTTAACAGGTCAGAGAATAACTATGTTTGTGGATTAGTAAGCCGTTACTGGCTCTTTGTATAGTCGCATCCTGCATCGAGGGGAGCCCAGGCTGCGATTTCATACAAGCAGACGCGACCGGCAGGAGAAGGCGAAACAAGTTCATTTGTGTGTTTTCCTTCCCCTTCCCTGCTGTAGGGCGATAAGTCTGTCAGAGTGATGCGCTCGCTGCTGGCGACACAGCAAACCTTTGTAGATAGACTGGTTCATCTCATGAAGGCAGTGCAGCGTGAAAGTGGCAACCGCAAAAAAAAGGTACGTGCCCATCTCTGCTCCTCACCCCCCAGTGCTCACAGCATCATTCTCCTCTCCTCTGCTGTCTTCGCTGTGTGTTACATCTGCCAATTGTTTCCAGCATTGTCACTTCTGTGTGATATGAGGGCTGAACCTGTATACAGATAGAGTAGAGTTCAGCTTGTCCTTGTCGATTCAGGTTCTGTAAATCTCTGGGACAAGGCTTGAGATTTATCTACAGACAGCCAAATACTATTAGCCAATTTATGTAATTATCTAATTTAATATCTAGATAGATAGATAAATAGATACTAGATAGTTATATATTAGATAATTGTATAGATAGATAGGAGATAAATACATATATATTAGTTAGATAGATAGGAGATAGATATTAGATAAATACATATATGATAGATATTAGATAGAAAAGATAGATATATTATGTAGGTAGATAGATAGATATGAGATAGATAAATACTATTCTGACTCCAAAGAAAAAAAATGTGGGGGGTTCAGTCCGCACAACCCTATGCAGGTGCTCATTGCTATGGCGAAATACAGATACAAACGCAATCGCACTCTGCAAACCAGCACTCTGCCCTGCCTTTATGCTGGATGTTGAATGAGGCATTGGTGTACATTTTGGCCAAAGCGTAATAAGCCACTCACCACGTCAAGGTCACCTCCATGAGTGGTCCCTCATGGTTGTAGTATATATTGGAGGCGTGGCGAATTCCATGCAGTCATGCACACCTGACCAGTTAGTCTGCCCTGGAGGCTGGTTTTAAAGTCAGTATAAAACTGAGTCTGCTTATATAGCACCTACCAGTAGCCATTTGGCTCCAGGAGAAGTATATAGTGGGCTCAGCATGCATGTTGGTACTTGCATCCCTGGATCTGATGAAAGCTGTAATGGCACCGGACGGGGTTAAAAGCAGAGTGTGCCTGGCGTGGATGCTGTACCTGCGCTCCCTGGACTTTGTGTGGCTGTCATGGCCCATAACAGGTAGGAACTAGTGTTAGGGACCACTCATGGAGGCGACATTGACGTGGTGAGTGGCTTATTACGCTTTGGCCAAAATGTACACCAATGCCTCATTCAACATCCAGCATAGAGGCAGGGCAGAGTGCTGGTTTGCAGAGTGCGATTGCATTTGTGTTTTTGCGTTTGTAACTATTCTGACTCCGCTTGTTGTAATAGCGATTTATCCCTAGTGAGACCTCTATGCCTGGCCTGTATAAGCAGATATAATCACTGCGGACAATCCTTATCAGATAGCTTGAACTCACCAACACCGAGTTTATCTGTGTAAGTTGCTTTATTCTGTAAGCCAGATAACACAGTACAGCAGAACGGATGGATTCCGGTATTGTGCGGTCAAAAGATGATGCTTTCGTAAGCGTACATGAGTATACATGTGTACCTGTGCATATGTCTGGAGCAGTATGAAGATACAGGAAGTGAAGTACACAGAGGAAGGGGTGGAGCAATGAAAGGAAATGAATCACAGATATCACGAACAAGAAAAACAAAGTGCATTACATAAAACGGCCACTAGATGGGAGCATATAACCCAATATAGAATATCATATGAATTAAACTATATAGATTTTAACTGCAGAGCAGCACAAATACATAGATAGATATTAAATAGCGGATGGATAGTAGATAGGTAATTAGATAGATAATAGATAATTGTATAGATAGATAGTAGATAAATACATATATATTAGATGGCTGATAGTAGATAGATAATGTAATAGATAGATATGAGATAGATAATAGATAATTGTATAGATAGATAGTAGATAAATACATATATGATAGATCAAACATGAAGATCAGGGTTAGTTCAGTAACCTGGTGTGCACTAGTCCCCGGGTCCCACACATTTCAGGACCTGTACATTGATGTTCTGACACCTACTGACTTGAGACTAGATAGGACCAGCAGACCTGTTATAGAACCAAATCTGGCTGCAATAAATGATCATTAATGATGAAATGAGATTAGAAGAAGGATTCCGGCATAGCCGTCACTCCCAGGTAAGTATAGGAACATTAGGGCGTCCCCCAGATTAGTAACCTCTGTGGTAATGTTGTAATCCTGTAGTCTATTACTAATGATCCATCGTGACTTCTTCCTATCTGGGTCTCTCTCAGTAAGATGAATGTGGCCCCACAGACTCGCCTGTCATCTCTGTGCTTGTGTTTATGGTGTTCCAGAACGAGCGGCTCCAGGCTTTACTGGCAGATAATGAGAAGATGAACCTCTCAGAGATTGAACCCATTCCTCTACCACTGGAGCCTCAGGTGAAGATCCGAGGGATCATCCCAGAGAAAGCCACTCTGTTCAAGGTAAATACCACAATCTCATAGCCTACTTCTGGCTCCAGTGAAAACGCAGATTGGCCGTGGTGCGGGGTACTGCCCCTCCCTACCCCCCTGCTATTTTTGATATTGATGGCCTTTTCCTGAGGGATAGGCCATTTATATTTTTCTCTTTAAACTTCCTGGCCATGCAGCTTTCACTCATGGCCTTGGCAAGCCCGCTCCCCGCCGTATCCCACAGGCCCGGCCCCTGACAGGTTACACTGTGCCTATTGTGGATTCTAGGGAATTTGGAACAGGCACAAGCCATAGGGCCCACAGGACTCATAGCCGGCACCACCCCCTCCTTCTCGCCGCTCTGCTGCTGCCGGAAGAGGAAAACACAACTGCACTGCAGCGAGAAGGAAGTGGCGGCGCAAGCTTGGAGTCCTCCTGTCCTGGTTACTTTACCGAGCACTGGGTCACAACATGGTCTGTACCTGCAGGTGAGATCTACTACATTGCCTGCACACCGAGAATTATCACTGTGTTATCTCTGGTATTACATAGGACTGCAGGTAACATCTACTACATTGCCTGCACACAGAGAGTTATCACTGTGTTATCTGGGGTGTTACATAGGACTGCAGGTAACATCTACTACATTATCTGTACTCAGAGAGTTATCATGGTGTTATCTGTGGTGTTACATAGGACTGCAGGTAACATCTACTACATTATCTGTACTCAGAGAGTTATTACTGTGTTATCTGTGGTGTTACATAGGACTGCAGGTGATATATACTACATTATCTGTAGTAAGAGAGTTATCGCTGTGTTATCTGTGGTGTTACATAGGACTGCAAGTGACATCTACTACCTTGTCTGTACTCGGAGAGCTATCACTGTGTTATCTGCAGTGTTACATAGGACTGCAGGTGACATCTACTACATTATCTGTACATAGAGAGTTATCACTGTGTTATCTGTGGCGTTACATAGGACTGTAGGTAACATCTACTACCTTGTCTGTACTCGGAGAGCTATCACTGTGTTATCTGCAGTGTTACATAGGACTGCAGGTGACATCTACTACATTATCTGTACATAGAGAATTATCGCTGTGTTATCTGGGGTGTTACATAGGACTGCAGGTGAGATCTACTACATTGCCTGCACACAGAGACTTATCACTGTGTTATCTCTGGTATTACATAGGACTGCAGGTAACATCTACTACATTGCCTGCACACAGAGAGTTATTACTGTGTTATCTGTGGTGTTACATAGGACTGCAGGTGATATATACTACATTATCTGTAGTAAGAGAGTTATCGCTGTGTTATCTGTGGCGTTACATAGGACTGTAGGTAACATCTACTACCTTGTCTGTACTCGGAGAGCTATCACTGTGTTATCTGCAGTGTTACATAGGACTGCAGGTGACATCTACTACATTATCTGTACATAGAGAATTATCGCTGTGTTCTCTGTGGTGTTACATAGGACTGCAAGTAACATCTACTACATTATCTGTTCTCACGAGCTATCACTGTGTTATCTGCAGTGTTACATAGGACTGCAGGTAAGACGTTTATGGCATGTCCACAAGAGTCCAGTAAATGCAGGTACCACCACGGGTCCCATTCTCCCATGTATGGAGAAATCCACACATGTGGAGCCACCTCTCCATACACTGCAGTGGACATCACTATAGAATCTGCATCGATCAGACCTTTGTGGTATATCCATAAAAACGTCAGAGAGGGGAATTAACCCTTTAAGTGATAGTCACATGGTATTGCCGGTTTACCCTGTGGTTGCTGCTAACATATTGCCCGCCTTTCACATTGTATCGCCCAGCTCCGCTCAGCAACTGCAAAGGCTTAGAAGGAACATGGGCCATCGATATCTAGACGGGGTTGTTTGAAGCGCTGATGTGAATCCAGGTTTAGCTATTTTTTGGTGTTTCCCCCCCCAAAAAAAGCATAAATCATATGATTATAAGTATAAACATTTGAACAGAAACCTGCATTATTCATGCAAAAAGGTAATGAAAAGTCACGTCGATAACCCAACAAATAAAAAAGTTATACTGACGTGTGCGAATACGGCAAAAAGGTGTCCGGTCCTGAAACAGTTAATAACATCGTTGTCCCCTTTCTTTCTACAGAGCGCCCTCATGCCGGCAAAATTGTATTTCAAGACCGAGGATGGAGGGAAATATCCAGTAATCTTCAAGAACGGAGATGACTTGCGGCAGGACCAGCTTATTCTTCAGATCATTTCACTGATGGATAAGGTGAGCGAAGGGGGCCGCAGCACAAAGGGCGATTTTCGCGGCGTTCTGCCTCCAGTACACATGGAGAACTGCCTACATTATACAGCCGGTGAATCCACACGTAGGGCCGTGTCCGCAGCAAAGTCCAGAGACCCAGGGCCAGATTTATCTTCCAAATACACCACTTTCGTGCCATCAAAAAGTCGCAAACTGTACGCTAGTGATATCAGTATAGGCACATGGACTGCCGTTTGCTGCGCTGAATCTATCACAAAGTTCACACCGCCGGTCTATGATAAGTCTCCCCCATGGTTCAAGGATTATAGCCATACCCGGATGCGCACTGTTCAGAGTTTCTGATGATAAGAGCAAATTTCAGGTTCGGATATTCTTTAACCCTTTAACACATAATGCCATGCATGTAAGGCCTTATGCGCCCGCACGCAGTTGTATGGAGCGGGCTGCTGCCATGAGTAATTGAAAAAAAATAAAAAACTATACGAATTTGGTATCGCCTTAATTGTATTGAGCTGCAGAATAAGGACGTCATGTCGTTTTTAGCGCACAGCAAACGCAGTGATGTCAAAACCCCAAAAACCTTTGCGGAATTGTTTTTAGTTTTTTTTCAGTTTTACCCCACAAATCATTTTCTCTCTGTTTTCCAATACAAGACACAATAAGTTAAATGGTGGAAAAAAAAAAAAAATGCATCCTGTCCCTCAAAAAATAAGCCCTCATATGGCAATGCGAAGGAAAAAATTTAAATGTTTGGGCTATTGGAATGTGGGGAGGAAAAATAGGCCCAATCTTTAAGGGGTTAAAGAGACTTACACACACACACACACACACATTTGGTAAGAATATATATAATATTATTTATTGAGGCAATATGTACATATGTCCTTTTTCAAGTTAAAGGGGTTGTCTCGCTTCAGCAAGTGGCATTTATCATGTAGAGAAAGTCAATACAAGATACTTACTAATGTATTGTCATTGTCCATATTACCTCCTTTGCTGGCTGGATTCATTTTTCCATCACATTATACACTGCTCGTTTCCATGGTTACAACCACCCTGCAATCCATCAGTGGTGGTCGTGCTTACACACTATAGGAAAAAGTGCTGGCCTCTCTGGTGGCCGGGACCTTCAGAGTGCACATAGGCTGGTGCTGTTTCCTATAGTGAGCAAGCACGACCACCACTGATGGATTGCAGGGTGGTCATAACCATGGAAATAAGCAATGTATAATGTGATTTACAAATGAAACCAGCCAGTGAAGGAGGCAATATGGATAATAACAATACACTAGTAAGTGCCTCTACATGATAAATGCCATTTCCTGAGACAACCCCTTTAAGTATAGTAACCACTCATTACAGCTAAACTCTTATCAGTTGGCCTAATTGAGTGTTTATGAGGTCAGGAGATCAGCGATAAGGCTTCATGAGGCAGTTAAGGGAATTCAGGAAGGATAGTCTGGGTGGACCGATTATTTTTTTTTAACTGCATGTATCTCAAAAACTGCTGTACGTTTTTAATAATGCCCAATTTTGAATTTTTTTTAGCCCAAAATGAATAAAATGAAATTAAAAAAATTTGCCCCAGTAACATCTTCCCCCGCCCCCTTCATTTTCCAGCAGTCATAACTTTTTAAAGAGGACCTTTCACCGACATTGTGAACTACCGTATATACTCGAGTATAAGCCGACCCGAATGTAAGCCGAGGCCCCTAATTTTACCCCCAAAAAATTGGAAAAATTATTGACTCGAGTATAAGACTAGGGTGGGAAATGCAGCAGCTACTGGTAAATTTCTAAAATAAAAATAGATACCGTACCAATAAAATTACATTAATTGAGGCATCAGTAGGTTAAAGGTTTTTTAATATTTATTTCAAAGAAAAACAATATGGTATCAACAATAACTTTAACAGTACAAAAACCAACTAAAGCGAATATTCAATTTTTGGGAAAATACCAGTTCATGTGAATTTTTATGCGAAAATTTTAATGCGATTGCGAATTTTCGCAATCAAGACCTAGACTCGAGTATAAGACGAGGGGGCTTTTTGAGCACAAAAATATGTGCCAAAAAACTTGTCTTATACTCGAGTATATACGGTAAGTATACAGACATGGAGAGCGGCGCCCGGGGATCTCACTGCACTTACTATTATCCCTGGGCGCCGCTCCATTCTCCCGCTATGCCCTCCTGTATCTCCGGTCACTAAGTTATAGTAGGCGGAGATTTCAGTCAGTAAGTTATAATAGGCGGAGTCTGCCCTTGTTCTGCTGTAGCGCTGGCCATTCGCATTGCAGAGCTCCCAGGCTGTGAGCTCTGCGATGCGATTGGCCAGCGCTACAGCAGAACAAGGGCAGACTCCGCCTACCATAACTTAGTGACCGGAGATACCGGAGGGCATAGCAGGAGAACGGAGCGGCGCCCGGGGATAATAGTAAGTGCAGTGAGATCCCCGGGCGCCGCTCTCCATGTCTGTATACTTAGTTCACTTTGTCATAATCAGTGAAAGGTCCTCTTTAATTTCGCTGTGTGAGACTTTAAAGGGGTTGTCTCATCATGGACAATGGGGGATTATCGCTAGGATATGCGGACCCGCACCTATTTTGAGAACGGCGCCCTGCAAGTGAAGGAGGGCGCTCTGCGCAGCCGCCCTTCATTCATTTTCTATAAGGCCGGCGAAAATAGCCGAGCACTAGCTTGGCTATTTCCGTCAGCCCCATAGAAATGAATAGGAGCGGGGGCCGCGCATGCGTGGTCCGCTCCTATCCACTTCTATGGGGAGCCAGCTTGGTGGTGCACGAACCGGAGTCCTCCAGCCACCACCTTGCGGGGCTCCGTTCTCGATATAGGTGCGGGTCCCGGTGGTGGGACCCGCACCTATGAGACAATGGGGGCATATCTTAACGATATGCCCCCATTGTCCATAATGAGACAACCCCTTTAAATTTTGCAGGACGAGTTGTAGTTTTTTAATCAACCATTTTGTTAACTATAGTTAAATAAGTTTTATTATATTTTATACATATTATAATTTTTTACATTTTGTGGGATTTATTTTTATGGCGTTCTGTGTGTGGTATAAGTAATATGATAACTTTTAAATCTTTTATTTTCAGGAACACTGCAACCGATTGTCACAAGACAAATATCATTGTAATCAGCAAGAGCAACCCTACTGGATCTTATGTCAGGTGTAATAGGGTTGTTCCTGCTGACCAGTGCTCTTTAAGTATGTAAACAGCCTTAATAAGGTTCAGGTGGGAAGTTAAAAAAAAAAAAAAAAAAAAGTAAACACAAAAACAAGGGGGCACCATCTAAAAAAAAATAAAAAATCCAGTTTACCTTCAGAAACTAAGGCTTGATGAAAGGAATTTTTACTTTTGCACACGATTCATTGTTGTTTTCTTTTTTTTTCAGCTTTTACGGAAGGAAAATCTAGATCTGAAATTAACACCTTACAAAGTTCTGGCAACGAGCACAAAGCACGGTAAGAAGACGGCGTCCTCCCCTCTGTGCAGCCCCTGATGTCCACGCGCAATCAACTCCCCAATCCGTCCTAGTAATTGAGGACTGTGTGCACCAGTACCTGCCAATATCTGGCAACCTATTGTACCCAACCCCTCGGGCCCGGAATGCACTGCCCCACTACAATGGGCACGCATAATTGAGGGGCTATTTAGTAGTTCCTTTGTTGGTCTGAGCACAGTATTTCAATGGAAATCTCGATAAAGTATTTTGGGCTCAAGGAGAAGTGGAGCAGAGATCTGCACAAAGCGCTGCTTGTTCTCCCGTCATTTCGGGAGCAGCTGTTCTATAAAACCGTGTGATGGAAATGACAGGAGCTCAGCCGCTCTGCTCTCCATAAATAGATGGGAAGAAAGTGCACTGCTTTCTGAGAATCTCTAATGCTGTGTCCCTCTCCTTATAGGATTCATGCAGTTCATTCAGTCTGTGCCTGTTGCTGAAGTTCTTGCCACAGAGGGAAGTATACAGGTGAGTATAGGGAGTGAATCTGACTGATACATCCAGTAGTAATTGGGGTCAGCATTATAGCAGCTGTATTCTTGTACATAGGAGGCAGTATTATAGTAGTTATATTCTTGTACATAGGAGGCAGTATTATAGTAGTTATATTCTTGTACATAGGAGGCGGTATTATAGTAGTTATATTCTTGTACATAGGAGGCAGTATTATAGTAGTTATATTCTTGTACATAGGAGGCAGTATTATAGTAGTTATATTATTGTACATAGGAGGCGGTATTATAGCAGTTATAACCTTGCACATAGGAGGCAGTATTATAGTAGTTATATTCTTGTACATAGGAGGCAGTATTATAGTAGTTATATTCTTGTACATAGGAGGCGGTATTATAGTAGTTATATTCTTGTACATAGGAGGCAGTATTATAGTAGTTATATTCTTGTACATAGGAGGCAGTATTATAGTAGTTATATTCTTGTACATAGGAGGCGGTATTATAGTAGTTATATTCTTGTACATAGGAGCAGTATTATAGTAGTTATATTCTTGTACACAGGAGCAGTATTATAGTAGTTATATTCCTGTACATAGGAGGCAGATATTATAGGTAGTTATATTCTTGTACATAGGAGGCAGTATTATAGTAGTTATATTCTTTGTACATAGGAGGCGGTATTATAGCAGTTATAACCTTGCCACATAGGAGGGCCGTATTATAGTAGTTATATTCTTGTACATAGGAGGCAGTATTATAGCAGTTATAACCTTGCACATAGGAGGCAGTATTATAGTAGTTATATTCTTGTACATAGGAGGCAGTATTATAGTAGTTATATTCTTGTACATAGGAGGCGGTATTATAGTAGTTATATTCTTGTACATAGGAGGCAGTATTATAGTAGTTATATTCTTGTACATAGGAGGCAGTATTATAGTAGTTATATTCTTGTACATAGGAGGCAGTGTTATAGTAGTTATATCTTGTACATAGGAGGTAGTATTATAGTAGTGATTTTCTTGTACATAGGAGGCAGTATTATAGTAGTTATATTCTTGTACATAGGAGACTGTATTATAGTAGTTATATTCTTGTACATAGGAGCAGTATTATAGTAGTTATATTCTTGTACACAGGAGCAGTATTATAGTAGTTATATTCCTGTACATAGGAGGCAGTATTATAGTAGTTATAGTCTTGTACATTAGGAGGCAGTATTATAGCAGCTGTATTCTTGTACATAGGAGGCAGTATTATAGTAGTTATATTCTTGTACATAGGAGGCAGTATTATAGTAGTTATATTCTTGTACATAGGAGCAGTATTATAGTAGTTATAGTCTTGTACATTAGGAGGCAGTATTATAGCAGCTGTATTCTTGTACATAGGAGGCAGTATTATAGTAGTTCTATTCTTGTACATAGGAGCAGTATTATAGTAGTTATATTCTTGTACATAGGAGCAGTATTATAGTAGTTATATTCGTGTACATGAACTCCTGATAGGTGAGGGTGTTTGGTGTCAGGCCCTCACTGATTGAATATAGATGACTTATGCTTAGGGCAGGGTATCAGTAACCGGGGCTGTGGAGTCGGTAAGCCAAAGTACTGACTCTGGCTCCTTCATAAACTGCCAAAAATGTTGTCAACTTCCTCCTCTGATCTTCACTACTGAGCATGTGCTGCATAGTTGTAGGCATTGTAATAGAGCAGCATGAAGATGCCTAATATAGGGTACAGGGGAGAACACAGGAGAGGTGAGAACTGATTATCTATCACTACTAGAACACCCTCCTAATCGCTGTTTATAGTATAAGGACAGGAGAAAACATAGGGAAGGGGAGGACTGGTAATCTATCACCACTAGAACCCTTCTTAACACTGATTTTGATAAATAAGGGCCCTGAATGGATAACATTCTCTTTAAGCTGGAGTCGGTACATTTCTACCAACTCCGACTCCACCCTTAAAGGGATCTGTCACTTCTTTTTACCCTATAGAGATGCGGACATGCACGGCTAGATCGCTGCTAGCATGTCGGCAATATACCTGTCCCATATCTCTGAGTGGTTTTATTGAGTGTAAAAAAGGATTTTATATATATGTAAATCAGCCTGGTAAGGTGACCAAGGGGCTGCACTAACCGATCTGGAGCCCAGCCACGCCCCCCTGTGAAGGAGCATAGCACCGCCTGTATCCAGGAATCTCCTACTTGCTCACGAAGTCAGATTGCCGCAATCTCGCCATGCGCAAACTCGCGCATGCGCAGTTCCTTCCCTGAGGCTGATGCCAGCACAGGGAAGGAACACTCTGCCGGCACTGCGCAAGGAGGAGATTTGTGGATACAGGCGGTGCTGGGCTCCTTCACAGGGGGCGTGGCTGGGCTCCAGAACGGTTAGTACAGCCCCTTGTGCTCCTTATCAGGCTGATTTACATATCTATAAAAATCTTTTTTTAAACACAATAAAAGGACACAGCGCTATGGGACAGGTATATTGCGGACATGCTAGCGGCTATCTAGCCGTGCATGTCCACAGCTCTATAGGGTAAAAAGAGGTGGCAGAATCCCTTTAAGCCATCTTGACTACAACTCCATGACTCCGTCTCCACAGTCCTGCTTTAAATACTGAATCGTTTCTAACAGATATGTTACTGTCACTTACATTTAATGATCTGTGTGTTTGTCTTTCTTAAGAACTTTTTCAGAAAGCATGCCCCAAGTGACAAAGGTCCATATGGAATTAGTGCAGAGGTCATGGACACCTATGTAAAAAGCTGTGGTAAGTTTTATGGATAAAAAAAATTGAATAGAAAAATATAGTTTACATGATAAAATGTCCTGCGAGGCATGGTGGGGCTTGTAGTTTTGCAAAAGCTCTAGTGCCAAAGGCTCTAAACACTTTCATATCCCGTGCAAAACTGTATTACAATAAAATTCTTTGCGTGCTGTGTACCTGGTGTAACAGTCAGCGTGCCTCATGTACAGGTGTAAGTGCAGTAATGTCACCTCTTCATTTACTAACCAATGGTGGATGATCCAAAAGCTAGACTGTTTGGCCAGAAGTATTCGTACACCTGATCCCCCACACCATGAACCTATTGGACATCCTATGGAGTTGGTTTTGGAGAAGCCTTTGTGAGGCTCGACGCTGATGTCGGACAAGACAGTGTCGCTCACAAATGCATCCCAAAGTGATGGCTGCGTTTGAGATCTCTGGGAAGCCACTTGAGTTCCTCCACCGAACTCGTCACATAATGTGTTTCTGAAGCTCATATTGAAAGAGGGTCACAGCAGGGGCGTAGCTAAAGGCTCTTGGGCCCTGGTGCAAGAGTTCAGCTTGGGCCCCCCCTCCTTCAGTGCTTTGTAGCCAGAGGCAGGGATGCAAGTAGCCGTCCTGCTGCCCAAGGCAAAAATTAAAATGGCATCTCTCCCCCCCCCCCCCAATGCCAAATTCTTGACCTAACCCCTTTCCCTCCAGCCATAGATATAACTTGACCAGCATGCACTTTCTGTAATACCAGTGTCTTTTTATGTGGCACAAGGGTCTTTTAGGCCCCTCAGGCTTCTGGGCCTGGTAGTGACTGTGCCTCTGCACCCCTTATAGCTACGCTCCTGGGTCACAGTCATTCCAGCACAGGAAAGAGCCTTCCCCAAACTCTTGTCATAGAGCTGGTATCAACAGTTATCAAAAATATCTTTGTATGCTGTAGTAGAAAATGGCCAAACCTTTCTCTAGACCATTACTTCTCCTCTGCCTAATTTTTCAGCTGGCTGCATTCCAGTAGATAGTGTTCTCCAGGCATCTGCAAAACCCAGATACATCCATCTGAGAGAGGTGGTTCATCACTCCAGAGTCCGACCACGACGTGCTTTACACCACTTCAGCCGAAGTTTGGCATTGTGCGTGGTGATCCTACTACTACCAATGTTTGGTGATTACATAGCTGTGTGCTTAGTCTTTTTTTTTCTTCCACCTAGCGTGTAGTGGAAGTGATGAAGGACAGTTTTATTCCTTCCCTGTAGGAGGAGAGGCTAAAGTCAGGCTGACTCCGGGAGCGTGTACAGTGTACAGTACTGCGACGTACTGTGCAGTGAAGACAGGTTTTTATTATTGAGAGGGAAATATTATTGCTAAGGGAAATAAGGAACAACTTCGAAGAAATTTTTATTTTTTTATGAAACGTACAGATTTTATCTAATAAAGTACGGTATATCACAAAAATGATAGATACCCTTTAATTCAGTGCATCTTTTTGCAATGCTTGTGGCTAAAACACCTAAATTCAGTGATTAGGGAGGTCGAGAGGAAGTCCGCATACTTCTGGCCATATTAGTGTTGATGACTGTCGGGTGCTCACCTTTTTACATTATGTCATTGTGGGCGTCTTCTCCTATTGGGAAAGTTGCTCGTGCTGTACCTCAATTTCCTCATGGCATCACATTCTCCCTTGCAGCCGGATACTGCGTCATTACGTACATCCTCGGTGTTGGAGACAGACATCTGGACAACCTATTGCTGACCAAAACAGGTCTGATTTTAAAAATTTTCTTCTTTTCCATTGGTTTCTGCATTAAGCGTCCAGGGTATGGGGATTATTTGGCTTTGCTGTTTCTCTTTATATTTAAAGTGACACTATTATTCGGGGGCCCCTTTCTCCACAGGATAGATTTACCAAGTTCTCTCCTGTGCAGACCTGCTTGTGGAGCTGCGGGTTCAGAGCTCAGTGGGTGTCCCCTCTGAATCTGCTCCCTTCCCCTCCTTTCTCTCAATACTCTGACCTCTCCTGCTTTAGACACAGGCTATAGCTCTGCATGCTGTTATTTCCTGCAGAAATGCTTGGGGATATATAATCTTGCTGTGTCCGAATAATACTGAGGTTCGTATAATGGCGACAATACATACCTGGAAGCGTGGAACAGCAGCTGTATATGGAAAAAACAGTAGGCAGTTTTATTTTGGCGTTCAAGGGAAGTAAAATATCTACGCAAAGGCCATGGTCCATGCTGTAGGGTGCTCTGCTCTGCGTCCTACTATGTCTCCTACGCTCCAGAATCCAGCTGTGAAGCCAGTGCAACAGAATGACATTTCATCCTACAGCACTGGCCTCTGTGCTGTATACAGGTAATGGTCTGTGGGGATAGACATGATATTTTTAGCTTCTGTTGCTCAGGTCCACATCTCCTTGATTCCTGCTCCATGGTTACCTCCTGTGGTTCTCATCTTCTTATAAGCTCCTCAGATATTCCTCCTGTTGTGCACAGCTCCTTACCGTGTTCTCCTTGTAGCTTTTTAACTCGTGTTCCTTTTTTCTAGCCCCTCTTTCTGAAGGTCACCAGGCAGCTGAGATAGCTGTTCTCAAACAGATATTACTCTCAACTCCATCATAAACATGCACACACAAAAACAGCCTAAAGACTATGGACATCTCTAAGGCCATTTATATTAATGCAGTTTACTTATTTCAGGAGTCACTGATTGCCAACTGTTCTTCTCCCTGAAGCTGCTGCTTCACTCCTAACCGCTCCTAAACACTTAATGAGACTTTAGCTAAAATTAGTATTTATGAGCTGACAGGAGTGAAGAGATAAGGGCCACAGGTACAAGCAGCTCTCTGGCAGAAGAAGAAGAAGAAATAGTCTGCAGAGTTTGTGAAACCAGGAGGCTGTAAAAGACAAACTGAAAATGTGGAAAAATACTTTTTAGCCAAAATATTGTAAGTAGCCTTCAATAATACAAAAGATTGCTGCAAAGGTTTCCATAGTCTTTACGTTCCACAACTCCTTAACACATTGCCTTTTTTATCTCCTCCACTTCCTTTTCTTTAGCTAATCCCCTCCTTCTCATAGGTCCACTTCGCCCCATCGTGACTTTGGTCCCCAACTCTCTCAACTTGGCTCTCAACTGCTCCATACCTTTATTTCTCTTGTATATCCTGGCTCTGAATACTTAAAGGGGTGATCTAATGACTAATGTAAAAAATGAAAATCGGACATCATATAGCACATGACAACCTCTTTCAAACAAAGCTGGAACCAGCCCTGTACCTCACATGGATCCAGAGATCTCCATATTCATTGCTCTGCTAGATGTATATCAAGCTGGCAGCTCAAGGGGAGTGTCTTTTCTGCTGCAGCTAAGGGTGTGTGTCCATGCTCTCCCTATCACAGCTACGGGAATGTGTCAATGCTCTCCCGATCACAGCTAAGGGGGTGTGTCAATGCTCTCCCTATCACAGCTAAGGGAATGTGTCAATGCTCTCCCTATCACAGCTAAGGGGGTGTGTCAATGCTCTCCCTATCACAGCTAAGGGGGTGTGTCAATGCTCTCCCTATCACAGCTAAGGGGGTGTGTCAATGCTCTCCCTATCACAGCTAAGGGGAATGTGTCAATGCTCTCCCTATCACAGCTAAGGGGGTGTGTCAATGCTCTCCCTATCACAGCTAAGGGGGTGTGTCAATGCTCTCCCTATCACAGCTAAGGGATGTGTCAATGCTCTCCCTATCACAGCTAAGGGGGTGTGTCAATGGTCTCCCTATCACAGCTAAGGGGGTGTGTCCATGCTCTCCCTATCACAGCTAAGGGAATGTGTCAATGCTCTCCCTATCACAGCTAGGGGGGGTGTCAATGTTTTCACTATCACCGCTAAGGGGTGGGTCCATGATTTGGCTAAGGGGGTGTGTCCATGCTCTCCCTATCACAGCTAAGGGTGTGTGTCCATGCTCTCCCTATCACAGCTAAGGGGGCATATGCTGTGAAGATACGAGATGTGCAGCACCTGAAACTACGGATACTGGAAGCCTGTGCTAGCATTTCTCCTGCGGTGTTGCTATCGGTCTGTGAAGAGTGGGAGAAGAGGGTTGCATTGACAATCCAACACAATGGGCAGCACATTGAACACATTTTATAAGTGGTCAGAAACTTGTAAATAACTCATGAAAGAATAAAGTTACGTTAAAACCAAGCACACCATTGTTTTTCTTGTGAAATTCCCAATAAGTTTGATGTGTCACATGACCCTCTTCCTCTTGAAAAAACAAAAGTTGGATTCAAAATGGCCGACTTCAAAATGGCCGCCATGGTCACCACCCATCTTCAAAAGTTTCCCCCCACACATATACTAATGTACCACAAACAGGAAGTTATTATCACCAACCATTCCCATTTTATTAAGGTGTATCCATATAAATGGCCCACCCTGTAGACCAATGAATGGGGAGATCTCTGGATCCATGTGAGGTACAGGGCTGGTTCTAGCTTTGTTAGAAAGAGGTTGTCATTTACTATATGATGTCTGATTTAAATTTTTTCTTGAATCTTGGAATTAACACCTTCAAGACAAGCACTGTTTGTATGTGCTGGTAGTGCATAAGAATGTCATAGAAGAATCTTGTGCTCTGGACCCCTGTAAGTGAGCTTAAAGAAAGAGTGGCTGCCATCTTGGAGGACTTGGTCCATCCTTGTGTTGCATGGACGGCCATTGATCTGATTTGCTGCCATGTAATACTACTTTCCCCCTTCATCGGGTGCTGCAGGGATGATGCCTGGCTAAGACCACAGCTTCCACTGACAAAATCAGCCGTTTACCTGAGGGGTTGTCTTTGATGAGATAACCCCGTTAATCTTGGGTCCTGTGCCCCTACCAAAGACATCTTGGTTAAAAGGCATCTGTCAGCAGTTTTGTCCCTATGACACTGGCTGACCTGTTACGCTGAAGGCATCTGTGTTGGTCCTATGTTCACATGTGCCCGCATTGCTGAGAAATATGATGTTTTAATATATGCAAATGAGCCTTTAGGAGCAACGGGGGCGTTGTCATTACACCTAGAGGCTCGGCTCTCTCTATACCTGCACTTTGACTGACAGGCCATGTAGCGTAAACATGATCACACTTGGCCCTGTCAATCAAAGTGCAGAGGGCGCGGCAGTTGCAGAGAGAGCGGCGCCTCTAGGTGTAATGGCAACGCCCCCGTTGCTCCTAGAGGCTCATTTGCATATAATTAAACATAATTTTTCTTAGCAATGTGGACCAACACAGATGCCTTCAGCTGCCAAGCGCACATGTAACAGGTCAGCCAGTGTCATAGGTAAATGGTAGAGAAAAGGTGGCGGCTCAACCCAAAAACCAGAATTTGGACAAACTGGTGCACACCTCGTGGTGCCACCAACACCGTAGGAAAAAGATAGGATTGATGCATGAAATCCTATATTGTGTCCAGCTGAACCCATATGATTGCAGTACCCCTGGGGCTAGAGGTCTATACAAACCATATAGCATTTTGAACATTTGCAGACTTGGGATCAGAATGTATCAGGCTTGATGGTTTTATTGCTCTACGGTTTTATTGCTCTACGGTTTTAATGATTTTTTTATTGATTTTCTATTAGTTTAAAAAATAAATAAAAGGACATATTATTATCGAACTGTGCCGTTCCGTGTATTACCAGATATTGAGTGCCCCAGTGTCATAGGTACAAAACTGCTGACAGATGCCCTTCAATAGCACACAGCATTTTGGAGGTTTTGTAAATTAATTGGTGGTGGATTGAGAACTGTGCGACTCGTGTTGATAGAGAAACGACAGGAAGTAAATCCCACTTCTTTTCTGCTTGCATTTCCTTTTCCATTCTAGATTGGAATACATGATTTTTGTGCACGGTGCAGGCTGCATTAAATACAATTACCGTTTAATCTAACCGATTGCAAGCGGCATCATTTTCCGTGTCTGCCATGAATTGTATGTCTGCAAATGGCCGATTTATTTCAGTAAACAGAAGGCTTGCTCTTGTTGCTAGGTGGAAAAATGGCCTGAGCTGATTGCTCTTCTCCAGGAGGCCAGCAGAGGGCACTGCCAGTCCACCTAGTCCCACGCAGACCCTCAGCATGCAAACAATATTCTTTTGTTTTCTCGTTTTCCACAAGACGCGTCGTCGCCGGGAAGATGTTTTGTTTATTAAATTGCTTGTTTTTTTGGCTTCCAACTATTTGAAGCATAAATTGAGTCTGGAGATAGATAATCACATTGTGCAGAAATGTTAGATTAAATATCCACGCTCTATAAAATGTCACGCATGGCGTGTCACCCTCTGTATACCAAGCGTGCCCTCCTTCCCGTCTCACCGGAGAGAGCGAATGGGTGAGTGCTAATTACCTGCGGATGGTCCGTGTACTGATATATATATATATATACTTCTGTACGGATTCTGCGGGGGGAAAGTTCTGTATCAGGATGTTTACAGCTGCATTATCTATCTATCTCTGTATCTATCCATCCATCTCTGTATCTATCTATCTCTGTATCTATCTATCATCTATCTATCTCTGTATCTATCTATCCATCCATCCATCTCTGTATCTATCTATCCATCCATCCATCTCTGTATGTATGTATCTATCTATCTATCTATCTATCTATCTATCTATCTATCTATCATCTAGTATCTATCTATCTATCTATCCATCTATCCATCCATCCATCTCTGTATCTATCCATCTCTCTATCTATCTATCTATCTATCTATCTCTCTCTCTATCTATCTCTCTCTCTATCTTCTATCCATCCGTCATCTATCTCATATCTGTTTCTATCTTTTTATTATCTATTATCTATCTATCTCTGTATCTATCTCATATCTGTTTCTATCTATCTATCTATCTATCTATCTCTGTATCTATCTATCTATCTATCTATCTATCTATCTATTTATCTATCTATCTGTCTCTCTCTCACAGATGTTGATTTGTCAGTCTTCACTGTAGTCCTAGCATTCCATCCGTGCACCCAGAAGTCTTACGTATAAAGGAGATGACGTTATGCGGGGCTGCTGTTCATAAAACTGAGTTTAAACGATTAGATGAATTTCTGATAAGAAATAAACTTGATTCTCATAAGTAATGCTGCCGCACCTCTGGAGCCCCCTCTTTAGAGCCCACCTGTCAGCAGGATCAACCTTATTGAACCAGGCATGCTACTGGTAGGGCTGATTGAGTTGATTCAAATGATACCTGCTTTGTGAAAATCAGCTGTGGTGTCTGAAGGGGCTTCATGCACCGAGGGCCGTGGCCAGCACTGGAAAGCTGAGAAGATGAGGTGCACTTGAGGGGCTCGGCCCTACCGACTGGGACACTGAAGCCCTAATTTGCATACAAATATATGTGTTTTTCTTTTTCTCATGATCACTACAGTCGATTTTCACATGACAGGTATCCTTTTAATGAGCAGGATCAACCCTACTAGGCAGTATGCTTGCTTTTGTAGGATTCATCCTGCTGAAAGGTTCAATGCCCAAATGTTCCTTGTAATATCTCCCATACAGAGATACTTTACTTCGTAGTTCCTCTCAATATTCCTTGTTAAGTTAATGCAGAGGCGTCCGTGTGATTAATGTGACCTTCTCCTCGTCCTCCACTTCGCAGGCACTTTATCTATATATCTGACACATTACAAGAAATTACATTTAGGAGAAGAACTCCCTTCCATCAACACAAACAGCAGCAGAACGTAATCAGTCGCTAATCCGGTCGTGTGTCGGACTCGTCCCCGGAGATCGCATTACACCACCTAACAAATGGCTGCCGAGCGGCTTTTAATTTTATTACACAATCCTCCCCCCAGCTCCCCCGATTACCTGCTGAAGTTTCATTAGTCCGAATACTTCAGCTGCTTGGGGTTGTAGACCTCTGTATCGTTAAGCGATTAGCAGGGACGTAAGTCACATGACCCGTATCAATGCGACACAAGAGCAGAAATGACGAGAACCTGTTTTATGCTGCCCATGAACTGAAGACAGGTTCCCTTAAAAAGCGCCTTTGAACTGCAGTACCTTTTGTACTATAAGACGCACCCACCTTACATCCCTGGAGGTCACATTGGGAGAACCCTTTAGAGATATATGTCCATTGGAAATAGGGTTTAGTGTATTTCTTCATTGCTTAGTGGTCTAGGATAGAAAAGGGCTTAAAGGGGTTATCCAACACTATAAAATGCTCCCCCATATGCTGGGCCCCTCACAATGAATATACTTACCTGGCTCCCCACTCCCTGCGCCGCTCCTGGTCCCCGCACCGCCGCTGCTGCCTCTCCCCGTGCATGGATGAAAACATCCGTTGTTGGGGACGAGCAGGCGGTGACGGGGACGAGACTCCCTAACATCGCGGGTGACGCTAGGGAGGCTCGTCCCCGTCTGACATTGGCTTCTCCACCCCGACACCGGATGTTTTCATCCACGCATGGGGAGAAGCAGCGGCGGCGGTGTGGGGACCAGGAGCGGCGTGGGGACTCGGGTAAGTATAGTCATTGTGAGGGGCCTGGCATATGGGGGAGCATTTTATAGTCTTGGATAACCCCTTAAAGGCTATGTACACCTTCGGAGGCACATTTTTTTATCATGATTACATTTTACTCAATTTTGGGCTAAAAATCTTTTTTTTGCAATTGGTCTTTATTATAAATATTGAGCCGTTCTGTTACAAAGGGTTAACTGTTTGTCTAGCTGTGCGAATCATACTTTTCACTTTACCTTGTGCCAGTCATCTAATAACCCTTATATGTAATTTACCAGAGCACATAAACACTTATTATTAGTAAGTTAATAACTGAGCTATAATGAGTGTTCACCAGGTCAGAGAGCTGAGGGGCTGTCAGCTGAGCTGCCTGATGGAACAGAGTGAAAATTCAGAGCCTGCTGCTAGATAAACTGGCAGCTGCAATTAATTTATATATTTTTTTAAATAAAGACCAATCGAAAAAAAAAAAGATTTTTAGCTCAAAATGAGTACAATGCGATAATAAAATTTTTTCCCCATAGGTGCACATAGCCTTTAATATCTTATTCTTTAGTGGTCTAGGGTATTGCTTCTTTAAATGGTGGACGAGGGTAAAAGAGAAGATTAAAGGGATTAGGGCTGCAACAAGTACTCGACTAAATCGAGTAATTCGACACAAAAAAATCCTTGATGCAAATTTTTTGCATCGGGGATTCGTTTGTGTCACGTGACCACGGAGTGAAGCGCTTGCTATTACTCCCGCTCCGTGGTCTCCCGCTGCGCTTGAAATACTCACCTTTCCAGCAGGGGGCCCCCGGACACTCCATAGCACGTCCATGGTACCACGCTGCACTGAACTCCTGATGTACGCACGTCGTGACCTGACGCGCTATGTGACGTCAGGCAGAGAGCAGCGTGGAACGATGGAGTGTCGGCGACGCCCCTGCGACTGATGGTGCGACTAAGGCTGGGCGCCCAGAGTGCACAGCGTCATAGCATCCAATGAGGCTGTGCACTCCAGGTGTCAGGAGGAGCAGGGGGGGGGGAGCTGCTGGAACAAGGGGGGTAGATAATGGCACAAGGGGGGGTGATGGTGCAAGGGGTGGAGAGCTGCTAGCACAAGGGGGGATGATGGCACAAGGGGGGATGATGGTGCAAGGGGCGGAGAGCTGCTGGGACAAGGGGGGTAGATGATGGCACAAGGGGGGAGAGCTGCTAGCACAAGGGGGGAGAGCTGCTGGCACAAGGGGGGAGAGCTGCTGGCACAAGGGGGGAGAGCTGCTGGCACAAGGGGGGAGAGCTGCTGGCACAAGGGGGGGGGAGCTGCTAGCACAAGGGGGGGAGCTGCTAGCACAAGGGGGGGGCCTGCTAGCACAAGGGGGGATGATGGCACAAGGGGGGGAGAGCTACTGGAACAAGAGGGGTAGATGATGGCACAAGGGGGGGAGAGCTGCTGGCACAAGGGGGGGGACTTGCTCGCACAAGGGGGGAGAGCTGCTGGCACAAGGGGGGGGGAGCTGCTAGCACAAGGGGGGGGGGGAGCTGCTGGCATTGGGTGGGGAGAGCCGAAGGCACTGGGGGAGTGGAGCTTATGGCACTGGGGGAGTGGAGCTTATGGCACTGGGGGTGGGAGAGAGCAGTCTATTAATTCATTTTTTCTTATTACATTATTTGATTAATCGTAAAAAATGATCAATAGAATACTCTATTTCTAAAATTTACTGCAGCCCTAAAAGGGATTCTCCTGGCTTTGGTGAAAATCCTCCTTTATGATGACCTGCGGAGGAAGATATAGTCTGCTCGGTTCTTATACCCCTTCACCAATTCCACTGTCTCCATTGTGCTCCCATGAGCACCCGGTCAGATGAGTAGTGGGCTTCCTGTTCAGCTGCGTACTGTAAATGCAGGCGTTTGGTGGTCACGTGAGTGCAGCGGAGATGGCAGAATTGGTGACATGACAGAGTGGTAACTAGTGAGCATCTCCACAGGTCACCAAAGCCCAGAGAATCTCTTTAATACATGATAATGTGTTTGCTTACTCGCCTCCTCTGACTCCAGCAATGTGTCCTGTGTTACGGATCAGTGTCAGGCAGGTACTGGGAGGACCGTGTGGCTGTGAGCATCCACTCTCTTCAAAGGGTTTTTTCCCACTGTTCAGTATTGATGGCTGGTCAATATCTGATTGGTGGAGGTCCGGCTCCTGCCATCCCTCACCAGTCAGCTGTTTAAAAGAGCACTGCGACCTCTTCCTAGGCCAGTGACGGCACATTAATCGGGTCACATAACCCATTTGCAGCTCAGTCCCATCAAGTGAATGAGCCTGGGCTGCAATACCAAGGACAGCCGCTATACAGTGGAGCCCCAGGGTCCGATGTCCGCATCTTTTGCAGCCCCATTAAAGTGAATGGGTCCGCAATCCAACCCGCAAAAAATGCGTATCGAATGCGGATGAAAAATACATTTGTGTGCATGAGCCCTAATTGTTAGATTGATCAGTGTCTGACTGCTGGGACCCCGACCTTTTGCTAGATCTAGGTTACCAGTCCCGTTTTTTTCCACAACTGCGGTGGTTGGAATTTGAGTGGCGTAGTGGTCAAGCATGTATGCTGCTTCTCCAGTGAGTGCAGCTTCTTTAATTCTAAAATAACTTTTGGCAGTAGAGGACCTCTCACCGCTCCTGACACGCCTGTGTTAGTAGTTTCATGTATTCCCCATGTAATAGCAATTCTGGAGCATCTAGTCTTATGGCTCTATGTTGTGCTGTTCCTTTAGTTTTTCTACTTGAAGTTATGGATGAATTGCTAGCAGTCTGCAGTAAGGGTACAGAGGGGCGGTAACCAGTTGGGGGGGTGTACCTACACGGACTCACTTTATCCAATCAGTGCGGCCATTTTCAGACTGTGAAGGTACAACCCCTCAAACTTGTTACCTCCCCTCTGTACCTGCAGACTGCTAGTAGGGATGAGTCAACTTGTGTTTCAAGTTCGGCGTACACGGTTCGGGTTATCTAAGATTTCCGTTATGGATTCCACTGCCACGGACCATAAGCTGTGGTAGCACAATCCATAACAGAGTTACTAGACAACCCGCACCTTGTACGCCGAACTTGAAACACAAGTTCGCTCATCCCTACTAGCAGTCTGCAGGTACAGAGGGGAGGTAACAAGTTTGGGGGCGTGTACCTGCACAGTCTGAAAATGGCAGCACTGATTGGATAGAGTAAGTCTGTGCAGGTACACGCCCCCAACTGGTTACCTCCCCTCTGTACCCTTACTGCAGACTGCTAGCAATTCATTCATAACTTCTAGTAGAAATAAAAAAGGAACGGCACAACATAGAGACATAAGACTAGATGTTCTAGAATTGTTAATGCATAGAGCTATTAACACAGGCGTGTCAGGAGCGATGAGAGGTCCTCTTTAAAGAGGACCTGTCACCTTGTCTGACATGCCTGTTTTAGTAAATGCTTGTATTTCTTATGATGTAACAATTCTGGATCATCCTATCTTAGAATTCTCCATAGTGCCATTCTGCTGTTATTCCTCCTAGAAATTTATGAATCAATGGACAACTTACCAGATGGGGAATTTAAGGATGTATTAAAACCGATATGTCCAGAGAGGTGACGGGTCCTCTTTTAATAATTTAATATTATAAAATATTAGCAGCACAAACATGGCTGTATATACCACAAGCAAAGGATTATTTGTGTGGAGCCCCGCACACTGTGATCTATAGTGGAGGCTAGCGCACGGAGACCCTATTTCTAGCTCCGCTTCTCATTTAATAGAGATCTGTGATCTACATCATACATCATAGAAGGTTTTTCACTGATGTCATTCCAGTGCCTTATTTCAGATAAGCTGTGGATTTATGATGCTTAGGAAATACTGTATTATTATATGGGCAGCAACTGTAGCTCTTTTACCCTATGCTTATTAAAAGGAAAAGAAAATATCAGGCCGTACATATTCATGGAGACATTGCACATTTATTTCCAGCTAGCACATCCTGAGCTGTGCGTGAGACATTATATTTGTACTTTATAGATCATATGTCTTACCGCATAATAATGATGTTTTCTATGTTACAAACCATTACATTGAAAGTAATGGTAATTTTCTGAGATGGAGTTTCATGGCTTTTATCTTAACTTACATGTGAACTGATAAGTGCAGGTACACTGCTGCTTTTGTACACGAATATATATTAACTGCTTCAATTTAACACTGCACTCTGTATACAAGAATATAACTACCAATAATACTGTCCCTATGTATATGATTATACCTACTATAATACTACTCCCTGTATACAAAAATATAACTACTATAATTTTTCTCCTATGCACAAAAATATAGTTACTGTAACACTGCCCCTCTGTACAAGAATATAGCTGCTATAATAGTGTCCCTTATGTGCAAGAATATAATTACTAACCCTAATACTGCCCTTAAATACAAGCATAAATCTATTATAATACTGCCTTCTGTGTACATGAATATAATTGCTATAATACTGCTCCTATGTACAAGAATATAACTACTATAATACTGATTCATATATACAATTTAACTACTATAATACTGCCCCCTACGTACAAGAATATAGCTACTATAATACTGCTCCTATGTACAAGAATATAACTACTATAATACTGCCTCCTATGTCCAAGAATATAACTACTATAATACTGCTTCTATGTACAAGAATATAACTACTATAATACTGCTCCTATGTACAAGAATATAACTACTATAATACTGCTTCTATGTACAAGAATATAACTACTATAATACTGCCTCCTATGTACAAGAATATAGCTACTATAATACTGCTCCTATGTACAAGAATATAACTACTATAATACTGCTCCTATGTACAAGAATATAACTACTATAATACTGCTTCTATGTACAAGAATATAACTACTATAATACTGCTGGCAAAAAATAAGAAGAGTAGGAGCGGCACTGCTGTATACAAGTATCAGCAAGTGCCAGCGGCTGTGAAGGCGATCCCCCTTGAAATAGTTAACAGGAAAAATTCCACGGCACATCCAAGGCGTAAAATCAGGAATAACTTTTATTCACCAGACAGCGACGTTTCGATCCTCTTCCTGGGATCTTTCTCAAGCAGTGACTTGAGATACTATAATACTGCTCCTATGTACAAGAATATAACTACTATAATACTGCTCCTATGTACAAGAATATAACTACTATAATACTGCCCCCTATGTACAAGAATATAACTACTATAATACTGCTCCTATGTACAAGAATATAACTACTATAATACTGCCTTCTTTGTCCAAAAATATAACTACAATAATACTGCCCCCTATGTACAAGGATATAGCTAATATAATACTGCTCCTATGTACAAGGAATATACTACTATAAGTCTAAAATGGCTTAAACTGACGTGTACTAGTATGGATGTACTTAAACCTTCTAATTTCTTACCGCAGCTTCCCACTCCAGGCCCCCATGGTGTCGGTATATAAACAGTGGACACCGGCAGCCGCTCACCATATCTCTCAAGGTGGCACCGTCACGTGGTTTACCCACATTAGGCCAGCACAGACACATGCATTAAACCTGACATAAGCATCTCTCCTCCTGACAGGCCAAGCTAAGGCGACTCCACCATTATAAATCTCCAAATTCAGACGCGAGCTCTTCACCACCCTTTGCGCCCTCGCTGGGTCTCTGCTCTGCTGTGTGTGGAGCAGCGTTTTCCTGCACTCTGAGTGTGTTTCCTGGGAGAGCAGCCATGAATTACACAGCGCGCCGTCCTGTCAGATAAATGTCTCTCTGAGAACACATTTGGATACAGAAGAGTGACGGTGACACAGGACCTCGGAATCGCTGTCAATTTCCACTTGATGGCGGTGACATTTGAAAATACTGAGACAGACAACTATAGCTTAGTCACCGACTCCGGGGAGTAACTTTTGGCGGCCGCGGCGACATGGCTGTGTACATTGGGGTTTGTATGTGCCAAGCGTCTCTGGTGGAGGAACCTGTTAAATCTGTGTGACAGGTACAGGAGGCAAAGGTCTGTTCTCCCCTACTGCTCAGTATATTGTCTTTTTTTTTAAAGGGGTTGTCTAGAAAAACGGCTTACTTCCAAAAACATCTCCACCCCTGTCCACAGGTTGTGTGCGGTATTGCAGCTCTGTCCCACTGACTACAATGGAGCCGAAGATTGTCTTTTTTCAAAGGGGTTTTTAGGATTAGAAAAACATGGCTGCTTCCTTCCAAAAACAGCACCACCCCTGTCTACTGGTTGTGTGCGGCATTGCAGTTCTACCCCACAGACTACAATAGAGCTGAGCTCTATAGGGTTGGTGCTGTTTTTGGAAGAAAGCAGCCATGTTTTTCTAATCCTCCACAACTCCTTTAAGTGGTAGTGTAATCTGAATAGGATATAAAGAGGCAGAAACTCTTCATTCCAATGTGAGGTCAAGAGTTGTGACGCTCGAAAAACACCCTTAAACTGGTTCTGCAGTTTTTTTAAACTGATGATCTATCCTCTGGATAGATCATCAGCATCTGATCGGCCGGGGTCCGACACCCGGGACCCCCGCCGATCAGCTGTTTGAGATGCAGCAGTGCTGGGAGTAGTGCCGCGGCCTTCTCGCTGTTTACCGCAGGCCCAGTGGCGTCACGACTAGTATCCAATGGCCTGGGCAGAGCTAAGCTCCATTCAAGTGAACAGAACTTAGTCCCGCCCAGGCCATTGATACAAAGTCGTGACGCCACTGGGCCTGCGGTAAACAGCGAGAAGGCTGCGCCACTACTGCCAGCGCCGCTGCATCTCAAACAGCTGATCGGCGGGGGTCCCGGGTGTTGGACCCCGGCCGATCAGATGCTGATGATCTATCCAGAGGATAGATCATCAGTTTAAAAAAACTGCAGAACCCGTTTAAAGGGCATCTGTCAGCAGTTTTGTCCCTATGACACTGACTGACCTGTTACATGTGCACTTGGCAGCTGAAGGCATATGTGTTGGTCCCATGTTCATATGTGCCCACATTGGTGAGACAAATTATGTTTTCATATATGCAAATGAGCTTCTAGGAGCAACGAGGGCGTCGCCGTTACACCTAGAGGCTCCGCTCTCTCTGCACCTGCCCCGCCCTCTCCACTTTGATTGACAGGACCAGGTGTGATCATGTTTTCACTGCCTGGTCCTGTCAATCAAAGTGGAGAGGGCGAGGCAGGTGCAGAGAGAGCGGAGCCTCTAGGTCTAGCGGCAACGCCCCCATTTTCCTAAAAACTCATTCATGTACAGGGCAAAGGAGCTGTGGTGCTCCAAGGGGCTTGGACCCACCCCGTGCTGCATTTCAGGGATGGTGCAAAGGAGATGAATAATTAAGGCATCGTTTTACTCATTGGTATCAACCCTGCCAGGCATTTGGTTTAATATGGTTGATCTTGATGATTGATGCTCTTTAATTGCTGTTAACAGCAGCTCGGGTAAAATGGCGGACCCCATAATCTTGTGCAGAAAATAGAAGAACAAAGAATGTTTCACTATCTGGTTTTAACCAGTAATAGCAAACATATAGGGGGCACATTCCCCTCCGTAATGCCGCAGCATGCAAAGACATTCCGGACAGTTGTCACTTTCAACTTTTTGGGGAGAGTTTGGGGAAGCGCCTCTCCTTTTCCCGCAGGACTGCTCCGAGTGCACAAGGTTCATCCAGATCCCTGATGAATAGGACAAAGCTACCCCGTATACCAAGTATCTGTGATAAAATATATAAGGATGTCATTCGCATTGTAGTCACTGCTGATTCATTCCATTTACAGGTAAATTATTTCACATTGATTTTGGTTACATTTTGGGAAGAGACCCCAAGCCTCTGCCTCCTCCTATGAAGCTGAACAAAGAGATGGTGGAAGGAATGGGAGGAACCCAGAGCGAGCAGTACCAGGCTTTCCGCAAACAGTGTTACACAGCATTCCTGCACCTCCGCAGGTAAGTGTACATGGTGAATAAACCGCATTATATACTGCAGGTTACATCGTGCAGCACTTACAGGGGTTGTCTCACTTCTGCAAATAGCATTTATCATGTAGAGAAAGTTAATTCAAGGCACTTACTAATGTATTGTGTTTGGCCATATTGCCTCCTTTGCTGGCTGGATTCATTTTTCCATCCCATTATACACTGCTCATATCCAGGGTTCACGACCAGCCTACAATCCATCAGTGGTGGCCGTGCTTGCTTATTATAGGAAAAAGCACTAGCCATGGTCCTGGCCACCAGAGAGGCCGGTGCTTTTTCCTATAGTGTGCAAGCACGACCGCCACTGATGGATCTCAGGCCGGTTGTAACCATGGAAACGATCAGTGTATAATGTGATGGAAAAATGAAGCAGGCCAACAAAGGAGGCAATATGGACAATCACGATACATTAGTAAGTGCCTTGTGTTAACTTTATTTACACCATAAATGCCACTTGCTGAAGTGAGACAGCCCCTGTAAGGCCTCATGCACACAACCGTTCCGTTTTTTTGCGGAGTGCTGTCCGCATCTTTTGCGGCCCCATTGAAGGGAATGGGTCTGCATCCGAGCTTCAAAAACTATGGCTCAGATGCGGACCCGAAAAACGGTCGTGTGCATGAGCCCTAAGTCACATATGGAAATTCCCCCTACTAGCTGTTGTCCTCGGGTACAGAAATGACAGCATTTTGATTTAAAAATGTATTGTGTTTTGCCATTTGTACCATGAAACCCAGTAAGATTAAAACCCATCGCATACAGGGCATTCAGAAAGTCTTCAGACCCTTTCCCCTTTTTTCACATTTTATGTTGAAGCCTTGTGCTAAAATATTTTAAATATATATATATAGTTTTCCCCATCAGTTTGCACTAAGTAACCCCATAATAAAAATAAAATAAAAATAAAAACAGAATTTTAGAAATGTTCTTAAATTTGTTATAAAACTAAAAGTACCATGGACTTAAAGGGGTTGTGTCACTGCAGCAAGTGGCATCTATCATGTACATGGCTGGATTCATTTTTCCATCACATTATACACCTACCTGTCCGTATCTATAGTTACGTCCACCCTGCAATCCTTCAGCGGTGGCCGTGCTTGCGCACTATAGGAAAGAGCGCTGGCCTCTTTGGTGGCCAGGACCATGGGAGCGCAAATACTGTAGGCTGGTGCTTTTTTCTATACTGTGCAAGCACGGCCACCGCTGTTGGATTGTAGGGTGGTCGTAACCATGGAAATGAGCAGTATATAATGTGATGGAAAAATGCCAGCAAAGGAGGCAATATGGACAATCACAATACATTAGTAAGTGCCTTGTATTAACTTTCTCTTCATAATAAATACCATTTGCTGAAGTGACACAACCCTTTTAATTATTCAGACCCTTTGCTATGACACTTGAAATTTAACTCTAGAGGCCCTTATTTCTCTTGATCGTCTTTAAGATGTTTCTACACCTTGGAGTCAACTGTGGTAAATTCAGTTAATTGGACATGATTTGGAAAGACACAGCCCTGTCTGTATAAGGTCACACAGCTGGCAATGCATATCAGAGCAAAAAGCAAGTGATGAGGAGGAGGAAAGAACTGCCTGTAGAGCTCAGAGACAGGATTGTCTGGAGGCACAGATCTGGAGAGAGTGACAAAATATGTCTGCTGCACTGAAAGTTCCCAAGAGAACAGTGGCCTCAATCATTCTTAAATCGATGAAGTTTGGAACAACCAGGACTCTTACTAGAGCTGGTCTTGGGGCCTTGGTAAGAGAGGTGACCAAGAAACTAATGGTCTCTCTGGCTAAGCTCCAAAGATCCTGTGTGCATATGGGAGAAACTTCCAGAAGGTCGCCCATCACCGCAGCACTCCACTGACCTGGGCTTTATGACAGAGTGGTCAAAAAGAAACCTCTCCTCAGTAAAAGACAAATAAAGCGCCTAAAGGACTCAGATTGTGAGAAACAAGATTCTCTGGTCTAATGAAACCAAGATTGATCTTTTTGGCCTCAATTCTAAGCGTCATGTCTTTAGGAAACTAGACACTTCCCATGATCTGCCCAGTACCCTCCCTACAGTGGAGCATGGTGGTTGTTGGGTGGGTGTTTTTCAGTGGCTGGAACAGGGAGACTGGTCAACCTTGAGAGAAAGCTGAATGGAGCAAAGTACAGGGAGATTCTTTATAAAAACCTAATCCAGAGTGCTCCCTCCAACATGACCCTTAGCACACAGCCGAGACAACACAGGAGTGGCTTAGGGACTAGTCTGTCAACTGTCCTTGCCTACGGTAACCCTTAGTTGTATGAAGCTGTACCATCAATCAGGTGAACGCTGGGGGTTTCGGCTTAGTAGGGATCTGACTCCCAGTACCTCTGCCTACAAGTTGTTGGAAGGGCCCTTGTTGTTGGGGCCCGCGCTGCAGTTTGACGTCACATCCATCAGTCACATGCCCATTCAAGTGGGATTGAGCTGCAACTCCAATCGCAGCCACTACACAGGGTACGGCGCTGTACTTGGTATACTAGGAAGAGGCCATGGCGCTCTTGGCAGGGTGCAGGTAGTCAGGTGTGCGCCTCATCATATATTAGGTGCATCCTCCGGCAACGCAGGAGATATCAAGTCGGCCTTGATAAATCTCCCCCTAGGTGTCCATGTATTGTCTGAATGGCCAGCTTGTAATGCCACCTTTCCCCTATGGTGCCCATTGCAGGAGAGAAGTCTGGCTGATACAACAGAGTAGAGTAGAATGATCGCCTTCTTTTTTTTAGTGGGGTGTTAGGCAAAGCTTTACTATTTATTGTCTTGCAGTTTTATGGGTTTTCTAATTCCTTGCCAAGCTGACTATTAATAAACGCTGTTCGTGCAGGTGAAAACCATTCTGAGCGGTGCACGACACGCATCCTACACGGGTTGCTCTCTCTTCCATCATCAGATACAGGCAAGGACAGTTCCTTGCCCTTCATTAATAACACATCGTTAAAGAAGCGGTAATCCATTACCGGTGACAGGCTATGGAGAAAATATTGTCTCCTTCCAAATAAGACCTATGGCGCATGTTATACGTTATATCCATTATCACTTCATATCAGTATTTGTACAGAACTGGCCGGTGCTCATTAGAAAGAACGCTCGCCCTATTAAATACCAATTATAGTCATTTATGACGTTTCTATTGGCTGGAGGCCCGAGCAGCTGTCTATCTCAGGATATGGAATCCCACTTTTAGGAAGCAAAAAACGCCAGAAACAAAATGGAGGGCATGGCACGCGTCAAATAGATTATTGGTTTTAGGCTCTAGGATAGTATTGATAAGAGTCAAGAAAAAGGGGTCATAAAATGCCCTAAATCTACCATGTGCCTATGTGCCAGTCATGAGATATGCCACATGTGTCAAACATGTTGCGTGGATTATTTTCACATATGCCGCCTGCGTCATTTTCATAAATGTTGCTAAATTTGCTCATTTTTTGTTATGATCTAAATTCTCAAAATGTGTCATATTATATTTTCCAAAGATCTGCAGGTTAATCTAATGAGCTCTGCTACATCAGCACCTTTTCTGGTTTTCCTAACCCTCATCTTAAAGGGGTTATCCCATCTTAGACAATGGGGGCATATCGCTAGGATATGCCCCCATTGTCTGATAGGTGCGGGTCCCACCTCTGGGACCCGCACCTACAAGGAGAACGGAGCGGAGAAAGTTGAGGAGGGCGCACTGCACATGCGCAGCCGCCTTTGCTATTTGTGTCCCAGACTCCTCCTGTCTGCAGTCTATAAAGTCGCTGTCTGATATCGACCATCATCATCCATATTAGCACCCAAGGTGCTGTTGTTTCTGTCACTTGGTCATCTAACATTTATTACCCCACTTATTTCTACATCAGAAATGTTTCAAACATGCCACAGTCTTCTTCTTAGGTTATAACCTATATTTTATAACGCTTTTGTTTTTTATTAAATGGGTTATGCCATGACTGATGTAAAAAATGAAAACCAGACATCATATAGTACATTACAATCTCTTTCTAACAAAGCTAGAACCAGCCCTGTACCTCACATAGATCCAGAGATCTCCCCATTCATTGCTCCAATCGCTTTGCTAGATTTATTTCAGGCTAACAGCTCAGGGGTATGTCCATTCTCAGGGGGTGTATCATTTCTGCAGCAGCTCAGGGGCGTGTCCATTCTCAGGGGGTGTATCATTTATGCAGCAGCTCAGGGGCGTGTCCATTCTCAGGGGGTGTATCATTTATGCAACAGCTCAGGGGGTGTATCATTTCTGCCCAGCTGAGGGGCATGTCCATTCTCAGGGGGTATGGCCTTTCTGCCACAGCTCTCTCCCTGTAACTGCCACAGCTCCTAACAGAAGATATAGATGGTGGCAGTTATAGATTTAAACTGTGCATGTGTGACCACCTCAGTGAGGTGGGTGGCGAAATGAGGAAAAGAACAAACAACAGGTGGCGCTATACATATACTTTGTTTTGAATAGCTCAGTGGTTATACTAAATTGGTAATTACATGCAATTACAAAAGTATTCAGATCCGAGTGCTGGCTTGAAAAAGGTACAATATTTTCCAGTGGCACCACCCATCTAAGTGTATAACAGTGTTTTCCGGTTCAAGTGCATAGTGCATTGTATATTTACTTACAGGAATTTAGAAAATTTCAGGAATTTTAAAAATTGTATTCCAATAAATATGGTTTTAAAGTTTATTTTTCGATATTTCAATACTGATGACCTATTCTCTGATCACTAGGGATCCAACAACCGGGGACCCGTGCCGATCAGCTGTTCGAGATGGCAGCAGCGCTCGCAGTAGTACCTTCTCATTCTTTTTCCTAGGCCAGTGATGTCCCGTTCATCGGTCACGTGGCCTAGGCGCTGCTCAGCCCCATGGAAGTGAATGGGGCTGAGCTGGGATACCAAGCACAGCCGCTATGCAGTGTACTGTGCTTGGTAACCATGGTAACTCACAGGAGCGCTAGTGCTTTCTCAGTCTTAAAATCTCAGAAAACCCTTTTAAATTCTATATAAATATCCGGATTACTTACATGATAGTAAGAAAAAGCCCAATGTTACCATATTACTATACCAAATTTGTTAGTACTAAATTTAATACTAAAGTACACTACTAAAAAGGTGGACAAGAAATAAGGAAAAGAACAAACAGTAGGTGGCGCTATGCAGGATGCATTTTATCGAATAGCACACTGGCTATACTTAAAGGGGTTGTCAGGGTTCAGAGCTGAACCCAGACATATCCCCATTTTCACCCCGGCAGCCCCCCTGACTTGCGCATCGGAGCAGTTCATGCTCCGATGCTCTCCTTTGCCCTGCGCCAAATCGCGCAGGGCAAATGCATTTTTAGGAGTTCCGGTGACGTACTGGGCTCTCCATGGGGCTGCCAGGAATCCCGGTGACGTCACCGGCACTGATCGGCGGGCTTTAGCGCTGCCCTAGCCAGTAAAACGGCTAGGGCAGCGCTAAAGCCCGCCCACCAGAGCCGGTGATGTCACCGAACACAGTGTGTTATTATAAACAAAATAGCTCTTGCCCTGCGCGAACTAGGGCAGGGCAAGGGAGCACATCAGAGCATGAGATGCTAGCCTCAGGGGGCTGCCTGGGTGTAAATAAGGGTATGTACGGTTTCAGCTCTGAACCCGGACAACCCATTTAATTTTTGATTACATGAAATTACAAAAGCTTTCAGATCCAGGTGCTGTTTTCAAAAGGCTGAATAGTTTTTGTGGCACAACCCCTTTAAAAGAATATGTTTGGAAATATAGGCCATTGGTGACCGGAAGTAGCTAGCTTCTCCACGTACTTGCCTGTCATAAGAATCCATATAGCTTGCAGCTAGTAAGACGAAACATGGAATTTATATCAGACAGATGAGCGGAGACGCAGACCCTGAGAAGGTGAGCAACATATCGACGTTTGTGCCAGCTCACTGAATGATCTGCACTTTACAAGATCCATCACAGCCTGGGCCATTTCCTGTGGCATTCCATGGACCGTGTCGTTCACACAGCACCGTCGATGCATGAGCCTCATTATACTTTACAAGATCGGCGCCTGGACAAAAAAATGGCCGTTCAGCAATAAATTCTAATGAAAACTATTGGAACAAAAACTTGAATAAAAAATTGAAAGCTCATTTCCCTGCACTCGTTTCTGGTTGTCTAATTACAGGACTAGTGGGGAAATAATTAGCTTCTGCCCTTTTAAATATACTAGATGATACACGAGATAAGAGGCAATAACACTTCATACTTTAATTAACTTCATAATTAATATCCTTCCTTACTGTGGCCCGATGCCAACTCCTTTCTTAGAATTTTAATGTCCAGGTTCCCTTCTCAGCGAGACATCAATTGACGTAGCAGTGCTGAATTTGTCCTGAAGTGTAACTAAACCTTTGATGAACATAAGAAGGGGCATCAGTGCTGATGAGGGCACTCTGCTTCTTTAGCTTTCATAGGGTATGTTTGACTTTTGGGATCCCATCTACTTGATCCCATTGTGGCTCCAAATGCCGAGCAGATCCGATGAAAGCCAAAGGGGCAGAGCACTCTGAGCAAATGTTTAGTTACCCATTAATTTCTTCGGTCTTGGAGGTTTTTTTTTACTGATGACCCATCTTCTGGATAGGTCATCAGTATCTGATAGGTGGGGGTCTGACATCTTGGACCCCTGCTGATCAGCTATTTGAGAAGGCACTCGCAGTAGCGCCACAGCCTTCTCTCTGCTCACCTAGCACAACGCTGTACATTGTAGCGTAGAGCCGTTCATAGCGGTTGTGCTTGGTATTGCAGCTTGACCCAATTTACTGCAGTTGGAGCACTCGACGGACAGACCCTGCCCTGTGGCACCTGACGGACAGACCCTGCCCTGTGGCACCTGACGGACAGACCCTGCCCTGTGGCACCTGACGGACAGACCCTGCCCTGTGGCACCTGACGGACAGACCCTGCCCTGTGGCACCTGACGGACAGACCCTGCCCTGTGGCACCTGAGGGACAGACCCTGCCCTGTGGCACCTGAGGGACAGACCCTGCCCTAACTCTGCACTGTCGTTACGGACAAACTTAGTTTGGCTGCATGTTTAGTGTAGCATCTATGATGATGAAATATTTTACCCCTGGAATCCTGTTGTAATCCTGAATAATCTCCCATTCACACATTATTTATGTATTTTATTTTCTGCAGTTTTAGAATCTGTCTCCCGTCCCCCAGAGCTCCAAAGAGAATTACGCCCCCACACAGGCTCAAGCCATGGCGCCAATCTTATAAGATTAAGATCGTGGCGACTGGAGGGTTGAGGAGAGAATATATATTGCTGGTCAGATTTTTCAGTTTTCCCTGGACTAGCGATGTGAAGGAATCTGTCCTCTCCTCGGCACCTCCTTAGAATCTTGATCAGTCACCATTTAGGAGAAGAAAAGTGTTGCGCGACAGATCGTCTCCAGATACAAAGTTCCTTAAACAGTTTTATAATGCAAGAGATTAGGTAAAGATTGTATAAATTCTCTGAAGCTTTCAGTTGCTGTGGAAACTCTGAAAACACATAATACCGAGTATTTTCTACAGACATGTCTGATTTAAAGTTTAGGTTCTTGAGTTTGAAAAGGCTTTGATAGAGGCCCAGTGGGAATCTGGAAAGGGAGAGAGATGAAGGGAGAAAATAATGTTGGGCATACAATCACTGTAACGTTTAATGCATACGAAACCATGCTTCAGACGTTTCTGATGAGGAAAATATTTTTGAATTTGTTAAAAATGTCTCATGTAATCTACATCTTCCTCCATCATCTTCTCCCGTATGTAGCTACATCCCCCCTATACATGTAGCTACATCCTCCATATTTTCCTCCTTATTGTCTCCTCCCATATATACAGTATATATTATGGGGTTTCGCTCTGGTAGATAGGGTTAGTGGGCGCAGTACAGAGGCAAAATACAAGTTCTTAATTCAAAACGTCAGTGTTTATTCACACTTGAGGCAATTGCACAGAACAGCACGTAACTTTGCACTCTTGGTTTTAATTCACACACAATGGAAGGTTCATATAACAGTAGTCCTCCAGTAGTCCACAGCAAGCTTTAGGGGGCCTGCTTCCCCAGTGTGCGGCTCTCAGCCCACCAGCACGACACAAAGCCTCAGATCCCCAAAACAGAGACATCTCTGTTGAGCCCAGCTGCCTATTTAAGGACAGCTAGGTGCTGCCAAAACCCGGACCAGCACTTAAACTCCGGTCCAGTATTTGACCTCACCTGGCTGGAAATCAGCCCAGCCGCACATGCTGGGAGGAAAATACCTGCCTTGCCAGACACAACACCTAACTGTGTCACAATATCTACATGTACCCTTATCCTCACTTCCCATATGCTGCACATATACATCTTCCTCCATACACCCCTACTGCATATCTACATCATCCTCCATTCTTTTCTCCCATATGTATCTAAGTTGTCTTCCATCATTCATTTCCCCCACATTTCTACATCTTCCTCCATCCTTTCCTCCCATATTTCTACATCTTCCTCCATCCTTTCCTATCATCTTTTTGCATCTTCCTCTATTCTTCCAGCCTGTTCATATCTACATCATCCTCCATCCTTCCCTCCTCTACATCTTCCTTCATCCTCCCCTATCAAGCTGTAAAGCTACTTCTTTATCCATCCTTCACTCTCATATAGCTACTATAGATCTTCCTCCATTAATTCCTTACATATATCTACATCTTCCTCCACCCTTCCCTCCTGTATTTATCTACATCTTCCTTCATCCTTCCCTATCATATGTTTGCATCTTTCTCATCCTCCTCTCCTGTATACAGTATATCTACATTTTTCTCCATTCTTTCCTATTGTACATCTTTCCTATGTTATCTACATCTTCCTCCATCCTTCCCTATTGTATATCTACATTTTCCTTCATCCTTTTCTCCCATATATAGCTAAATCTTTCACCCCCCATTCTCTCTCTAATACCTACATCTTCATCCACCCTTGCCTCCTGCATATACAGTATATTTTCTTCCATCCTTTCCTCCCATATGTTTACATCTTCCTTCATCCATCCCTCCTGTATAGCTGAATCTTCCTCCATCCTTCCCTATCATATATCTACATTGTCTTCCATCCTTTTAAACCTTATGTCTACATCTTACATCTGCCCATCCTGTGTATCTACATTTTCCTCCATTCTTCCTTCCTGTATATCAGTATCTTCAGCCATCCTTTTTTCTTGTATAGCTGCATCTTCCTCTATCCAACCTCCTCCCCTCCAGTATATCTACATCACCATCCAATGTTTTTCTCTTATGTATCTACATCATCTTCCTCCTCTACCTCTATCTATATTTATATACTCATTTCCTCCACCCTCCCCTCCTGCATATCTACTGTACATCTTTATCTCTCTGTCTCTATATATGTTCCTTGCCCCTATGGTCTCCTATGATTGGATGCCATGGCTGTAGAGGGTTGATATGATATCGTACCTTCTTGACGAACTTTCCATCGATCACAATGTCATTCCAAGATAAGTAGCAGAGTAACTCAATCAGCTTTGATTTTTTGGGGGGGAAATTGTATCCGTTTTTCCTCTGATACTATTAGCACATCCTCTGCTGATGACCTGCAGATCTCCCGAGAGTCGCTCTTTGTCCTTCATATGACTAAGCTCCTCACGCTTTGTTGCACTCCCTTGTGTGCAATTATAGGTATTATCTGTGTTTATTAGATGATCTTGCTGGGAATTCTTTGTAAATAAATGTGGAGAACTATATTAAAAAGAGTGGGTGATGCTCTGACTTTGGGAGTGGCAATGGGTCGGTGTATTTAATAGACTCCCATTAGGAAGATCAGCAGGAATAATCACTCTAGACATTTAATGGAAAACTAAAGCAGATTAAAAAAAAATGGAGTTCCCCGTAGTCATCGTTCACTTGGGAATTCCCAAATTACGTTTTTGGGCCGTGGTGTTGTATAATAGAGAGTAGAAAGACCATTGCTTATCAATGAAGGTCATGGCTCTGAGTCCTCAGAGGTCTCATGAAATCACTTATATATAGTAGAAGGCCAGGATACATTCATTAACTAAGTGGTGAAGAACTGTTTTGGACCCTTAATGGGGTTGTCCCATCTCACTGTTTCCATGGGACTAAGTACTGACCTCAGGTGCCTGGCTTATTGAAACTACTGAGCAGGCCGTCTCTTCGCTGTTTCCTTAGCTCCCATTGTAGTGAATGGAAAGTATGCAAATAGCATAGCACGACAAGCTATACTGTTTACATAACTCGGAAGTTACAGAAGCACTATAGCTTATTCTGCTATGCTGTTTACATAGCTCCTATTCACCGCAATGAAAGCTGCACATACAGCAGAGCGTCAGCCTGCCCAGCAGTTTTCCATAAGCCCAGCCACCTGGGGCCGGCACTTAGTCTCATTTATTCACTGAAACGGAGCGATGGGACAACCCCTTTAAAATTATGGATCTCATGGTATACACTGAACCGTATGTTTGTCATTGCCCTTCTTTGCTAGTAGCTTTGTATTCTGCATAATTACGTCTTTGGATATAATAGATGGTTGTTCCGTGTTTGGGACCTCTCTTTATTAGCCTTAGAGGGGATTTCTTGTGTTCTGGGGGATGGGTATTCCCCCCCCCCCCCTTCCTCAGGAGCAATGTGTATACCCATCCCCAAAACGCGTTGAGCCACAAATTATCTTCAATAAAAGGATTGATCAGAAGCTTGCGAGTGTGCTGCCATCAATCTTCATCATACTACATGTGATCCTGGCTAGGGGGGTTCGAAGTCTTGCAGGTGTCTTGAGTTTATCCTGCAGACAACCCCCCAGCGAAGTGACTGCATACCTAATTTTTAATGATTTGGAATTCACAATATGTCATCAAGCAATATCACTATATCATAATTCAGTCTCATAGGTACTGGAGACTGTTGTTTATTTTATTTATTTATTTATTTGGTCATATATTTATCCAATTGTGCTAGAAATTTGTTTCTATTCTATTCTTTAACACTTTTGCCATTTACTCATTTTGCCACCTATCATTCTGTCCACCAACTTAGTGCCTTGTATCAAATCCTTCATCAGTCCATCTTCGTATATCACTGAAGGATAGAAATATACCTGGTAAACTGAGACATCTTTTGTCTCCAATGAGTTTGCGTTTACTCTTGGTTATTCTAAAATAAACCAAACCTATCTCCTTTAAATACTGCAGAGAGTGGCGCTTCTCTTTGGGTCTTCTACTGGGCTAACCTAATGAGTACAAGACCCACCATGGATGGCCGCTCAGGGGGCCCTGCCCTTGAGAGCTTTTATGCATGCCCATGGACTATAAAACACCAGGTACCGCTGGGGTACCTCCCACTGTTGATTAACATCTTATATGTGAAAGATCAAACAACCCGGACAACCCCTATTATGCATCAGTGATTTTGTGTTATTACAGGGAGAAGCACTAAAGGGGGTCTGTCACCTCCAAAATTGGTTTCAAAGTAGGCATACCGCCATGTAGGCTAGATGTCCTTAAACATAACCCTCTCTTTTTTATGGGCAGCACGGTGGCTGAGTGGTTAGCACTGGTGCCTGGCAGCGCTGAGGTCCTAGGTTCGAATCCGACCGAGGACAACATCCGCATGGACTTTGTATGTTCTCCTCGTGTTTGCGTGGGTTTCCTCCGGGTGCTCCAAAGACATACTGATAGGGACCTTAGATTGTGAGCCCCATTGGGGACAGTTGGATGCTAATGTCTGTAAAGCGCTGCGGAATATAGTAGCGCTATATACGTGCATAAAATAAATAAATGTACATCCAGTCCTTTTATCCTGAGAAATGCTTCTGCACCAAGCGGAGAGGCCTGCCCATGGTGCACCGCAAACCTTATTTGCATAAAATAAAAAAAGAAGCATTTGAAGCTTGGATTTTCACAAGAAAGGTATGGGTATGTTTTGGGGCCTCTACCCTACATGGCGGTATACTTACTCTGGTACTGATTTTGGACAGAGATTTTTTATTTGCACTGTAAACAGTCACTTGATATTATGGGATTGGTTTAACCTTTGCTTGTTTCGTGGTTTTCTTTTTAGGTACTCCAACTTGATCCTAAATCTTTTCTCCCTGATGGTTGATGCCAACATACCAGACATTGCGCTAGAGCCGGACAAGACTGTCAAAAAGGTAAATGGTGCAGCTTTTCACACTTTACTGCTTGTTCCTGCTGTGACAATGATTCCACAGGTATTTTTTTTTGGCAAGTCTAAGGATATATGTGCATTTCACACTCAAATCCACCTGGATTCTGCTTACAATACGCCCTTCTGTTATTCTAAATGGGAGACCCGCACTATAGTTTATATAGTGCACTTATGTCCATTGAAATACGGTGCGGTGTGTAAAACAAAAATAAATAAAAAATAAGGCCGAGTTCAAACATTTGGTCAGTTATTCCCATCAGTTAGGGCCCTCGCACACGACCGTATGCCCTCCGAGACATACGGTCCGCGAGCGGGCCATATGTCCCAGAGCGGCATTGATCGTGCGTACGGGAGCACACAGCATCATAGATTACAAGTGCTATTGTCCCGCACTCATAAGATCATATGAGGGCCGACAGTCGTGTGCAAGGGCCGTTATTGTGAGCCAAAGCCTTTGGTGAAGCCAACTCAGAGATCAGGTATAATAGAAAGATCTGCACCTGTTCTGTGTTTTTGACCCGCACCTGGTTTTGGCTCCTAATAACTGATGGAACTAAGGCTACTTTCACACTAGCTTTCGGCTGTCCGCTTGTGAACTCCGTTTGAAGGGGCTCACAAGCGGACCCGAACGCATCCGTCCAGCCCTAATGCATTCTGAGTGGACGCGGATCCGCTCAGAATGCATCAGTCTGGCAGCGTTCAGCCTCCGCTCCGCTCAGCAGGCGGACACCTGAACGCTGCTTGCAGCGTTCGTGTGTCTGCCTGGCCGTGCGGAGGCGTGCGTATCCGTCCAGACTTACAATGTAAGTCAATGGGGACGGATCCGTTTGAAGATGACACAATATGGCTCAATCTTCAAACGGATCCGTCCCCCATTGACTTTCAATGTAAAAGTCTGGACGGATCCGTTCAGGCTACTTTCACACTTTTTTTACAATATAATGCAGACGGATCCGTTCTGAACCCGATCTTCCGGTCCGCGGCTCCGGAAAAAAATAGAACATGTCCTATTCTTGTCCACGGACAAGAATAGGCAGTTCTATGGGGGTGCCCGCCGGGTGTATTGTGGATCCGCAATACACTACAGACGTGTGAATGGACCCTCAATGTACTTTTCCTACACGTCTCCTACCCTCTCCTCATTATACTGTATGTAACTCTATACAGAGATTTCTGCTTTGGTCTAGCATGCCTGTCTATAGTACGAGCCTCCAGGGAACCGTGCACTGCCTCTTCTTCCACCTGCAGCTGTACATTGGTCATGTCATAAACCCTGTTTACAGCCATAGTCAGTGCTTGGTGCCCCAGCTCGCCCTCTATGGGGCTCATCAGCATTAATTACCATTAGAGTATTGAATGGCGAACATTGCTCTTATTGTAAATACTGCTTCTATTAGAGAAACATTAGGGGCGATGTGTTTATGCCGTCTCACCCTGTGAGTATTTCTCCCCTATGCTGCATGTGCCGCATACAGGCCGTTAACCTGGCAGGTCAGGCTCATAACCTCTCCTCCCAACACATGTACGGTATATGTGGGCACAGGGACTTAACAGGGCGTTTTTCTCAGACTCCATATTTTTCCATGTATTTATGGTAGAAATTAGTAGAACTGTTGTAATAGGCTGTTAAACGTTTTTAAAGGGGGAGTCCTAGCATTTGTATGGGAGATCCAGAAATAGTCAAGTACAGAGCTCAGCTATCTCCAGAATTCCCATAAAATTAATGGAGCAGCCGCACGCACGCACGGCCACTCTGTTCATTTCAGGGGGCTATAGAAGGTACAGGCCCCCTGTTCTTATGAACGGTGGGGGTCCCAGCGGTTGCCTCCTGGTAGTTTGCATTGAAAAAGTCACAGTAGGAAGTAAACAACATTTTCGTCTGTACATTAACAAGTAATTATCGTTTTGTTTTTACCGTGTTATCAGGCAGTTTCTCCCCTGAAGTGTACATGTAGCCACCCCCTTGAGCTGTACATTTATTCACCCCTTTAGGTTGCACATGTAGCCATCCCCTTGACTTGTAGGTGCAGACACTCTCTTGATTTCTACTTGATTTTCTCTTGTACATTTAACAGCCCCCTTGAGTTGTACGTGTAGCTGCCCCCATGACTTGTACGTGTAGCTGCCGCCTTGATTTGTACGCGTAGCTGCCCCCTTGACTTGCACGTGTAGCTGCCCCCATGACTTGTAATTGTAGCTGCCGCCTTGATTTGTACGTGTAGCTGCCCCCTTGACTTGTAAGTGTAGCTGCCCCCTTGACTTAGTGTAGCTGCCCCCTTGACTTGCACGTGTAGCTGCCCCCTTGACTTGCACGTGTAGCTGCCCCCTTGACTTGCACGTGTAGCTGCCCCCTTGACTTGCACGTGTAGCTGCCCCCTTGACTTGCACGTGTAGCTGCCCCCTTGACTTGCACGTGTAGCTGCCCCCTTGACTTGCACGTGTAGCTGCCCCCTTGACTTGCACGTGTAGCTGCCCCCTTGACTTGCACGTGTAGCTGCCCCCATGACTTGTACGTGTAGCTGCCGCCTTGACTTGCACGTGTAGCTGCCCCCTTGACTTGCACGTGTAGCTGCCCCCTTGACTTGCACGTGTAGCTGCCCCCTTGACTTGCACGTGTAGCTGCATCCTTTCCCTGGAACAGTGACTGTGATAAAATACCCACCCCTTTTCTCCTGCTGACACTTGCAGCGTCGTGCTCTTGTCCTGTACCGCCGAACGCTTCCTGGCTGCAGCATTGACATTCTGTGCAAACAGGTCACCATGCAGCCAATCATTGGCCTCAGCAGTATACGGGATATGACTGCTGAGGCCAATGATTGGCTGTAGCAGTAAGACATCACTACTGCATTGAACCCAGTGTGACTGCACTTCTTCACCTAACATGGCGCAGATGCAGCCTAATAAAGTGGGGTACGTCGAATCACATGACCCTCTTGCAGCCAGCATTTCACAGTAGAAATTAGCTTTTGGCAGGGGATGGCTTCTGTTCACGACCGAGAACTTTTCTTATTATGAAGTTTCCTTGTTCCATTGCTCGGCGCCCACCACTTACACATGCAGACGGCCTCCTGCAGCTCAGTGTTTAATCTGCGCTTGAAAAGAGAGTTCATGACTCTATTAATAAAGGAGCCCGAACGGAAGCCTTTCATTTCAGTAAACAGATTATTAGAAGTCAGGGTAGACACTTTACATAGCTGTGAATAAAAAACTGTAATCAAGAACAAGGCCTGGTAAGGAGCCGCTCCGTGCCCGGGATTACAATGGGAAACATCAGACATTAGGAAGATAGAAAGAGAACATTACGCTCTAGTATTACACTTCCCAAATATTTCCCCCACCACCCACTGCCCAGGAGCCGTGTTTTATCTTTGTCGCTTGTGTGACACTTGATACATGTTTGTAGAATATTTGTCTCCGTTCCGTTTAGTATTGCACTTAAAGGGGTTATGCCATGATGTATGTAAAATATGAGAATCCGATTGATTCCTCACTCAGGGATAAGACGTGGGCCCCATGGCTTTCTCACTCTAGTTATGTTCCCTCGATACTTTTGTTTTACCCTTGTTCCTCTTCTTTGAACAACAGTGGTGCCGGAGAATATTGTTGCTTTCTACTCGTTTTATTTTCTTTTATTTGATACCGTTTTTGTTTACTTATTTGCCTATTGGTGACTTGATGATCTTTTCTAGAGATGAGCAAAGTATGGAAATATTGATTCGGCTGCTTCTCCGAATTGTACAAAAAAATCCGCTTTGTGACAAATGACTTTGTCACCAAGCGCATTTCTTTGTAAGTAGTGGGTTCAATGACAGAGAGCGATTGGGCCGCTGCTCCCTATCATTCTACCCCTCAGATGCCACATTCATAGCCGATTGCAGCATCTGATAGGAATAATACAGTATACATTTTTTTTTTTTTTTTAAATAATACTTACCTGAACCATTTGCTCACAACAGGCCGGCCGCCGCCATCTTGCTTGAAGGTCTGACACAAAATCTCACGTGGCCCGAGATGACGTCATCACGCCGGCTGGCGCGGTGGCCTCATACATCACCGCCCCTGGGATTTCATCTGAAATCTTCAAGCAAGATGGCCGTTGCGAGCAAATGTACCGTATTTTTCACCCTATAAGATGCAGCGGCCCATAAGACACACCTAAGTTTTAGAGGAGGACAATAGGAAAAAATATTTTTCATTGGACCTTAGATCAGACATCCATCAGACCCCCGATGTTAATAAGACCCTCAATCAGACCTCATATCAGACTCCAATGCCTCAGATCAACCCCCCAGCCTCATGTATGCATCCCCCAGCCTCAATGGATGCAGCCCCCAGCCTCAATGGATGCAGCCCCCAGCCTCATTGGATGCAGCCCCCAGCCTCATTGGATGCAGCCCCCAGCCTCAATGGATGCAGCCCCCAGCCTCAATGGATGCAGCCCCCAGCCTCATTGGATGCAGCCCCCAGCCTCAATGGATGCAGCCCCCAGCCTCAATGGATGCAGCCCCCAGCCTCAATGGATGCAGCCCCCAGCCTCATTGGATGCATCCCCCAGCCTCATTGGATGCATCCCCCAGCCTCATTGGATGCATCCCCCAGCCTCATTGGATGCATCCCCCAGCCTCATTGGATGCATCCCCCAGCCTCATTGGATGCAGCCCCCAGCCTCAATGGATGCATCCCCCAGCCTCATTGGATGCATCCCCCAGCCTCATTGGATGCATCCCCCAGCCTCATTGGATGCATCCCCCAGCCTCAATGGATGCAGCCCCCAGCCTCAATGGATGCAGCCCCCAGCCTCAATGGATTCAGCCCCCAGCCTCAATGGATGCAGCCCCCAGCCTCAATGGATGCAGCCCCCAGCCTCAATGGATGCAGCCCCCAGCCTCATTGGATGCAGCCCCCAGCCTCATTGGATGCAGCCCCCAGCCTCATTGGATGCAGCCCCCAGCCTCATTGGATGCAGCCCCCAGCCTAATTGGATGCAGCCCCCAGCCTCATTGGATGCAGCCCCCAGCCTAATTGGATGCAGCCCCCAGCCTCATTGGATGCAGCCCTCAGATCAGATAAAATAAAAAATCCACTTACCTCCCCTGCTCCTGGACGCCACCGCTCCTCACCGCCCGCGCTGTTCTTCCTCCTGCTGTCGGCTGTGCTGTGAACTGGCACGCACAGCGTGAGGTCATAGAGCGCCTTCACGCTGTGCGCAGCCACTGCACAGCCGACAGCTGAGGACCAGTAAGGGGTGAGTACAGAGCCTTCACCACTTCCTGGTCCTCCGGTACTAATGAGCGCTTCCATAATGGAAGCGCTCATTAGTATTCACCCCATAAGACACGGGGGCATTTTCCCCCTACTTTGGGGGACGACGACTGCGTCTTATGGGGCGAAAAAAACGGTATGTAGGTAAGTATTTAATATCCGAGTCATGTCTCAAGGCCTATTTAAAGGGTCGAACATTGACTTATAGGACAGCTGCCTTACATCTGGTGGCATTAGAGGCAGAGCTTGTTAAGAGCTCATTTGCATCCTTTTCTTCCTAGAATTCCAGAGGAGCATATATTGCCTATAAGCCTCCTCATGCCGATTAGGGCGCTCTCCCCAAAGAGAGATAGTATCCTCCAAATCCTGACTTGTGCCTCTCACCCAATTAAGCCATTGACTCTCTCCTCTGAACTGCTGAGGGTCAATCACCCCCGAAACAGACGTCTGCAGATGAGGTGTTGGCTTATTTAATATCTGAGTCATGTCTCAAGGCCTATTTAAAGGGTCGAACATTGACTTATAGGACAGCTGCCTTACATCTGGTGGCATTAGAGGCAGAGCTTGTTATGAGCTCATTTGCATCCCTTTTTTTTCCTAAAGCAGCACATCACTCTTGGATCACATGCTGTTTGGGGACATGTCACCTGTGAGGTCCTTCATTTGGTGCCGGATTGCACAGAACCCCCATAAGCTTTATTTAGATGAGTCGACGAGCCCCTTGTGAATACCTAGGAGCTAAAATAATTGTAGCGTCCTATATGTAATGCATCATACCTTCCTGCTCCTGTACATATAATAGTCTCTGCTGTGCAGATCTTACACATAAAGGCTATAATGAATGTGCTGGATGATCAGACGCCTCAGATCTTTCTCACCTGCTGGAACTGCAGACACAAACTGTTCCAGCTCTTAACAGGAAACCAGTTCCCACACAGCGCAGCCGTCTCTCTGCAGTCGAGGTGTAAATGAGTGCAGATTTATGGGGAGTAAAGCGATGACTCAGATCCCAGAGCGGAACGAGACGAGTCAGATCACCGCTGATTACCTGCTCATCCACTGCGCTCTGTAACCCTGCGCAGTGCACACCACAAGTCACACAAGAAGCACAATGAATTTCTATGTTTGTTTTAAGGTGCAGTTACTATAAATTCCTGTACTCCAGAACCCAATAAGCTGGCATTCCACTGTTTTTTTGTTTGTTTTTATTCTCCAACATCTAGCATCTTTGTTCCAGTTAAACTTCTGTTAATTTTGTGCTGTTCACTTTAGCTATATCTACACATTCAAAGGGGACCTGTCACAAGAAGATTTCAACACAAAAAACTTGAAGCATTAGTCTAGTGGGATTAGTAAACAAAAAGAATCATTACTCACCCCACCGATCTCCCGCTCTCCTCGCTGATCTCCGCTGTCTGGACCCAGCTCGACATGATGTTAAAAAAAATGCAGCATGCTAAACATGTTGTCATTTTTTTGTTCTGTGGTTGTGGATCTCAAAATTGTTTAGAAAAAAAAACCACCACAAAAAACAAAAAAGTTGGGAGTTAGACCCCAACCTATTTGTCCCCACTAGGTACCTTGGAACCGATCTCGAGTTTGGCAAATGTTTTTTTACAGTAGAAATTGATTTATGAAGTTATTATGCGAAGTCATAACTTCGGCTCATAGGAGCCACTACATTCTAATACTCGCTCCGTCCGGTATTCAAACGAAGTATTATGCGAATCGACTTCGGATGTTTGTACTCTGGCTGCAATAAAAGTATAATAGAAAATGAATAGACACAGAAGGTTGTCCCAAGAACTTCATAGTGTCACATGGTGGCCATTTACTTAGGATGTCCTTGCCTCCTTCTGAGTCTTTAGTAATACAGTACAGTTATTGTCACATATATAGAAGGTTATTAAGCTGTTTAACAGGAACCTGACCTTTAAATGCTGCAATCTCTAATTTTATAGAAAGTTATGGTGTCTCTTTATGTTTTATGAATTCCAACTTCATCAAGGTTGAAAAGCTGCAGCCGTAACCGAGAGCTTTCTCGTGAGCCTTAATTACCTTTACAGTGATATAAGGGTGCGCGCACACGCTGCAGATCTTGTTCTGAAAGAGGTGATGTTCAGTCGCGGAAATTTCTGCAACACAATGTGGTCTACGCACGTTTTTTTATGTGTGGATTTCGTGTGGAAAAACCACAGTGTAATACAGTACCAGCAGATTGAATGAGATTTGATAAATCTCACGTACACTTAGCTTTTTTTTTTTTTTCAGCATGTCAATTGTTTGTGCGATTCCACCCCTTCCGTAGAGGGATTTTACCATAGATTTCAATAAGGTTGTTTACATGATGAGAAAAACCCCACAAAATTCTACACCAAAAACTGCATAAAAACCACAGAAAAGAAATGCACAATCAATAGTGTGGTTTTGGTGCAGATTTCATACAGAATTTTCTGCACATAAATCTGCAGCATCTCAGTGCACTCTATAGGTAAATGCACACATTCAGGATTTATGTGCGCAATCCGCACTGAAATCCGCAAGTGTTAGCAGGGAAATCTGTGCAGTCAATCCGCATCAATTGATGCAAATTTGCCTTATTTTTCGCCCATAAGACGCACCTAGGTTTTAGAGGAGGACAATAAGAAAAAAAAAATTCCGTTAGATCTCTGGTCAAACCACCAATCAGACCCCCAATGTTAATCAGACCTCAGCTGACAGCCCCAGTAAGACCCCCAATGTGCAGTGAACCAGCGCGCACAGCGTGAGGTCACAGAGCTCCTTCACACTGTGCACAGCCCTGCACAGCCGAGGACCAGGAAGCGGTGAGTACAGAGCCTTCACCGCTTCCTGGTCCTCCGGTACTAATGAGCGCTTCCATAATGGAAGCGCTTCATTAGTATTCGCTCCATAAGACGCAGGGGCATTTTTCCCCCACTTTTGGGGTACATGCAGATTTTCCTCTCCCCATTGAAGTCAAAATCTGCACTGAAAAAAACTGCATCGTGTGCATGAGAATTTCAAATTCTTTTAGAATACAATATACATGACCTACGGTGCGGATTTTGCACACAGAAAATCTGCACTCAATCCTAAGGCATTACGAAGGCGCTTTCACTCTCCTCTGTACTCACTTGTATCAGAGTTTTATGGATTATATTGTGATTATAAGGCCTTCCTTTATGCAGTAATCGGCATCTTTCCCTAGAACGAGCCCCTACAAATGCCGCCACGCCCTCCTTCTATCAGGGAGCTTCTTCTTTTTTCACCTTGCAAGCTAATTAGTTTGGTCAGAATGGGGCATTATGACAAGTGTACCGAGAGCTAGTATGCTTGTAGAGATAGTGACCGGGACCGGGACGCAACTCCGCTGTTTCTGTAACATGGCAGATAATCATAATTCCCTGCTAGCGAATTAGAAAGATGGAGAGGTGAACATCATAAAAGGCTGAGCTTTAAAGGAAATGCTTCAGCTACATAAGGGATAGTTTATAGTTCATCAGTGTTTTACTACCAGAAAACCCCTTTAAAGGGAACCTGTCACCGGGATTTTGGGTATAGAGCTAAAGACATGGGTTACTAGATGGCCGCTAGCACATCCGCAATACCCAGTCCCCCTAGCTCTGTGTGGCTTTTATTGAGTATAAAAACTGATTTGATACATATGCAAATTAACCTGAGATGAGTCAGAGCTTGAAAATATGACTCTTCTCTGGTCACACAAGTAAGATATGACTCTTTTATGTTAATTTGCATATGTATCAAATAGTTTTTTTTTACACAATAAAAGCACACAGAGCTATGGGGACTGGATATTGCGGATGTGCTAGTGGCCATCTAGCAACCCATGTCCTCAGTTCTATACCCAAAATCCCGGTGACAGGTAAGGGATTCTGTCACCTCCCCTCAGCCAAAAAACGATTTAAAAGCAGCCATGCAGCACAGCTTACCTGGATTAAGCTGTGCTCTTTGATCTTGAAATCCGTCCAGCAGTTACTTCAAAAAACGACTTTGATCAATAAGGAAATGTGTCCTGAAGGTGCCCAGAGGGGCGTTTTTTTCTTCCTAGTGAGCCCAGTACCGCCCCTCTTACAGTGCCCAGCCCGCCTTCCTAGTACTTTCTAACCGCCGCCCCCAGCCTGCCACAGCCTCCCCTCCCTCTCCTCCCCCTCCCTCACGCCGAATGAAGTCTCGCACAGGCGCAGTACCCACTGAGGGCTGCGCCTGTGCGATCATCAGGAGACTGAGGGCGGCAGCTTCATCTTCGTCACTGGGCATGCGCCGAGCCCAGTGACGTCCGATGCTCGCTCTTCCCTGCTGACTGAGGGAAGAGCGAGCATCGGACGTCACTGGGCTCGGCGCATGCCCAGTGACGAAGATGAAGCTGCCGCCCTCAGTCTCCTGATGATCGCACAGGCGCAGCCCTCAGTGGGTACTGCGCCTGTGCGAGACTTCATTCGGCGTGAGGGAGGGGGAGGAGAGGGAGGGGAGGCTGTGGCAGGCTGGGGGCGGCGGTTAGAAAGTACTAGGAAGGCGGGCTGGGCACTGAAAGAGGGGCGGTACTGGGCTCACTAGGAAGAAAAAAAACGCCCCTCTGGGCACCTTCAGGACGCATTTCCTTATTGATCAAAGTCGTTTTTTGCAGTAACTGCTGGACGGATTTCAAGATCAAAGAGCACAGCTTAATCCAGGTAAGCTGTGCTGCATGGCTGCTTTTAAATCGTTTTTTGGCTGAGGGGAGGTGACAGAATCCCTTTAATGATGGGAGGATTGCTTTGCCTATTTTGTAGGTTACATATCTGAAGCTATGTTTGTAGTTTCTCTTTGAACTCCAAGTACATCTCTGTAAATCTTAACCTGAGATCCATAATGTATGTATGTGACTGTGCTTTTTATTCTCTTGTTATTGCTGTCCATTTTTAAAGCTCTCCTCCAATGGGCTACAGCTATTATCCGTGACTCTAGCTCATCTCCGTTGTCTGTTGGAGTCTGAGGTAGTCCAAAAACCACTTCATGTCTTATCAGAGGCTCAGACATCTTTTCTGCCTCTCCCCTATGTTTTATACTTGCCTGTAGTATATACAGTAAGTACCTTATGTCGATGTGCCCATGATGACGTCCATGACAAGACGACCCAAAGACTATAGTGGACTTGAGTGTGGACCAAAAGAGTGCATGCCTCCGTGGTTTTTCATTGACTCACTCACACTAAAATCAGTGGGTACTAGTGCTGTCCGTGGAGAGCGTGGACGGCACATGTCCAGGATTCACTGATGGGTGAATAAAGCCCTAAGGAAGCTCACGGATTTCCATTATACGGAATATGAACTGCAAGTAACGAAACCACCAGTGAGCACAGTAATCCCTTCCTTCTCTCTCTGCTTCCAGTCGGGCGCCATTTCCAAAACTTGTTGGCTTTTGCAAATGACCTTAGAACAAAATGCATTTCTGCCAATCTTTCCACAGTGCAAATATCACACCGCTGCTCAGCACATGTTTGCTGCAGGCCAAAAATCTGTCTCTTACTCAGTTTGTAAGGTTCTGCTTATGGCAATGTGTAAGGTGTAATACAGGCAATGTCAGGACTCCTTCTCCGTGCTGATTTATTACTGCGCCAAAGGGAGCAACATAGGATTCATATTGTACTGATGAATGCCACCCTCCGATCAGCTTCTCATATATTAGGGAAGAATAGCACATGCCATAGTTTCTCTATTCCCCCCAAACACACCCAAATTGTTAAGAGACATGAAAAGCTATGACGGCCACAAATGCCGCAGTACCAGACCCCAGTTCAGGAGATCGCAGGCCCATTAACCACCACTAAGCGGCACAGCCTGTTAGGCTTAGCATCTCCTCCGACTACAGATTCCACCCTACTAAGCCTTTAACATGGGTGCACGTCTTTTGAAACAAATCCACTTCCCACTGGTCCATTATGGCATCCAGATTTTGCACTTAAAGGGGTTGTCCGAGTTATTTTTTTTGTTCTTTCTATGTTCCTAACTAGGCAAATGTAACAGCTTTCCAATTAACTCACTTTATCTCCAGTGGCTTGTTTCTCTGATTTCACTGAAGGGTCACATGACCTGTGATGTCAGCTTCTCTCCCTGCTCTGATAAGTTAGTTTACAAGCCTGTAAACGAGATGTCACTGTGCTGGCCACGCCCCCCTTCACTGCCGTCTGCTCCCTCCTAGGATTCTTGACTATGAAAATTGTAGATTCACACTGAAGGCATCAAAACTATGAATTAACACATGTGGAATTATATACATAACAAACAAGTGTGAAACAACTGAAAATATGTCATATTCTAGGTTCTTCAAAGTAGCCACCTTTTGCTTTGATTACTGCTTTGCACACTCTTGGCATTCTCTTGATGAGCTTCATGAGGTAGTCACCTGAAATGGTCTTCCAACAGTCTTGAAGGAGTTCCCAGAGATGCTTAGCACTTGTTGGCCCTTTTGCCTTCACTCTGCGGTCCAGCTCACCCCAAACCTTCTCGATTGGGTTTAGGTCCGGTGACTGTGGAGGCTAGGTCATCTGGCGCAGCACCCCATCACTCTCCTTCATGGTCAAATAGCCCTTACTTTCAAAGTTTTCCCAATTTTTCGGCTGACTGACTGACCTTCATTTCTTAAAGTAATGATGGCCACTTGTATTTCTTTACTTAGCTGCTTTTTTCTTGCCATAATACAAATTCTAACAGTCAATTCAGTAGGACTATCAGCTGTGTATCCACCTGACTTCTCCACAACGCAACTGATGGTCCCAACCCCATTTATAAAGCAAGAAATCCCACTTATTAAACCTGACAGGGCACACCTGTGAAGTGAAAACCATTTCAGGTGACTACCTCTTGAAGCTCATCAAGAGAATGCCAAGAGTGTGCAAAGCAGTAATCAAAGCAAAAGGTGGCTACTTTGAAGAACCTAGAATATGACATATTTTCAGTTGTTTCACACTTGTTTGTTATGTATATAATTCCACATGTGTTAATTCATAGTTTTGATGCCTTCAGTGTGAATCTACAATTTTCATAGTCATGAAAATAAAGAAAACGCTTTGAATGAGAAGGTGTGTCCAAGCTATTGCGAACATAAATAGGACATGTTCTTTTTTTTTCAGGATCGGAATTGCGGACCCGGAAGTGCGGGTCCGCAATTCCGTGCGGCCCCATAGAAATGTATGGGTCCGCAATTCCGTTCCGCAAAATGCGGGATGGAATTGCGGATGTGTGAATGGACCCTAAAGGGGTTTTCTGGTAATCAAGATTTTTAAGCTAGTGCCCACAGCCTGCCCCCTGAAACAGAACTTTCCCCGCTCCGCACTGCTCCAGTCCTGCGCGCCGCCTCCTTCGTCCGCTCAACGTAATGTTTACATCCAGAGGTGCATTGTCATGGTCACATGCACTGCTGCAGCCAGCGACTGGCTTCAGCTGTGATGCGGCCACAACCAGCACATCACCTCTGAAGCCAGTCATTGTCTAGAGTAGTGCGTGTCACCATGCCCATGCACCTCCTGATTTAAACAGTACGGAGACCAGAAGATGGAGTGAGCGGAGCCAGCGCTGAGGACTAGAGCGGCATGGAGCAGGTAAGTATGACTCTTGTGTTTCAGGGGTCGGGATGCGGCCATTTTAAGGATCATGTATATAGAATATCCCATTAATAAGTGAGCTGTTACATAATAGCACTGATCACAAAGATCACGCAATACCCCAGAGGATGGTGCGTGTCAGGTTTTATGTTCCTGATGAACCCCTGACCTCTTTGTAGCCTTTGGTATTGCTTAATGACCCTAGAAGATCAATACCAATTTGTTGAGCGATATGACAGTCTTCTTCTAGAACGCCGTTCCCTGACACGCCGTGCGCTCCACTTTGTCTCTATGAAATATTGCAGATACATAGCGACTGCGGCCTGCTGAACTGTTCCATCGCTGTGCTATTATGTAATTTTTCATGTTTGTAATGTGATTTCTGTGATATTGAAATTGCTTTACTGAAATGATAAAAAGACAACAAGACCTCCCCTCCCCTTCCCTTGAGATTGAGTGACGCGCGCGTTCAGAGTCATTTAACAAGATAATACTGAGACCTGTCGGGGTATTAAGCTGCTGCTTTCAGCTCCGCTATTGATTCCTTTATTTTTTTTCTGTAAGCTTTAAACAAGAAATCTATAGGTATTTCAAGAAACTCAAATTAGCTAAAGATCTATTTGGATTGACCAGTAAAATTAATTTACGGTATATTGAGTTTTTGGCTCGTGTCACTTGTGCCGCAATGCAAAACACAAAAGGCTAAATGTGAGCGTTTCTACTTTAGGTCTTGTACACACAAGATTTTGCGTCGCCCAAATTTTTCTGTCAGTTTTGAAACTACGTTAATCAGTTTCTGACTTGACTGGTGCCATGATCCTTATTAAGGAACCTTTTATTTTATATATTAATTTATCCAATTTATCTGTTTTTGGGAAAGAGGTATGAAAACCATTGTCGCTGCCTCTAAAGCGATCGCCCTACTTACCGTATGATCTGCACAGCTGGTTTGGTATCCAGTGTTAAATTCTCCTATGACTATATTACCAACTGTGCGTTCATTTATGAACTTTAGGAAGGTTCAGTGACTACTTAAATGGCAAACCTATTTGTATTTCTCAGAAGCTGACATTAAGTATCTTTGTTTATTCATGGTAACACATCTAGATAACCGCTGAAATACTGCCTGTGTGGCCAAATATATAACTGCTATAATACTGCTCTTGTGCTCAAGAATATAACTTCTACAGTACCTCCTATGTATAAGAATATAACTGCTATAATACTGCTCCTATGTACAAGAATATAAGTTCTATAATACTGCCTCCTATGTACAGGAATATAACTACAATAGTACTTCTCCTTTGTACACAAATATAACTACTGTAATATTGCCCCTATGTACAAGAATATAACTACTATAATACTGCTCCTATGTATAAGAATATAACTACTATAAAACTGCTCCTATGTACAAGAATATAACTACTATAATACTGCTCCTATGTACAAGAATATAACTACTATAATACTGCTCCTATGTACAAGAATATAACTACTATAATACTGCCTCCTATGTACAAGGATATAACTACTATAATACTGCTCATATGTACAAGAATATAACTTCTATAATACTGCTCCTATGTTCAAGAATATAACTACTAAATTTCTCCCTCTTATGTAACTCCAGTAATGTGAGTTATGACCTTATTCTAGCCATTTGCTGTCAGATAGCAGAGGAAGCAGACTCCACAGGGGGCCTGGCTTCAAAAGAGACCACATGTTTACAGTTCACACCCCTCTCTGGCAGGATGAATGCCAGTGGGGGCTGAGTTGGTCATCCGAACAAAAGAATCCATTAGACCTCATGGAACTGAAGGTTCATAAGGAATTGTGAATTGCCCTTCCATCACAGGCATAAACCAGTTACATATCTGCAACCCTGAGACCAAGACAGACTTGCCCCTGGTTGCCGCTTGGGGGACGGGTGCCAGGAAGGGGAGATACAGAGATCTCCCAGTAGGAACAGCGCCATGTTTGGTCTCCACTTGTAACTGGAACCCATCCGGATACAGTGCTGCCAAAACCATCTCCCTGTGATCTTCCGGTGAGGAGCTATGGTCCATAATGAGTTTTTGGAGTCTGAGTTGCCTCACCGGACAAAGGGGAAATGAGGTCCTCCCAGGGGGAGGGAGGGGAATGGCCGACTACAGGAGAAAAGGCCCATGCAGGCCAGAGGCCAGCGTCTTTCTCTGAAGGGGGCCACATCGTGTAATGTGTTTGGGGAGACCTGGAAATTGCTGACATCACTGCCCCCATGTGACTACAGCTAAGGATTATAGCAACCAAAAATTCATCATCATAACACAAAGGACTACTCATCCAACTGGTAACTGACACAACTGGTGACTCACATCCGTGAGTCGGCATAGTTTTAAGCTACTTAGGCTTGGTTCTAAACCCGATATAATCCCGCTAGCAGATCGGGCTTATATCAACAAGGAAATGGTGGCAGTCTACCAGGCTGACAATGTGCTGTTTCACTGGGGCAGTGAAAACACCCCTCAGTTTGTCAGGGTTGTGATCCAGTGTGGAGTCACACCAGAGGTAGCGTGGACCACCTTCTTTCACTTCCCAAGCTTTCCTTACATACTCCCAGAGAGGGCGTAACGTCACGTCTTGGTAACCAGTGACGAAACTGTGCCACGTGAGCTCGACGTGGTTGATGTCAGACGGGGCTGTGAGTTGCGGTATTCGTCACAAGTTATAAAACATCTTTCCTTGAATGAATAGTACAGGTGATTATAAGAAACTTTGTAATATATTTAGTTAAAGAAAATGCTTCTATCTGCTGTTATCAGGCTGCTTTGCAGTTTTCTGCTTTTAAAATTGAAGTCTAGGGAGAGAGAAGGAAGAGGTTGCTTCATGAGAGACACACAAACTGCAATTTTTTTATTTTTATCTTTGCACTTTTAATTCTGCTCTAGTAGAATATGGTTTTACCACTGTCCGGCATGAGGCAATAAATCACTTACTAGCTGGCAGCAGCCTCCTCATCCCTCCTCTTCTCTGCGTAGACTTCTGTGTGTGAGGCTGGAGACAGATTTGTAGAAGTAATCAGTCGGCACTCTGGAAGTAGGAGGTACTCGTATCCTGGGCTCCAGAATCATACATCCAAGTAGACGAAGTGGATCAGCGCTCACTTTCTGATGCAAAATATAAAATTCACAGCTAAGACAATTACCCGTCAGAGGGAGGATAATAATTGGGCGGTTTGTATTTACATAAATCGTATTCACAGAGTACCACCAATTCTAAATCGTAGCCTTTATTGTATTTAAAAAAAAAAACACAAAAAAATAACAAATACGCAAAACAAATAACAATAGATACGGTAGGGACACAGTGGTCCTGAGTCCTTCAAGGTTCTGGAGGGGACTGTTCTTCAGGTAGGGTTATAGCAATCGATTTGGGGCCTATCCCTAGTGCTTACCCGTTGCTCTGATAATCCCTGCCTGAAAAACAGAATGGCCGCCCCGATAGGGGCGATCCCGTATTCAGGAACCTCCTGTATGCCCTAGGATGGCCCTGAAGACCGGTGACACCGTCAAAACCTTAATGGTATGCCCAATGCTTATATAATGTGGGCTATTCTAGATACATAAAATAATAAATGCTCAGTACACACGGTTGTTATTTTAGATATTTAAATAAATGCTGAGTACACCATGTCGTTCTAATAATTTCTACAATGTTTAGATGTGCAATAGAAAATATAGCTATCATCCAATGGAGGGATAGCACTAGGGATAGGTCCCAAATCGATTGCTACAACCCAACCTGAAGAACAGTCCCCTCCAGAACCTTGAAGGACTCAGGACCACTGTGTCCCTACCGTATCTATTGTTATTTGTTTTGCGTATTTTTTTGTTTTTGTTTTTGTGGGTTTAAAAAAAAAAAAGAATAAAGGATATTAGAATTGGTGGTACTCTGTAAATCCAAATGATGCAAAATATAGAAAGATGTGACGCGCTTCAGCTAAAGAGAAACGCGTGACATCTGCTTGTATTTTGTTTATGGCAATAAATAAATGAAGATTGTTTTGCTTAAAAAACTGAGCGCTGATCCACTTTTTCAAGGCTGGAGACAGAGACAGGAGCTACTAGAGATTACGAGTCTAAGTGAAGAGAAAGAACCCTGAGAATCCCAGGAGAAAGCATAATTCTTTAAGTATATTACAATGTTTCTTCTATTCACCTGTACTATTCATTTCTGAAAACGTGTTTATACCCGGAGGTACGCTTTAAAGCCAAAAAAAACGAAAAGAATAATTCACAAGCCCATTTGATACATCTGCACAGTATATGACAGCAGGATAAATCACCGCCAGTAATCTGTGTAACCTTGCTATTTTCCGCTGTCGTTGCTGCAAAGTTCAGTTCGTTTAAGCAGATTTTATTTGCAGGCGTCATATATTTCCACGTGTGAGAAACAAAGGTTTACAGATTTATAAAAGCTCCAGATGGCTCCTGCATAAATTCAATCCCAAATATAAACCTGAAACCATCATTGAATGTCACAGACAACCTGGCGCCGATCGTCCCGTGTTTTATGACTTTGTTACAACAAATCTATCTAGTTGTCCCATCTATATATTGGTCTAAGCTTCAGCTGACATCCTGCCGCTTCTCACGCTCTCCATCGTAATGCAGCTGACGTTGACAGTCATCTGTGAGTTGCGGTAAAATCGGGACATTACCACCGCTCATGCATAATGCTTGCCTATTAAGGAAAAAGTTGGGAGTGGCTTGCTACGACTGCAATAGTTCCAACAGTGGTACTAACTTGTAGCCCTTTGACCTTTAGAATTGGGGCCTTATTTTGTGTGGGGCTCATCAGTGTAATCCTCGTTTATATCCCCAGCCGCGCTGCCTCTTATCACCTAGAACAAGATGTTAGAGCCTCCGACCGTTCCTTATCAGCCACCTAGGTTTTCTTTTTAATTGCCAAAAACGTTTAACCTTCGTTCTTCCTCCGTTACTTGGAGGTTTTTCAGAACCAGGAGATCTTACTGTGTTCTTGTCATGTAGAGTCATATAGAAGACTTGTGCCCACTGTTAAAGGAGAGTTTTAGCCCGAAAGGTCCGTTAACCAGTGTTATTATCCACCCAGCTCAGTGGTATCCAGTCTCTCTATATGAGATAGGCATATAGACAGACAGATTCATAGATAGATAAATAGATAGATATCGATAGCTAGATGGATAGATAGATAGATCGGGATGGATAGATAGATAGATAGGTCTAAATAGATAAATATAGATACATAGTTCGGTCTAGATATATTCAAGGATACATAGATAGATCGGTCTAGAATCTAGATATATTCATAGATAAATGGGTAGAGAGATAGATTACTAGATAGATATAAGGAATGTAGATAGCTAGTAGTTAGATACTTAGATAAACTGCATAGAAGAAGAGTACTATCCGGATGATTGGTCAGGAGGCAGATGACCCTCCTGGTTTAATGCTCTTTTAATACCCAGTGATGTGTAGGTGTCAATAATTCATGCTCAGCGGGATGTTCGGAGAACCTGTCCCAGCAGCAGATCTCCCTGTCACTTCTCGTCTCCTCCAGCTCCCTTCAGAAATATCACCTTTGAAGGCACCGACACAAATTTACATTTTGAAAGCCAGGCGAACATAGAAGCGGCGCTCGGACTGATTAATGGAGCAGATTTCTTTCTGTGTCATAGAATTTTAGGTGTTGAAGTCAGATGTGCCGGCAGCATGGAGCCAAGTCCTAGACTAATATAGGGGGGCAATCCAAACGAATGCATGTGATGTCACTAGAAGCAGTGCTCCGTGCTGCCTGCCCAAAACGGTATGCTACAGTGGCATCCCTCAACCCTCTGAGATCTAGATCTATATATATATCATCTCATATCTGTCATATCTATCTATCTGTATATCTATCTATCCATATCCAGTTATCTATCTTTCTATCTATATCCTTTTTGCAGAGATGTGATTTGAAGCTGTTGGTTCCCAATGAAACATATGTTACAGGACCACACTTTCATTGTGCCATGTATAGTGATGGTGACAGGACACCTGTTGTGTGCCCTCGGGCTCCAGGCCCCCAGTGTGACCGCTCCTCTGCACCCTCCGTTCGGCCGTTCCTAGCTTTTTGCTCTGATCTAACCTGCAGATTCGCTCACACCTCAACATCACGTGAATATTTGATCGTTGCTTAGGGCTGAGGTCGGCTTAACGTCACACTGCACATAGTGATCAGTCCCTGCATTGCCACCATACTACTGCATAGTGCTCAGCAAAGTCAATGCGCTGTCCATGTAATGAGGAAGGTGTTGGGCCTCCGCGTTCTGCCGTGACTAATAGGTGACGGTCCTGAGTGGCATTTTTGACACCCCCCCCCCCCTCCCTTTTTCTTTGTAAGGGACCCCTTTAATACCTGTCTCCTGATGTGTAACCCCCTGCATAGAGATTACACTTGTGCTGTAGCCACTGGACTGCTTTATCAAGTTGTCTCCCACCTATCTGGCCTAACAATGCCTTGCAAATACGGGGATGTGTCAAAGAGCAGCGGATCATGTAAGCTTAATTAAAACTGTAAGCATTGATTTTGTTTCCTCTCTTTCCCTCTTCATATCTCTAATGTATGCACAGTTCACTGCGGTCAAATGAAGCCCAAAGCTGCAGACGGCTACACAGAAAAACAAACTTCTCTCTTAATTGGGGTAGTAGGGTTTGAACTTAGAATAGCATTTATATTTTTAATTAGCTGAGTCATTTTTGATTGGAAAGCAAGTTAGATGCGTAATTGCTTTGACAACATTTGCATCCTCTACCTGCAGTTATGTAAATAATGCATATTAATATCAAATCTAATGATCAAACAATATAAAAGTGACATGTAAATTAGAAAGAAGGGCATAAAGCAACATTTTCGACTCTATTTTAACAGTGGAAACCATGGGTTATAAAGTATAGCTGTGTGCATAGGACACTATAGATTTTACAGAAAATAGGCAGTAATTAGAAGACTGTTCATTCTGCTCCCTTTAAGCATCTTTCAAACGGCTACTAACTACCATAATACTGCCTATGTACAAGAATATAACTACTATAATACTGCCCCCTAGGTACAAGAATATAACTACTATAATACTGTTCCTATGTACAAGAATATAACTACTATAATACTGCTCCTATGTACAAGAATATAACTACTATAATACTGCTCCTATGTACAAGAATATAACTACCATAATACTGCCTCCTATGTACAAGAATATAACTACTATAATACTGCCTCCTATGTACAAGAATATAACTACTATAATACTGTTCCTATGTACAAGAATATAACTACTATAATACTGCTCCTATGTACAAGAATATAACTACTATAATACTGCTCCTATGTACAAGAATATAACTACCATAATACTGCCTCCTATGTACAAGAATATAACTACTATAATACTGCCTCCCATGTACAAGAATATAACTACTATAATATTGCCTCCTATGTACAAGAATATAACTACTATAATACTGCTCCTATGTACAAGAATATAACTACTATAATACTGCCTCCTATGTACAAGAATATAACTACTATAATACTGTTCCTATGTACAAGAATATAACTACTATAATACTGCTCCTATGTACAAGAATATAACTACTATAATACTGCTCCTATGTACAAGAATATAACTACCATAATACTGCCTCCTATGTACAAGAATATAACTACGGGGGGGCGGAGCTAGCTGCAGAGCCGACCAGAAGTAGCATGTAGGAGCTCTGCAGAAAGAATTGATATAAACCGATATAACTTGGCAAATTAAGGCTTAGCTACGCCTGAAACAACAGATCCTTACTCAGATCATCGCCCGGATCAAGGAGATATAATCTTTTCCTATATCTGAGGCGGCGGGGAGTTGCGGCCTACAAGAACTTCGTGAGCACCGGACTTTATTGGTGCGCTCACCCGGGCCACAGAAGCCGTGCCCCGCGGCTTTTTCACCACCTGCCGCTGGATTTAATAGAGGCCCTCAGCGGACGTGAGGTCTGCCTTAGGTGTGAGGCCACAGTATCTGGGACCCGCCGGATAGGCGGTGAATCTGCAGCGTCGCTTGAAGCCGATCAGACAGAGCTTTGAACCGGAGAAAGTAGATCCGGCCGTTTTGAAATTAGAAAACCACCGAAGACCACCCAGGACATCCCTGCCCGAGCGATCATAGATGTGGTGAGTGCCCTGAGCTGTCCTTACCAAGTGGCAGTAAAATATAGAACCTTGGCAGCTATACTCCCTGCCACATGAGATCGGCATTGTTACTTTGCAGGACCTGGCAGCCGAATCACTAAACGGATCAATCCGCCGGCTCTGAGAGGAGCGAAATTTGAACTGTCTGTTGTGCTAGCATTAAGTACAGAGCTCGGCTACAGCCAGAAAAGCTGCTAAAGCTACCAACTGGAGACACACTCCTGTTGTTAATGTTACAAGCTGCATTGCAAGGAAGATTACATCATTGAACTTTAAATATAAGGATATCTTCTAGGTGAAATCGGCAGATTTAAAGAGACGGTATCCTAAAATTACAACAGTAATCCCCCACATTCATAAAATGTTTTAAAAGTCTGAACCTGGCAGGAGAAGGGGCGGAGCTTACGCCGGATGAAGATGGTCGCATAGCTCCGTGATATGTGAAGAGACTCGTCCCTAACGCCAGCTATAATTAGCCTACATTAGCGGAGATGGTGAAGATCGGGAACGCTAAGCATGCTGACACCCCAGCTCCCTCCAAAACTCAGATTGCTGGAGGAGAAATGGAGAAATTCTTAAAGAAAGCTGCCGCAACGATGGCTGCCAGGGAGCCTAAGATGGCGCCGACTCTACAGGCCAAAGCTCCGAAGCGCGCTCCTGCACAGTCAGAGGGTGAAAGCGACTCAGATGAAGCACAGGCCGGCTCTGACCTTCCGGTTACAAGAAAATACCTGGACCGTGCTTTGAACAGGATTATGGAGCCGATCCTCTCAGAATTGTCTGCCTGCAGAAACGAGGTGAGACATATTGGCGACCGTGTGGAGAAACTTGAGCAGCACCAAGCAGAGATAATAAATCACCAGACTGCGGTAACGGACTCTTTTCGCCGCTGTGCCCTATACTTAAACGACCTCCACTGCTCGTTAGAAGATCAAGAAAACAGGGGGCGCCGAAATAACCTGAGATTCCGTGGAGTGCCAGAATCAGTCTCAACAGGAGACATTTCAGCGTCCATCATGGATATCTGCGGATCACTCCTGGGCCCTAACTTCTCCCAAGAAGTAATTATAGAACGGGCGCACAGAGCCCTCAGGCCCAAACCTAAGCCAGCCGAACCTCCTAGGGACATAATATGTAGGTTCCTGAATTTTCAAGTGAAAACCGCCGTTCTGGAAGCCGCACGTGATCACCCTGACTTGATATACAAGGATTCCAAGATTGACATATTCCAGGACTTAGCCCCTTCAACGCTGAAGAAGCGCAGATCCCTTAAACCTCTGACAGATTGGTTGCGCTCCAAAAAGGTTTTATACCGTTGGTCCTACCCGTTTGGCATATCCTTCACATACGCGGGCAAGAGAGTAAACATCTCGTCATATACAGACCTCACTTCTGCCTTTGAGGTCCTAAATGTGCCACCCATGCAGATTGAAAATTGGGAACTCTTCCAGGACCTCGGTGCCCTGCCTGATATACCCAAGGTGGTTCCTTTTGAGGTACTACGTACGCCGAAGTCTTCTCGCTCCAAGAGGAGGGGTCTGCAATTCACCCCGAGAAGTCTCTCACAAGAGCATTAGGAAAACTCTCTTGCCTATAGTATAGTATGGTAATTTTCAGGCAATATTGTCATGCTGAAATTCTCGTATATTACTGTCTAGAGTTTGGGATTCCACTGTTTGCATGAGACTAGATGGTTTTCCGTATACCTGTACGTGTTTCCCCCATCTCTCTGCTCTGCTTCTACCCCCTCTCAGGGCGTTATACGGTCTCTCTTAAACGGTCCATAGACCAAACAACCCCCTCCAGATTATGACATATTACATTATGTCTTTGACATATTACATTATGTCTTTGTTCATGTTTCTTGTTTGTTTAACAAATTGTGTTCTATTTCCCCTACTTACCCCTAACTCAAGGTTCTCGCCTATTATATTGATCTGGATTGTCTCCCATACAAGCACAGCTGCAATGGTACCAGAGGTAGAAGACCACAAAAGATCCGATACACTTCTTAGACAGGGACCACAACAGCTACAAGGTAAACCCACACACATAACAAATAATGGCTGACCTGTCAGTGGCCTCTTATAATGTCAAAGGTTTTCACTCTCCTTCCAAAAGGAGCCAAATCTTTGCCATTCTAAGAAAAGCTGGAGCTGGAGTGATATTCCTTCAGGAGACGCATTTCCGCTTTAACCACTACCCAGACATGCGATTCTCCCACTTCTCCAACTGGTACCATTGTGGGAGTAGCTCCTCAGCTTCCAGTGGGGTCAGCATAGGGCTACAGAGGAGGATCCCCTTTAAATTTGCTAGCCAAAGCCTAGATCCAGAAGGCAGGTATATCCTACTTAAGGGCACCATAGGGCCGCAGACGTACACTTTTATAAATCTATACGCCCCAAACTCTAACCAAGCCCGTTGGTTTTCTGACATTTTTCCCATTATAGAGTCCTTTAAAGAGGGTATAGTAATTGTTGGGGGCGACTTCAATGTCGCCTTATATCCTCAACTGGATGTCTCCTCCCATAAATCGTCCCATTCCAAGAGGTTTCTAAAAAAGGTCAGAAATACCCTCTGGGATCTCCATTTGATCGATGTATGGCGATCTTTCCACCCGAGTGTCCAGGATTTCACGTTCTATTCCCAAGTACATAAAACTTACCACCGGCTTGATTACCTCTTTATCTCTAAAGAACACATACACCTATGCAGAGAGGCGACCATTGGTGCTATACACATCTCAGACCACTCCCCAATATATATTTCAGTGTTGGCCCCTAGTGAAACGCCCTCGTGCTTCAACTGGCTCTTAAATGAAACCCTCCTGGGGTATCAGGACTCGGTTGATCGGATATCTAAACACATAACAGAATATTTCTCCCTAAATAAAAATCCAGATACAACGGCCAATACTCTTTGGGATGCTCATAAACCTGTAGTGAGGGGACAATTTATTAGCATTGGCACACACCTAAAGAGAAAGAGGGAAAGTGAAATAGAGGACACTCTGAAAAATATTCAGACTTTAGAATCACATCATAAAGCTAAACCCACTGACGCCCATCTCCAAAAATTGTCAGAATGCAGAGCCAAATTCAGATCTCTACTGGCCAATAGAGCAGCCAAATACCACATGAGCTCACAGCACAAATTCTTTGCACATGGGGACAAGGCCACCAAGTTTGTAATGAACAGGATTAAAGGGAGGAGGTCTGCAAACTACGTCCATCAGCTAACATCACAAGATGGGTCCCCCATCTTTTCGGTCAACCAGATTGCGTCTCAATTCCGTTCATTTTACAATGATCTCTACAACCTTCCCTCAACAACTGAACCAGAATCCCATGCCACTGTCATATCTTCCTTCCTGGAAGCGACCAAACTCCCTACCATTGACACAGACCAGAAATCGACTCTTTCAGCTCCCTTCTCCATAACTGAGCTAAGGACAGCAATGAACCAAATGCCGACAGGAAAGAGTCCAGGCCCTGATGGCCTTCCGTTAGCATATTACAAAATGTTCCAAGATCTTCTTCTTCCTCACTTGTTGGAAGTTTGCAATCAGACTCTTGCGGGAATTCCACTCTCGAGAGACATGACGGCAGCCCACATCACTCTCATCCCTAAAGAAGGGAAAGACGCCAGTTTATGTTCCAACTACAGACCCATATCCCTCCTAAACATAGACCTTAAGCTCCTGGCCAAGATGCTAGCTAACAGGTTAGCCATTCTCCTTCCCCAACTTGTCCATAGAGATCAGGTAGGCTTTGTCCGCAACAGGGAAGGGAAGGACAATACCACGAGGGTGATTAATACCCTCTGTCATGCTAAACGCGTGTCCTCCCCTCTGCTTTTACTCAGCACAGATGCTGAGAAAGCATTTGATAGGGTCAATTGGTCATACCTAAAACAAACACTTTCAGGATTTGGCCTACCTGACTCTTTTACCAAAGCAGTCTTCTCGATGTATGAACAAGCAACAGCTGCAGTCCTAGTAAATGGCACTGTATCACCTTCCTTCCCTATTAGAAACGGGACCCGACAGGGCTGTCCCTTATCACCCCTCCTATTCGTCTTGGCTTTGGAGCCTCTTCTAGCAAAAATAAGGTTGGACCAGGAGATAAAGGGTCTATGTTTGGGAGGCAGGGAGCAGAAAATTGCTGCTTTTGCGGACGATGTGCTCATAATGACGATTAATCCAAAAACGGCCCTACCCCGAATTCAATCCCACCTGAATACATATAGCACAATGTCAGATTTTAAAATTAATGCTAATAAGTCATTAGTCCTTTGCTCAGGGGTTTCACAGGCAACAAAATGCCTTCTAATGAAGGACTCCCCATTTAATTGGTCCTCCCCCAACATCACGTATTTAGGGGTCAAAATTAGCCCAGAAATTACGGAACTTTTTTCTCTTAACTATATCCCCTTAAAGAAATCTATCATTGATTCCATCGACAATTTGGCCAGATCTAACCCAATGCTCTCCTGGTTTGGTAGGAAGAATCTAATATCTTCATTAATACTGCCCAGACTCACATATTTACAACAGGTTCTCCCCATTTCTATCCCTAAACACTATTACACTTCGATTATGAAAAAATTCAGCTCCTTCATCTGGAATGGGAAGAGAGCGAGACTCTCCTCGGCACTTCTTATTAAGCCTAGGCATGCTGGGGGAATAGGTTTGCCGAGCCCCGAGCTATATGGGAGGGCTATCCTCCTCTCCCGAGCACTAGCTTGGCTGAGCACTTCCCCAGCTTCCACAGTGGTCCAGATGGAACTGGAAATCTTGAACAGACCGGCTAGAGCACATCTGTTGGGTCGAGAGACGGTTTTTTCTGGCCACATGTCTCATTACCCAATCATCAGAGCCACATTGGAAGCTTGGAAGTGGCTATCCTCCACACACTGTTCCATTCCATTCCCTTCACCCACACTGACTGTAGCAGATGTACTGAATACGGCCCCTCCCACTTTAAGGCAAACCACCTCAATAAGGCTGATGTCCTCTTCAATTCCATTAATTTCTCTAGCCCTACCAACTGGAGTATGGATGGACTCAGGAGACATAAATGCCCTGCTTAACCCTCACCCTCGTGACTTTATTTCAATTGCTTATCTTAGAGCCTACTTAAAGCAGCATGTCAACGTAGGGGATCTTCATCGCCCTCTGGTATGGTTAGAGGCTCTAACTGCCTTACAGACATTACCCAAGAAACTTACCTCATGGATATATAGCAAACTGCGACTACCTCCTATGCTTGCTAAGCCATCCTTTGTCACACAATGGGAATTGGATTTAAATATCACACTTCCTTTTGAGTCTTTACCTAAGTTTCTAGACGCTCCCCATGGAGCCTCCCGCTGTGTCAGAATCCAGGAAAATAGCTACAAGATTCTTACAAGATGGTATAACACGCCTGATAAATTATCGAGGTTTGCTGGGGCGGCTTCTGACACGTGCTGGAGGTGCCTTGGGGAGAGGGGAACTTTCCTGCATATCTGGTGGTCATGCCCCCTGGTTCAGATATGGTGGTGTGAAGTCTTCGCTACCTCAAACAGGGTTTGTGGCACATCGTTTAAACCCTCTCCACAAATTGCTCTCCTCTCACTCCCTCAAGAACAGGGGGAAGCAGGACCACCATTTGTGTTTACACAGATGATATTGGCGGCCCGCTTACAACTCCCCAAATATTGGCTTCAGACTACTGTCCCAACCTTGGACCAATGGACTCAAAAAATTGATCAGATCTTCAGGTTTGAGGAACTATCCTCCTGGGAATCTCGTACGCATCTGTCTTTTCTCAAAAAATGGTCTCTGTGGGCTAAATACAGATCCCCCAAACCATAACTAGTCAATTGGAACCTGATTTAGTTGATATACCTTAGTAACCATGATACACAATCGCACGGCAGGTCATAGGCACTACCATGTTTAACTTCACCTCCCAAAAAATGGAATGCAACGCCTCTTACCTGGTCTTATGGCTCTTCTGAGCGTCTGTTTCTCTGATCTCATGAATGTCTCATATATTGGAAATCCCTCCTATGGGGGATAGGATTGACGTATGTCTTTAAAGTGTGTACTGTACATTGTACCGATTTTAATCCATTTCTGATTTGTACCTAACACATTGGCGAGGCCTGCGAGCCTAAACCTTGATACTATGTTCCTCCCTGTTGTATAGTGAAACTTACAATAAAAATATAAATTAAAAAAAAAAAAAAAAAAAAGAATATAACTACTATAATACTGCCTCCTATGTACAAGAATATAACTACTATAATACTGTTCCTATGTGCAAGAATATAACTACTATAATACTGCTCCTATGTACAAGAATATAACTACTATAATACTGCTCCTATGTACAAGAATATAACTACCATAATACTGCCTCCTATGTACAAGAATATAACTACTATAATACTGCCTCCTATGTACAAGAATATAACTACTATAATACTGCCTCCCATGTACAAGAATATAACTACTATAATATTGCCTCCTATGTACAAGAATATAACTACTATAATACTGCTCCTATGTACAAGAATATAACTACTATAATACTGCCTCCTATGTACAAGACTATAACTACTATAATACTGCCTCCTATGTACAAGAATATAACTACTATAATACTGCTCCTATGCACAAGAATATAACTACTATAATACTGCCTCCTATGTACAAGAATATAACTACTAGAATACTGCTCCTATGTACAAGAATATAACTACTTATAATACTGCTCCTATGTACAAGAATATAACTACTATAATACTGCTCCTATGTACAAGAATATAACTACTATAACACTGCCTCCTATGTACAATAATATAACTACTATAATACTGCCCTTATGTACAAGACTATAACTACTATAATACTGCTCCTATGTACAAGAATATAACTGCTATAATACTGCCTCCTATGTACAAGGTATAACTACTATAATAATGCCTCCTATGTACAATAATATAACTGCTATAATACTTCTCCTATGTACAAGACTATAACTACTATAATACTGCTCCTATGTACAAGACTATAACTAATATAATACTGCTCCTATGTACAAGAATATAACTACTATAATACTGCTCCTGTGTACAAGAATATAACTTCTATAATACTGCTCCTATGTACAAGATTATAACTACTATAATACTGCTCCTGTGTACAAGAATATAACTACTATAATACTGCCTCCTATGTACAAGAATATAACTACTATAATACTGCTCCTATGTACAAGAATATAACTACTATAATACTGCTCCTGTGTACAAGAATATAACTACTATAATACTGCTCCTATGTACAATAATATAACTACTATAATACCGCCCCCCTATGTACAAGAATATAACTACTATAATACCGCCCCCTATGTACAAGAATATAACTACTATAATACTGCCTCCTATGTACGCGAATATAATTGTATAATTATATTACCACTATAATGCTGCTATGTGGCTATGAATATGTAGAAGATACAGCTGGCTCTGTGACCTTTGCAGTTTATGTATGTAGATACAGTATACATCTCCTGACTGTGGTGTATCTGACAGCGTTGTATTGTGTAGAGGCACCACCCGAGGTGCTGACGTTCCTGGTGCTGTTCTCCTGCAGCTCTTCTTCATGTGTCGTTTGACTTTCACGCTTTCATCTTCCTCCAGGTGCAGGATAAATTTAGATTGGATCTGTCTGACGAGGAAGCCGTGCATTACATGCAGACCCTCATCGACGACAGCGTCAACGCGCTCTTTGCAGCTGTGGTAGAACAAATCCACAAGTTTGCTCAGGTAAGACATCGGCTTGCTCCGCCGCTTCCGCAGGAGTCGTTAGCGTTTGCTTTTTTTTTTTTCCCTGCTCACTCCAATGCTAACTTTGACAGAGACAGATTGGCTGCTTCCCCGCACATCCCCATAGCCTGCACCTCCTCCATAGCCGCTTTATCATTTTACTGCTGTCCTTGTACTTCATGCCTCAGCAATGCTGCCTGTATTTTTATTTTTTTAATATACCTAGTCCAGGTTTTGGGTTATCTAACCAAGTCTAGACGGTCTGCAAGCAGCGTGCCTACAGAAGGAAAAAGGCTTCCGTTAGGCTGTGTTTGCTGTTGCAGTAGAGCTGAGTTTGTCATTTGGCATAACACGACTTGATAGCATGGTGTGTTACTGGGACTGCAGGTGAACCCACTGAACAAGGCCCCTATTGCCCATAGTCACAGTTTTTACCCTAAAAAGCAGCTGTACAGTCTGACTATTGTGGTGGGTGAGATGTCCTATTGGAACACAAAGTGGTTGTAGAGTATTGGGGTCTGTTCACATCTCTGTTCACTGTTCAGTATCCTTTTGGCCTCTGGCTAGTCTATGTCAGCATACCGCAAGATAAGGCATAGCGTGGTATACTTTCGTACTCCATACAGCGGTGTGCTGGTAAAAAGTCTCCGGCACTGTCCTCCATTAAATCTGTACAACCCTGGGTAACCTGCTGTGGTGGGAGCTGGCAAGAAGGTCCTGAAGGACAGGGAGTTGGGCTGATCTGCTGGTTGTGGCTGCCCAGGACTCCTCACCTATACAGCATGGAGTCCACGCACATGGCAAGGAAGATGACCACGGTTGTCAGGCACGTAAATGTCCCCTCCCTCTGAATACAACGCTGCCACTTGTCAGGTGTAGTTATTGAGACCTTGTGTGTTGGCGGATTTAAAGAGCATCTGTCAGCAGTTTTTTCCCTATGACACTTGCTGATCTGTTACATGTGCACTTGGCAGCTGAAGGCATCAGTGTTGGTCCCATGTTCACATGTGTCCGCATTGCTGAGAAAAATGAAGGTTTAATATATGCAAATGAGCCTCTAAGAGCAATTAGGGGGGGGGGGGGGGGGGGGGTTACACCTAGAGGCTCTGCTCTCTCTGCAATTGGCAGGATCAGGCGCTATGATGTTTTCACTGCCTGGCCCTGTCAATCAAAGTGCATGGGGCGTGGCGGTAGCAGAGAGAGCAGACCCTGTAGGCGCACCTGGCCCTGTCAAAGTACAGAGGGCGCGTCAGTTCCCTAGAGAGGTGATTCTCTAGAAGTAATTGCAACGCCCCCGTTGCTCCTAGAGGCTCATTTGCATATGATAAAACATCATATTTCTCAGCAATGCGGGCACATATGAACATGGGACCAACACAGATGCCTTCAGCTGCCAAGCTCACATGTAACAGGTCAGCCAGTGTCATAGGTACAAAACTGCTGACAGATGCCCTTTAAATTGTCTGTATGTGGCCCGTTACTGGAGCTTTCTGGGAGCTAGTGGCCACTCAGGTTCATATTATTTAAGACAGTAGGAACCAGATGCATGTAAAGGATGTAAAGGAAGCCCCTGTCCAAGTTGAAGCCCCCATCCATCCCCTAATGGGGCACATTAGGCAGCAGTGGCAATGTCGGTAGAAGGGGAGCACTGGCTATTACTACACAGAAGCAGTGTGTCCTCAATCCATCACCACCGGCACCTACTATGATGACAAGGGCCTGTATCGGGATGTATCCCACTGTCTGCCTGTACAGCAGGATACGGTGCAGCCTTTCGTCAGGGGTGTACGTAGGTAGTCCTCGTGACATATACCTCCAGCATAGGCTGCATTGTGTGATGCGAAAAGGCCCTTAGAAAAACAAGATTTATATTTTATTTTTTAAAGGAAACTGCATCAAATCTGTCCATGTTTGTGGTCCATGTTTTGCGTCCATGGGTTGTTTGTGGTCCATGGGTTGTTTGTGGTCCATGTGTTGTGTCCATGGGTTTTTGTGGCTCAGCTCCATTCATGTGAGCAAGGTTGAGCTGTAAGACCACACACAAGCTGTGGACACATTTGGTACTGTGTTTAGATGAAAGCAGCCATGTTTTTCAACCCTTTTAAAGATGCCCGTAGCCGGTCCATTAACTGAATGCAGGCTGCCACTTATAGCATTACCATACTGATGATGGTTTTGCAGCTGTGTATCAGGGGAATGATCTTAATACTAAAAATTCTTCCAGAAGGCCCATTAATTTACACTAAAGATTTTTAAGCTGAGGCATGATCAGTTGCAGGCCCAAAACCTAAGGCTTGCACAATTGACACATCAGGTCTGTTGGTCTGATTGAGACCCCTTGTGTGTGGATACAAATCAACATTGAATTCACAGGGGTCCATCTCATCTGTGCCCAGGGAAGCCCCATGAAGTGACAATAGTGCAGCTAACAATGAATCAGACGGGGGTGCGTTGTCCTTAGAATTTCTTAGTAGTGCAACTTTAAGATTTCACCTTGTAATTTCAATTGATTAGCTCTGAGAACTGAATTTAGATCATCCCTCTTAAAGCAAAACTCTGACAGGTCACGGACAACTCTACCATCTCCACAGTCACAAAAAAAGCATGATAAGTGAATGATAAAAGCAGCGGCTCTCTCTGGCAGCCGGGACCTGAATACATTGTGAGCTCGACAACCATGGAGATCAACAAGAGTGTTAGGGATATAATGTTGTCACCTGTCAGCTACGCAGGTATAGCTGCTGCCACTAGGTGGCGACACTAAGCTGAAACTAGAAAGGTGTTAGCTTCTCCTTCAGCTATACCCCTCCTACAGTCAGTGAGCTAATCCGTTTGTTCCAAAGCAGAAGGAGCAGCCAGGAGAAGCCAGTCGAACACAGACCGTAACAACCAGCCATAACGGGAGTTGGGCCAGGACCAAAAATCAGTGGAACCCATCAGTACAAACCAGCAAGATTACTGTGTGGGAGCTGTGTCCCCCAAGAGATTTTACAAGTTGAGTACAAAAGTATCCTTTTTCCTCCCTCATATCATTTGGGGTACACAGGAAACCATGTGAGGTTCAAAAGCAGTACCAGGAAGAGGAAACTAAAGATCAGAACACAAACTTGAAGGCAATCTGTAGAGTTCCACACCGAAATGCATCAAGGATGCATAAGGTAACCTCTTAAAGGATAGGAGAGGAATGTGAAAAAGAGGCCAGCCAGACTAGAGCGGAGATGATCCAGCATCTCGGCAAGGGCAAGACAAGGATGAGCCCTGTCCTGCTGAGCTAAACCATCAAGAGACCACAGAAGCTCTAGACAAAATGCAGGGCACATCCAGAAAACAATAAACCTAAAAGGCACCATAAGAAGAGCGAGAATGAAGACAACACAGGCGAGTTGTGTGCGCTGTCAGACTAGAGAGGGCTGGTGACAAAAAAAACAAGAAAGCTCATAGTAAAAGGCTTGGTATGAGGAAATCTTCTGGGCAGCCACCAGTGGAGTAACTCCTCCACCAGAGTGTCTAACAAAAGTGGCAGGGGAAAATGCTAAAATACCTTGTATGAGTGTACACAAGAGTTCAGAAACTGGCTTGTGGCAAGTCTCACCCAGAGAAGTTCCGGAGCAGCCTCCACGATCGAAAAGATGTGTGGGAGGGGGTGAGCCAAATAAGACAAAGTTCCACCAAGACACTCGTAGAGCCCTGACCATATGAGGAGTGAAAAAGGAGCAGAGACCAGGATGGTATAGTTTAAACCCAATACCTACACACCATTATACCAAAGAAAAATGAGGATACTTTGAAAGAACATAATCACTCCATAGTAGAAGATGATTAGATGGCGGCAAGGGTTAGCAATAGCAGGAGCATACCAGTTTTGATCTATATTATTTTACGGTGATTAACATGGTAGAGGAGAGCCTACCATGTAAGGTTTGATATTGTAAGAGCAGTGATGTCAGATACTGTACAAGCCAAAGACAATATAATGAATGCTGTTATACAGATGTTGCAGAAACAACGGCGCGCTGGGGGGAACAGGAGAGCTGGTGGCGCCCCATTGCTCCTCGTACAGAAACGGCTGATAGGAGCGTGCCGTAGTAGTGTAACCATGCCATATCTAGCATCCAAGACCATAGAAAGAGAGTAGAAAAAAGGCAACTGAACTGCATAAAGAAGAAAGTAATGTAGCTATCTAGTGCACATTGGATACTGCACACACTCATCAGGAAACATCCAGTAATGGCCAAAGCCCATCGGATACTGCAGTTAAAGAGAACCCTGTTAATCCGCTATCAAAGGGTGAAAATACAAAACCACGTCTGCTGAATGGGAATAGACCAAGATCTCCAGATTGCTCCCAAATTGAATTTTGGCTGGCTGGTGCACACAGATCCCCTAAGGCTAGTCTGACACTGGTGTTTACAGATCTGGCAGGATGTTCCAGTTGGAAACAGCCTGCTGGATCTGTCACTGGTGGAATGCCATGCGTCCCCATTAACTATAATTGGGTCCTGCGGAGATCTAGCCTGACAAATACTGCTGCAGCAGTTTGTGGCCGGTCGATTCCGGACATTCTATGCCGGAACAGCCTGCCGGTAGGCCATGCCGGCAGTTTGAAACCAGTCTTAGGCTTGTGATATATATTATGTAAAGAGATGGCAGTATTACTCTGTCTAGTGAAGGACAGAAAGGTAGTTGCCTGGCGAATGCCAGACCTTCACTTCGAGAGAGAGAGAGAGAGTACAAATACCACACCGATAGAGGAGCGGAGAGTAGCTGCCTGATATTCATCAGAACTGCATCGTCTTGTCAGACCCAACAGCAAACAGCGGTAGACGTACACTGTCGAGACACAGGTAATGCAGTTGCCTGATAAACATCAGAAGTATGAAGACAACAAAAACTCGCTTGTGGAAGGGGGGGAATGTGGTTGCCTGAGGCCCGTTCAGACTGGTAGAAAGCACAGATATGGCAGCCAGTGACAGTGCAAATACTCCGCCTGTTGAACATTATAATGTGGTTGCCTAGTGCAAAGCAGAATTGGCAAAGCCGTTCAAAGACAGTATGTAGCTGCAACGCAGAAACTCTCAATGTAGAAGGGGATAATGCAATGTGGGACCTGGGCACAGACATAGCATCTAGAGGAAACACAACTACTCCAGCTGTTGAAAGGTGTAAAGAGGGAGCGCCGCTGCCTTCTCAAACAGCTGATCGGCGGGGTTCCCGGGTGTCGGACCCCCGCCGATCAGATGCTGATGATCTATCCAGAGGATAGATCATCAGTTAAAACAAAGTGCAGAACCCCTTTAACCCTGTAGCACAAAAACTGCTGCAAATTTTCAATAATTTTTAGCCCAAAATGAGTAAAATGCAATCATAAAAATAAATGAATAAATAAAAAATTGTCCCCTGAAAGTGTCCACAGCCTTTAAAAGAATAGTTTATTTTTCACATTTAGCAGTCCTTTTCCTCGGCACTAGGGCAATGGGTGGGGGTCCTTCTCTCCCAATCCCATGGGTCTAATAAATGGCCTGTCTGTGTTATTTATGGACGCAGCACTTCTTTTATAGCACTTCTCAGCTCTAACAGCAGCCCCTCCCCCAATACCTTCCTACGGCCATTAAAGATTATGGCAGATCCAAAACTTTATTTCCCGCACAGACACCAGCCTGACAGAGTGCACTAAATTCTAGGTCCAATGGTCACATGGCATTCATGGAGGCCTCTTGGATCCTGAGCTGAATATTAACAAGACGGCAGATCCCCAAACCGTGGGCGGCAGGTTCTTATTTATTTCTGTCAGTTTAATGATCTGCTTTGTTGTAATTATTAGAAGCAGAGAGGAAGCCTCGTCACTAGATAATTACATTCAGACATTTACTTTTTTTTTTCCCTTATTGGTTTAATTAGAGTAAATGTGGGTTTTCTGTAATGACAAGTCGTCAGGATTTCATCATTTAGAGGAAAAGGCTGCGCTTCATGTGCGAAACTGGCAAATTTATTCTGAGAAATGGTACAGCACATCATCATCATCATAGAAATGTAAAATAGTCAGCATCAAGGATGTATCTATGGGCCAACAAGTGACCGGGGGTGTCTTCTACAGTAAAGTGGTAGGGCGCCCATTCCTCCAACCCAGGGGGAGTAAAACATTTTCCTACTTTTCCTTAAGGCCAGTTTCACTTTAGCGGCGATAAATTCTTCCGACAGAGGAACCGCCCACCAGAAGACGTCGTACCTGGTATAGCTGGAGCACCACCAAGCCTCCTGCTTCCAGCGGTATTTGTCCGGCCGAATCCCGGTACTAATGCCGGAAACAGACCGGATTCCTGCTGAGTCCCATTATAGGCAGTGGGCTCCAAGGGGGTCAGGTAGTAACCGGCTATGCCAGATATGATTTCCTCTAGCAGGCTGTTCCTCTACCAGAAGAATTTACATAGTGGGAGGGATATTACTGGTGCATGGTTTATAGCACCTATCATTTTTACATGAGTTGAAGGACTTTTCTTTTTTTTGAATTGCTTAAAGGGCATCTATCAGCAGTTTTGTACCTATGACATCGGCTGACCTGTTACATGTGCACTTGGCAGCTGAAGGCATCTGTGTTGGTCCCATGTTCATATGTGCCCGCATTGCTTAATTTTGATTTTTATTACAAGATCTGTATCCTGTATGTTTGCTGCTAGTGTGCCCACATTCATCTTTCTGATCTTAATCTGACCCCCACTGCCATCGGTTGCCCCCCAATTATTAAGAGGCACACGTTAATAATAATTATCAATAACCTGTTAGGCTACTTTCACACTAGCGTTCGATCGGATCCGTTCTGAACGGATCCGATCATAATAATGCAGACGGAGGCTCCGTTCAGAACGGATCCGTCTGCATTATTTTGGCATATAAAAGCTAAGTGTGAAAATAGCCTCAAACGGATCCGTCCAGACTTTCAATGTAAAGTCAATGGGGGACGGATCCGCCTGAAGATTGAGCCATATTGTGGCATCTTCAAACGGATCCGTCCCCATTGACTTACATTGTAAGTCTGGACGGATCCGCACGCCTCCGCACGGCCAGGCGGACACCCGAACGCTGCAAGCAGCGTTCAGCTGTCCGCCTGTCCGTGCGGAGGCGAGCGGAGCGGAGGCTGAACCGCTCCATTCAGACTGCATCAGGGCTGGACGGCTGCGTTCGGGTCCGCTCGTGAGCTCCTTCAAACGGAGCTCACGAGCGGACCGACGAACGCTAGTGTGAAAGTAGCCTTAAAGATTGTGGCGCCAGAAATGAAATTTATGACAGCAAAGGAGCTCCACCCACTTGTTGGAAAAGTGTCAGGTAGCATTTACGACTCCTAAAAAGTCAAACATTTTGCACAGGCAGGGCGTGCGGCAAGCTTTGTGACTTAAATTTTCTATATCAAACAGAAATTTAAAAGTAGCTTTGACAATCTCCGATTGTGAATGGAGGATCCTGTCTTATCTATGCACAGAGGTGATACCATTACAGGCAGGATTAGAATAATATATAACTGCAGTAAAGTGCACAGACCAAGAAGTAGCGTCAATTATCAGACTTAGTGGCCAGTGCCAAAACTGCAGGAATTTATGTTTTTTGTTTCAATATGGATGTTTAAATGGAAAATTTAAAAATAAACCACCAAAAATTCTTTAAAAATATGTTAAACATAAAAATGTGATTTAAAACAATAGGTCATGTTCTGATGACACATTCCCTTTAAGGGCTCATACACATGTGTCCGTATTGTGGCCCACAAACAGTGGGTCCACAATACAGGTCCTTTTAAAAAAATTAGCATATTGTGATAAAGTTCATTATTTTCTGTAATGTACTGATAAACATTAGACTTTCATATATTTTAGATTCATTACACACAACTGAAGTAGTTCAAGCCTTTTATTGTTTTAATATTGATGATTTTGGCATACAGCTCATGAAAACCCAAAATTCCTATCTAAAAAAATTTGCATATTTCATCCGACCAATAAAAGAAAAGTGTTTTTAATACAAAAAAAAGTCAACCTTCAAATAATTATGTTCAGTTCTGCACTCAATACTTGGTCGGGAATACTTTTGCAGAAATGACTGCTTCAATGCGGCGTGGCATGGAGGCAATCAGCCTGTGGCACTGATGAGGTGTTATGGAGGCCCAGGATGCTTCGATAGCGGCCTTAAGCTCATCCAGAGTGTTGGGTCTTGCGTCTCTCAACTTTCTCTTCCCAATATCCCACAGATTCTCTATGGGGTTCAGGTCAGCAGAGTTGGCAGGCCAATTGAGCACAGTAATACCATGGTCAGTAAACCATTTACCAGTGGTTTTGGCACTGTGAGCAGGTGCCAGGTCGTGCTGAAAAATGAAATCTTCATCTCCATAAAGCTTTTCAGCAGATGGAAGCATGAAGTGCTCCAAAATCTCCTGATAGCTAGCTGCATTGACCCTGCCTTTGATAAAACACAGTGGACCAACACCAGTAGCTGACATGGCACCCCAGACCATCACTGACTGTGGGTACTTGACACTGGACTTCAGGCAATTTGGCATTTCCCTCTCCCCAGTCTTCCTCCAGACTCTGGCACCTTGATTTCCGAATGACATGCAACAGTCCAGTGCTGCTTCTCTGTAGCCCAGGTCAGGCGCTTCTGCCGCTGTTTCTGGTTCAAAAGTGGCTTGACCTGGGGAATGCGGCACCTGTAGCCCATTTCCTGCACACGCCTGTACACGGTGGCTCTGGATGTTTCTACTCCAGACTCAGTCCACTGCTTCCGCAGGTCCCCCAAGGTCTGGAATCGGTCCTTCTCCACAATCTTCCTCAGGGTCCGGTCACCTCTTCTCGTTGTGAAGCGTTTTCTGCCACACTTTTTCCTTCCCACAGACTTCCCACTGAGGTGCCTTGATACAGCACTCTGGGAACAGCCTATTCGTTCAGAAATTTCTTTCTGTGTCTTACCCTCTTGCTTGAGGGTGTCAATGATGGCCTTCTGGACAGCAGTCAGGTCAGCAGTCTTACCCATGATTGCGGTTTACTCCCCTCCCCTGTCCCTTTCCACTGCGGCTGTGCGGTACAAATCGTAGCGGGCGCATGCGCAATGCGATGCCCGCTCCTAGCAGGGCATCGCAATACCTATTGCGCATGCGCCGGCTACGATTTGTAACGCACAGCCGCAGTGGAAAGGGACAGGGGAGGGGAGTAAACGGGCGGGCAGAGGCGCACGGAGGGCGGAGTTATCAGCCGTTTAGGAGGTGCCTGCCTGGGCTCCGAGGATTGAGAGACCGCCCTGGGCACTTGAGAGGGCTCAGAAGATAATCTTATAAGTTCGTTTTCTGCAAATTGAAAAGTCCGTTTTCTACCACAAAGGTACCGTTTTTATGTTCTGGCTGGATCACATAACCCTATTTTAACGGTCTAACAGGCTAAAATGTGGTGACAGACTCCCTTTAATAGCTCGTTTAGAGAACCATTTCATGATATGCTAATTTTTTTAGATAGGAATTTGGGATTTTCATGAGCTGTATGCCAAAATCATCAATATTAAAACAATAAAAGGCTTGAACTACTTCAGTTGTGTGTAATGAATCTAAAATATATGACAGTCTAATGTTTATCAGTACATTACAGAAAATAATGAACTTTATCACAATATGCAAATTTTTTTAGAAGGACCTGTATATGGGCCCCGGCCATGTGCACATCGCATCACTTGAATAGGTCAGCAATCTGGAAGTAGCGGTGCAGAACGGAGGCACGGAACCCAATGGAAGCTCCACTGAGTGCTTTTGTGGGGTTTCTCTCCGTGCCTCCGCACCGCAAAAAAATAGACCTTGTTCTATATTTTTTGGGGTGCAGATGGATCATGGACCCATTCAACTTGAATGGGTCTGGATCTGTCTGCAGCCGCACGGATGGTGCCCGTGCACAGGGGACCGCAAATTGCAGTCCCCAATGCACGGAACAGCCGAGGCCTAACAGCAGGAGAAACGCTTTGGTCAGTGGCACTGATGCTAAAAAAGTAACGAGAACGGAGAAAGAAGTTCTCATAATTAAGGGAAAAAATTAAAATTATATATATATATATAGCAAAGAAAGGTTTGCAGTATTCCTTGAAAGATAAAATGTGCTCTTTTATTCACACATATCAAATGACAACGTTTCGGTTCTCTCACAGAACCTTTCTCAAGTCAGGTGAAACATAAAGTGGAATAGTGCAATTGGCACTATTGCACTTTATGTTTCACCTGACTTGAGAAAGGTTCTGTGAGAGAACCGAAACGTTGTCATTTGATATGTGTGAATAAAAGAGCACATTTTATCTTTCAAGGAGTGCTGCGAACCTTTCTTTGCTGTTTGCTGTCCTGAGTCGAGGGACCATCGCGGGCACCCTACATCCTATACAAGTCCTCAAGGGAGTGCTGCCACAGCTTCACTATGGATATATATGCTTGAGAAAGACCACGTTGCAGAGGGAATAAAAGATCCACCATTTTTCACTTTACCTGGAGTGCTGCCTCATCCTTTTGATATATATATATACATACTGAACAAAAATATAAACACAACACTTTCGGTTTTGCTCCTATTTTGCATGAGCTGAACTCAAAGTTCTGAAACATTTTCTACATACACAAAAGACCCATTACTCTCAAATATTGTTCACAAATCTGTCTAAATCTGTGTTAGTGAGCACTTCTTCTTTACCGTCAAAATCCATCCCACCTTACAGGTGTGGCATAGCACGGTGCTGATTAGACAGCATGAATATTGCACAGGTGTGCCTTAGACTGCCCACAATAAAAGACCACTCTGAAATGTGCACAGTTTTGGGTCAGAAAACCAGTCAGTATCTGGTGTGGCCACCATTTGCCTCACACAGTGCAACACATCTCCGTCGCATAGAGTTGATCAGGTTGTTGATTGTGGCCTGTGGAATGTTGGTCCGCTCCTCTTCAGTAGCTGTGCGAAGTAGCAGAATATTGGCAGGAACTGGAACACGCTGTCGTATACGCTGATCCAGAGCATCCCAAACATGCTCAATGGGTGACATATCCGGTGAGTATGCTGTCCATGCAAGAACTGGGATGTTTTCAGCTTCCAGGAATTGTGTCCAGATCCTTGCAATATGGGGCCGTGCATTGGGGCCGTTATCATGCTGCAACATGAGGCAATGGTCGTGGATGAATGGCACAACAATGGGCCTCAGGATCTCATCACGGTATCTCTGTGCATTCAAAATGCCATCAATAAAATGCATCTGTGTTCATTGTTCATAACATACACCTGCCCATACCATAACCCCAGCGCCACCATGGGCCACTCGATCCACAATGTTGACGTCAGCAAACTGCTCACCCACACAACGCCACACACGCTGTCTGCCATCTGCTTTGAACAGAACGCCTCTCCAACCTGCCAGACGCCATCGAATGTGAGCATTTGCCCACTCAAGTCGGTTACGAAGACGAACTGCAGTCAGGTCCAGACCCCGATGAGAACGACGAGCAGATGAGCTTCCCTGAGACGGTTTCTGACAGTTTGTGCAGAAATTCTTTGGTTATGGTCTTTTGTGTATGTAGAGAATGTTTCAGATCTTTGAGTTCAGCTCATGCAAAATGGGAGCAAAACCGAAAGTGTTGCGTTTATATTTTTGTTCCGTGTATATATATCCTAAACTTAAAACAGTTTATACTTTTTATACACCCAAAAAAAAATCTAAAAATAACTTACTCTAAAACATCATTAAAAATCTAAAAACTTTAAGTCAATAAGTCCTAAACTATTGCCCGTCATTGTGGGATTCATTTCCACATCACTTCTTCATTTTTATTAAGACAAATATATTTTCTCCCTCCAAGAATCGGAGAACGTTCAGTATTTAGAGGAGAACGGATGGCACATTCACTTCCTGTCAACGAGACTCCCTCTCCCCATCCTCCTTTCGATAATTATTCTGCCAAGGCGTCCTTGGAACATTGGCATACAGACTACTGGGAATTTTGTCTCGTGCCCATATGTGCTAGATTGCGGCGCAGGATATAGTGCGGTCATAAAATCTGCAATCAAGACTGTGAGAGCTTGAGGAAGCAGCCAGTCGGTGCATGACAAATATGCTTAAACGTATGCTTTGTTGACTATTGTACGACGGCGTGACAGCTTACCGATTACTTCTTTCTTCAGCCCAGTTTTATTGCTTTTAATTTTCTAGCTACTTTCACTGAGAGCAAGAATTATTATTATTTTTTTTTTTTACTCAGCCGAATAAAATTGAAAAACTAGGTCATGAGAGGGACTGTAGGAGTATAAGTATGTATTTCTTTTACTTTTTTACTTTCAAAATTACAACTCATTTTTTGTGGGTAAAAATTAGTAATTTCATGCATCTCCCCTGAGTTTTTATGGAATGTATCATCCCGTTAACACCTTCCTTAAAGGGATTGTCCAGGTTCAGAGCTGAACCTGAACATAACCCCATCTTCCCTCATTCAGCATCAGAGCATTTCATGATCCGATGCTCCCCCTTGTCCTGCACTGTATCACGCAGGGCAAGGGCTGTTTGTTTACCTTTTTACACTGCTAGGCGGAGGCTTCCGCCTATCAGTGATCCCAGTGACATTACCAGCACTAATGGGCGATCTTTAGTGCTGCCCTAGCCTGTAGGGCAGTGCTAAAGACTGAACATTAGCGGCAGTGAAGTCATCGGGCTCTCCGCTAGGTGGAAGCCTCCTCCTAGCATAGCCCGGTACATCATTGGATCTAAGAAGAAGCTCCAATGCTCAACTGAATGGTGAAAGAAAGGCATATGTCAGGGTTCGGCTCTGAACCCGGACAACCCCTTTTAACAGTGACCTCCACAGCGCCGGCCCCTTTAAAAGTGACTTCCACAGTGCCTGCCCCTTTCATAGTGACTTCCACAGTGCCTGCCCTTTTAACAGTGACCTCCACAGCGCCGCGACTTTAACGATGACCTTCACAGTGCCTGTCCCTTGAACAGTGACCTTCACAGTGCCCGCCCCTTGAATAGTGACCTCCACAGTGCCCACCCCTTGAACAGTGACCTCCACAGCACCTACCCCTTTAACAGTGACCTCAACAGTGCCCCTCCCTTTAACAGTAACCTCCACAGTTACTGCCTCTTTATCAGTGACCTCCACAGTGCCCGCCCGTTTAATGCTAGGGCTACACAACGACATGTGTCGTGCGACATTTTGTCTCAACAGCTTTCATAATGATAGGCTATGGTGTCGCACTGTGACATGCGACATGCTGCGACTGCGACATGACAGTCACAAAACCTCTATCCAAGATGGATGCATGCAGCAGCGTAGTTGTGCCCTATGTGTCATGCGACTTATTGTCGGCCTGTAGCCCTAGCTTAAAGCTGACCTACAGCAGTGAAGAAAAATAGCTGGGTTGCTATGGAAACCTGGAGTAAAACTGTGTGTATGGCAGTTGGGATTTAAAGAGAAAGACTTGCAGGCGTTCATTGGCTATTGTAGGTCATTTTTTAGGAATATCTCAGGAACCCTACGTCCTAGAGAGCTGAGAGGTCTAAAACCTTCCTGGACACCTGATGTACTTGTTTGCCAAATTTGGTGAAGATCAGTTTAGTCGTTTGGTCGCGCATAAAGGACAGACAGACAGACGTCCGGACAGACAAACTCATTTTTATATATATAAGAGACTAGCAGAAGGACCCGGCTTTGCACGGGTATATTTTATCTATTTCATTTAATGTTTCTGTGTGTCGTTAAGATATCAACAGTATCCCCCATAACCGTAACCTCTACAATTCCTAGCCCCTTTTACATTGTAAGTCAGGACGGATCCGTTTGGCTCCGCATCGTCAGGCAGACACCAAAATGCTGCAAGCTGCGTTTTAGTGTCCGCCTCAAAAGCGGAATACAGGCGCAACGGAGACCAAACGCAGCCAAATGGATGCATTCTGAACAGATTCATGTAGAGGAAGTCAATACAAGGCACTTACTAATGTATTGGGATTGTCCATATTGCCTCCTATGGTGACTTGGTTTATTTTTCCATCACATATACTGCTCGTTTCTATGGTTACAGCCACTCTGCAATACAGTGGCGGTGGTGGTGCTTGCACACTATAGTAAAAAATCATCAGCCTATGTGCACTTCCACGGTGCTGGCCACCAGAGAAGCCACCAGTGTGCAAGCACGACCATTGCTGCTGGAATACAGGGTGGTCGTAATCTTTGGATACAAACGGTGTATAATGTGATAAAAAAATGAATCAAGACAGCAAAGGAAGCAATATGGACAATCACAATACATTAGTAAGTGCCTTCTGTTAACTTTATTTGTGGCATAAATGCCATTTGCTGACGTGAGACAACCCCTTTACCTGGCTATACTATCTCTCTGTGCTGTGTGCAGAACCTCCAGTGAATTTCTAGGAGATGCAACGTCACACTGCTCTCTCTGGCTTCTGAGGAGGAGAAAAACCTATGACAAGCAGGAGACAGGGGGGACTCGCCCCGTTCACCCAATTCTATACATTGTATATATCAAAACGATCGTCACAAAATAGGGAACCTATTGCAATAATTAATTTTTGTACCAGTTTTAATATTTAAGAAATACAAAACATTTTAATAAAAGTCCTAAGTGTCAAGTAAAAAAAAAAAATCTCAAAAATGATTTTGGTAGTCAGACAAATAAAAAATTTTGAGTTACTAAACCACCAATCACAAAAAGTTGCCTGGACATTCAGGCCTTTTTTTAGGCCCGGTCATGAAAGGGTTAATGTAGATTCTGACATGGAAAATTAAAACATCCAAAAATAGTCCTAAAAATGTAATTTCAACAAAATGTCCCTTTCTAACCACACATTCCCTTTAACTTCTATATGAGCGACACAGTATTGTGGCAATCACTCTTCGCCTCTTGATTTCTCTGCCCGGACAGTCCTATTTGTTAAATGACAGCTCCCACGAGGTCGCCTTTCATCTGATTCCATGTTTGTCTGCTCCTCTAGATAAATACAGTGTGGGCTTCAGTTAAAATATCAAAAATAAAATGACCTTTAAGAGGGGATCTGATTTGGTATCTGTATTAGGAGGACACGTTGATCTGCTATTATGTTGAAGGTTGCAAAGGTCTAATTCAGCCAAGTTCAGAGAGGTGTCTGCCTTGGGGGCCTAGACATTTATCTCGTGCAGTTGGAGGGAGGAGGTCACATCAATCCATTATCACAGGCTGTGTAGCTTTTATATCTAGAGGAGATAATATCCAACATACATGTATTTAGTCACGGATTTCCTGCAGAAATATGTAATATTGTATCAGGTACTCCCCCTTAGACAGCATTGGAAACTGCACTGGCATAGTCTTAAAGGAATTGTGATCAGCCTGCAATAAAGAACTGATCAGTTCTTACTTTGCAGATCCAAAGCCACTACTCCGGTTCCCTCGTCCAGGCTTTGTTTGTCAGGCTGCAGAGGTGGCGTCACATCTATAACACGTGACCACTGTAACTGATCACAGGCCTCTTAGGTGCACCACGGAAGCCAGTGATTGGCTGCAGTGGTCACATGTTATTAACACAGAGCCTGGCCAGTGCTGGTCCTGCCAGGTAAGTTCTGATCAGTTCTTTATTGCAGGCTGATCATAGCGTTGTACCTTAGTGCCCTCACATATTAGAATGCCCTTATAGTGCCCCCACACAGAGTAGGATGCCTTTATAGTGTCCCCACACACAGCAGAATGCCACTTAAGTACCTCCACACACAGTGGTTAAGCTCCTTTAGTTCCCGCAAACAGTAGTTATGCCTTCTTAGTGCCCCTACACACAGTAGATATGCCTTTTAGTGTCCCCACCAGTAGTTATGCCCCATTAGTACCCCCACAAACAGTACTTATGCCCACTTATTGCCCCCACACACAGCAGAGAAGCCTGTATTGTCAATAAAAATAAAAACATAACACTCACCTAGTTCCGTTCCCCGGGAAATGGAGCTCATCCTGCTCTGCCCACTGCGGGCACGCTGAAGTGACATCATGTCAGCTGCTGGGCTGAGCTGAAGATTGCACAGGCTGGGGAATTATGATCATTCCTTGGCCAGTGCGCTCTGTTAGGCTACTTTCACACTTGGGTTTGAGGTTCCGCTTGTGAGATCCGTTTGAGGGCTCTCACAAGCGGCCCCGAACGGATCCGTACATCCCCAATGCATTCTGAATGGATGCGGATCCGCTCAGAATGCATCAGTTTGGCACCGTTCCGCTCTGGAGGCGGACACCAAAACGCTGCTTTATGTTGTTCATTCCTGCAGGCGGGGGAGAGCACCAGCCGGGTGAATGGCGGAGCAGGGAGCTGATGCCTCTCTGCTTCACCATTGCACTCAACTGTCTCTGCTTCCTCAAGAAATGCAGGACATTCTTCAGCTGTCCTAGGACCACAGAACAGCTGCCAAATTCCAGGACTGTCCTGCCAGATCAGGGACAGTTCATAGGTATGTTTGCATATGGCTGTCCCTTCTCCTGACTCTTGCTCATTTTAAGGGGTGGAAGGTGGGGTTCAAAGGACAACACCCTTAATCTCCCTATAAACAGTAGTATGTACTGTACCCCAGCTGTAACAGAGAAGACCCCCCATCTCCCCTTGTATCGGCAGGGTAAACAGAGAGACCTGGCATCCTCTTCATCCATGGGATACAAGATGACAACAGTCATGTGTCTTGTTCATGTGAATGTGTCTTGTTCATTTCCTCGGGCTGTTCCTGGCGTTCAGTGCTTCAGTAAGGGAGCTGAACGCTAAGGGGGCATGCCTGGCGCATGTGCAGATACAAGGGATTCTTCTGCTTGTATCTGCTCATTTACTGGATGCTCCAAGTTACCATTTAGGACTTGTGCCGAAGTAGTGGAAGCCAGATGCAACCAGGGAAGCCGTGACGTGAACTAGTCATTTGACCATCGCCAATTTGCATCGAGTGGACATGGTGGATGCCATGTCATTAAGTTTACTCTGGCGATACCGGGGGTTGTCACAGCTGGGGTACAGTCCAAAGTCATTTATGCTTGCATTGATCGAACATGGCTGTTTACAGCATTTTTTTGAAATTTCTGTATAAATTGGCCAAACCCTGTAAGTGGCTGGATTTCATAAATTCGATATAATAATGAGAAATGACACTGTGATCTGTGTAATTAATCTCTGGATTTGCTCTGAATCCGGGTGTTATTATACAGACACCGATGAAAAAAAAAATATCCAGTTACACCACCGTATAAATCACACATAAAATTGCATTTCTCAGAAGCTTCTTTCGGAAAAGGTCAATAAATGAATTTCCCTTTCGGCTTATTTAAGCTTTTTAAAATTGAGAATAGAAGTCATTACGGCCTATTTATGGATGTAATGGGTGATCATTTCCTGAATTTATTTTCTTTCTTTTTTTTTTTTTAACAGTACTGGAGAAGATAGAAGCAAATATTCTCTGCTCACTGGAACATGAAGCATCCAAAACAAGAAGAAAATATAAAAAAAATGACTCTGAAGAAACCATCTCGTGTGCCGGCGAAGAATAGTGAAGCAGCCGCTCAGCGCTTACATACAGCAACGGACATTTATAGAGATAACTTTATGTTTCACTGTCGTGCCGAGGAGAGGGAGAAATACTGGAGTTCTTTACGATCAGTTGAAGGCAGAAAGAATTGCTGTATAATAAACATTTTTTTGTACTTTTGAAAAAATATTTTTTGCTATATACACGGCCACAGAAGACTATTGTTTTCACTCAGTGATGAGAACGATCGGCTCGACTCATCACCGCAAACAGTGATAGCCAAAGATAATTTACAATTGGACCCTTGGAGATCACTTATCCCTTAATGGGCGCCATTAAATATTAACAAGTGGCGGTCGTAAACTAGTAGAATATGATGCTTTATGTAAACAGGAAATATGCTGCTGCGATCAGGAGCCGTCCACGAGGACGAGAGACATCATAAATTCCGGATAATATCCTAAATGGTTATCACTTCTCTGTTCTCTTCTCTTGCATCCGAAGGAAAGCAGAGTCCCGGCTCTCAGCTAAAATGTGTATTTATTCTCCGACTGTAAGATTTCAGTGTTTCATTTCCGAGCAGTCACATAATGTCTTATTTCTAGGCAATCATAGCAAAAGAAAACAAAACACCCAGCCTAATGTGGTAACGCCAGCGCTCTAATCCGTAATCAATGATGCTGTTTCATCTGTGTGGGTGCTAAAGTGTTTGCATTGAAATAACTGTGGCTAACAAAATTATAATAATAAAAAATATATATAATATATATGTGCCGAGCAAATAATATCGCAACATTTCCACCTAAAACAGAAAATTCTCCACGTGTGTGGATACAAATGTGGATAAAATGGACTTCTCTGCTCCCATGACATGTCTGATTATCCCAGGAACGCCATAAAATATATTTTTAACATCTTATTTCTCTGCTTTATGCCTTTCATCTGTTATTCCTTCTAGAAATGTATGAATAAATACATGAATACCATTCCCGTTGTGGCTGGAGGGTTATCCAACACAATGTGGCAGTGTCCTATCGTTACTGACAGGGACAGGACCCACCGTTTTGGCCCAGTGGTCCCTATTAGCTTACTTTTCTAGGGCAGGGTTCCTCAACTCCAATCCTCAGGGCCCACCGAATGAATACCACAGGTAACGTGGCTCCATTTTAACGTCCATTTTCAGTCACAAATGTTCCATGTAAATGCACTTATTTCTTCTCAGACCCTTACAGAGAAGAGGAGTAGTCTAGAGTATATGAACCCAGGCGATTGTAAACCCCTTCAAAGCTGGTCAACCCTAGTGTCACTTGCCTTTCTGGGAATGTACAGTTTATATAGTATGCCACATTACTGTGAGCATTACTGCTCTTAAAGGGGCATTTCAGTTAGAGAAAGTTATCCCTTATCCACAGAATAGTGTATAACTATTAGATTGGTGGGAGTCCTACCACTGGGACCCCCGCCAATTGCTAGAACGGCGGGGGCAGCTATCTCCGTCGCGCCCATGGAAATTAATGGAGTTGTCAGCATTTCTGACCAACCTCTCCATCATTTCAAGAGGCTCAATGGGATACAGGGCCCCCGTTCTTATGATCAGTGGGGGTCCCAACAGTAGGAGTCCCACCTATTTAATAGTTATCCCTTATCCTGTGGATAGGGGATAGCTTTCTGTAAACGGAATACCAGTGACTGGTAAGGAATCACCAGAATGCCATTTATCGCAAAACATGATCTTCTGTCTTAGAAGTTGCTTCAAGTGTCTCAGAGTAATATCTCCACTGCCAGGTAATTCAACAAGGAAAAAGAGTAGTGAAGGGTACAGTATGCTTACTGCATCCTTTACATGATGTGAATCTATGAATTAGAGGACATTTAAGGATGATCATATCTAACCACATTTCCAGAAAGTACCATGGACATTATGTAGGGCACCTCCATGCGATATAATGTAATTATGCAAACTTTATGTAAATTCATCCTAAATGGTTCTCTGCATATGAACTATATTAGAAAGCTGATGCAAGCTACATATATTTCAGATTATTAATAAAGATCACTCAGTGTTATGGCATGGGCTGGGTGTTCTGTTAAGAGATTCTCTACCTAGAGTTCAAGAAAAATCTAACTAATACTGCCAGTGGAGAATGGCATGGCCTGACTGCTGCCCAGCTGCTTCTCCTCTTCTTGTCTGCTATCCGAGTGCCCATCCAGTTTACAGCTTACTTACTGTGGATACACTGAATAACAGCTGCAGGTTCTTCTATTGATTGCTGCAGGGTCCTAGTAAGAAGTCTGTCCCACATCACTTTGGTGTGACCGAACTAAGGACAGAGAATAGAAGTGCGAAAATTTGTATATGACGCTCTGGGGTCTCCTAGACCTAAGATTGTATTAAATATTTTTGTTGTTTTCTCTTATTTATTTATTCTTTTTTTTTATACATTTTTGCTCTCTCTCCTCCCCCTCCCCTTTAAAGGGGTTGTCCAAGTTATATTTATTGATGACCTATCCTCAGGATAGGTCATCAATATCAGATCGGCGGCGGTCCAACACCCGCCACCCCCGCCGATCAGCTGTTTGAAGAGAAGGCGCGCGCCGTGCCAGCGCTACCTCCTCTTCACTGTTTGCCTTCTCGTCGTTGTATCTGCAGCGGTGAGCAGGTGTAATTACGCTCAAGCCGTCCCATTCATTTCTATGGTACGGATCGTTCCTATACAAGTGTATTTTTTCCTATTGAAATGCATTAATGCTGGATCTGGCCCCGAGTGTTCCTGGCAAAACGGATTCGGCATTGCGGCCTGCGCACGCTCAGACCGCAAAAAATTTGAAAAAAAAATCTTTCCGGATCCGTTTTTCCGGATGACACCGGAGAGACGAATCCGGCATTTCAAAGCAGTTGTCACACGGATCAGGATCCTGATCCGTCTGACAAATGCCATCAGTTTGCATACGTTTTGATGGATCCGTCAGGCAGTTCCGGCGACGGAACTGCCTGCCGGAATCCTCTGCCTCAAGTGTGAAAGTACTCTTATACTGAAGTGGAAGAAGCCTGGACAAATTCTCCCTACAGTGTGGATGTGGAAAGTGTTAAGGTGTGTAAGAGTAATAGTGGCAGCAAAAGTACCGGCAGCAGTATCAGCACCCCATGTAACAGACAAAGCAGCAAGTGATGTGTGCGCACCTGTGTTGCCGTAGTATTGGCAGTAGGTGGAGTAAGAGCTGGGCCAGTGGTGGCAGCAGCTATACAGTACGGAACATGGTGGTAGGCAGGCAGACAGTGGAGTGATGGGGCCGGCGATCAATAGCCGCCATCAGAAATGTCAGATCTATTTATCTGCCTTAGGTCTTTTTCACACGCACAGTCCGTGGGGCAGCCGCAGCGGATCGAGGAACCATTCACTTGAATGGGTCAGCGATGCGGCCGTTCCGCAAAAAGATAGGACATATTCTATCTTTTTGCGGAACAGAAGTACAGGACGAAACCCCACGGAAGCACTCCGTAGTGCTTCCGTAGGGTTCCCATCCGTGGTTCCGTTCCGCATCTCCGGATTTGCGGACCCATTGAAGTGAATGGGTCCGCATCCGTTATGCGGAATGCCCATGGAACGGCGCCCGTGTATTGCGGATCCGGAAATGCGGTCCGCAATACGGCAACGGGGCACACACGCCCGTAGGAAAGAGGCCTTAGCCGGAGGTATTTGAAAATCCTCATGGATCCATGCCTGATTCATTTTGACACAAGTGATGTTTTGTACACTGGCGGAGGACAACTTTGACCATTTGGATGTGACGACCCCATCAGCCGTGCCAAATACTTGAAAACTCTCTCTAACATGGCACTGGAGGCTAGACAAGACAATGAAGTGATAGCAAACGCAGTTCCAGTCGGTGTTCCAATGTGCCTCCTCTCCGAAGTCCATGGAGTCAGGGAACAAGGTTTGTGCTGGGGAAAGGCCGCACTCATTTAGAAAATGAGAAAATTTATATATATATGTGCAGAAGTACGAATATCATACAGCAGAATAACATTTTGGTGACGGCTTGAAACTGCTCCATATTTCCATAATGACAAGGCAATTCTTACGAACACTCCTCTGGCAAAAATGGACAACTATCCTAAAAGTCCAATGGGTGGCATAGAGAATTACATTTTGATAAGGGGACAGAACTGTGCCACTATGGATACAGCACAGAAGAGATGGTACTGTGCAGTGCCCACATACGCAGAATAAAAACAGATACTGAGAGTTGCAGGACAAGAGAAACGTTACTGTGCAGTATTCATATATACAGAATTACAGCACATAGCGAGAAGTACACAATACACATGGCACTGTGCAGTGCCCAAATATACAGAATAGGAGCAGATATCAATAATTTGACCCAGGATACAGGACAAGAGAAGTGGTACTGTGCAGTGTCCATATATACAGAATAAGAGCAGATACTGAGAATTACACCCAGCATGTAGAACAAGAGAAGTGGTACTGTGCAGTGTTCATACACTCCTTAACATTGAAATTGCAACAACAAGAAGGAAAAGTCACAGAATTATGGAAATCAAAGAGATTAATAGACATGTTAATGGGATGCAAATGCTAAAAAATGGAAACAAAATATTTATGAATGCCACTCGCAGAAATACATGCACTTGCATGCCTTGGTTATTAATTGTCTGAAGAATGTTCTGCCATGCTGAATGCACTTGGACATGCAATTCATCGAGATCTGCTCCTGGTGTAACAGTGTGGTCTCCAAACCAATTCACGGCTATCATTGCGTCTAAGTCAAAAGCTGGACTTGACACTGAAGAAGACAGACCTTCTTTCCAGCGTCCATTGCCATCTTGCTGTGAACCATGATAGCCTTTGAGCCTTTGAGCCAATGGAATGGCTTTCTCGTGGCCCAGTGTCATGTAAATGCCTTCTGATGGTTTGTGTTTGCCGCCCTAGGCTTGGGATGTGACGTCCAGCAGTACAGAATAGATCACTATGCGCCATTCTTCTAATCAGGCAATCCTTCCATACAGAGATTCTCTTCTGTGCACCTCTTGCTGTCATTCCAGTTTGCCATTGTTCTTCCAACCACTGGGACATGCAATGTTGAACAGTGCTGACATCTCGGCCTAGGCGTGACAGACAGTTGGCTATATTTAGTTTGCTTGAAACTCAGAGAGGCAATGTGTGTGTACTAAGCTTTTCTGTCTTTTCTTCAGAGATGGGTAATGGTCTCTGCAGTCTGACCACACTGGTCAAGAGTTTGACATAGTGTTTAAGGGGTTTGTCTGGTTTCAATGGAAAACTCAGGGAATCTAACTATAATAAAGAATAGATGACTACTTATCTTACTGATCCCACATCACAGCTCCAGTTCTCCTGATCGAGCTCTGTTCTGTTTTCCCTGATGAGGTGTCAGAATCATGTTGACAACATGTGACGGCTACAGCCTATCATTGGCTTCAGTGGTGCACTGAAGAGGCCAGTGACTGGCTGCAGTGGTCATCTGTTGTTAACCTTGTGTCACCATTGCAACAGAGAAACCAAAGCCCTGCTGGGAGAACTTGTATAAAGGAGCAGGAACTGTCAGGTAAGTAATCATCTATTCTTTTATTTAGGCTGATGCTTTCTGTATTCTGCAGCTCACTTGTCGGATTTGCTGTGTAGACTGGGATAATGAGCACAGTCATCTCATTATCATTAGAGAGAAGAGGAGTTATTGATAGCTGTATTGTATTACTGGATACCTAGATGAGGCAGGATAGTAACACTGTACACACACATAAGAAACTATGCAGCTTCCCTGTAAACTTTGATCTAAGGCTAATTTCACACTCGCGTTTGGTGCGGATCCGTCATGAATCTGCACAGACGGATCCGTTCAGTTACTTTCACACCTGCGTTAGGTGCGGATCCGTCTGCACCTATAATGCAAACGCTTGTATCAGTTCAGAACGGATCCGTTTGCATTATTATTATTTTTTTGTTCATGATAATGCAAACGGATCCGTTTTGATTTACACTGAAAGTCAATGGGGAACGGATCCGTTTTCAATTGCACCATATTGTGTCAGTGAAAACTGACCCGTCCCCATTGACTTACATTGTATCCGTTTGGCTGCAAGCAGCGTTTTGGTGTCTGCCTCCAGAACGGAATTGTGACTGATCGGAGACAAACTGATGCATTCTGAACGGATCCATATCCATTCAGAATACATTGGGCTAAACTGATCTGTTTTTGGCCGCTTGTGAGAGCCCTGAAACGGATCTCACAAGCGGACCCAGAAACGCCAGTGTGAAAGTAGCCTAAGGGACTCTAGTCATCACTTCCTGGAAAGTAAAAATCTATATTTCTCAGTCAATTGACTCACTTTCGCTGTAAAGCAAATACATCCTGCTGCAATATCTAATCAGACAATACAGAAAGGAAATGGGTGACACCAATATGAGGTAAGTGCTTAAAAAATAAAAATACTATAAATATGTAAAATGTTCAAAGAAAAGATTAAACCTAATGGGAAATTGAATATTCAAAATGCATCAGAGTTATGGCTTGTTTGTGCCCAAACTGGTGTTCATGCTTTGCCCCACACTTATTTTATGTTGTAGAGACTTTTTGAGCCTTGCTCAACCAGGGAGCATGGCTTAAAGAGGACCTCTCACCGCTCCTGACAGGTCTGTGTTAATAGCTTCATGGATTCCCCATGTAATAACAATTCTGGAGCATCTAGTCTTATGGCTCTATGTTGTGCCGCTCCATTATAATTTCAACCTGAAGTTATGAATGAATTGCTAGCAGTCTGCAGTAAGGGTACAGAGGGGAGGTAACGTTTAGCAGAAATAATAAAGGGATGGCACAACATAGTGTCCTCTTTAAGATTCACCAATGTGTGCCAACATTGTGCAAACATTTTGACTCAATGTAAGCCAACCAATAATTTTTGTGGTAGGGGCTGAGGTGTACATTGGCGTGGAGTCGGGAGGGATGCCTATCACCCTCCAAGAACTGTCTGGCTGAACTGTGCCTGGAGCCAGTGCGGGGTAGGCCTGGATAAGTGGGCCACCCAAGAGAGTGGAATGAAAGAAAGAAGGGTCGGGAGGGTGGGGCATGAAGCAGCCGTCCTCCAGGTGAGGACGCGTGGGGAACATATAGTCAGCAGCCCCTCCCACAAATGCAGGCTGTAACCAGCCTTAATACTTGTGGTAGGGGCTGAGGTGTACATTGGCGTGGAGTCGGGAGGGATGCCTATCACCCTCCAAGAACTGTCTGGCTGAACTGTGCCTGGAGCCAGTGCGGGGTAGGCCTGGATAAGTGGGCAAGAAGACTACCCACGCTGTAGGAGGGAAATAGTTAATTGGACCGACCGCCACGGGAGGTAACAAGGGCACGAGTGATTCAGGCCGGAGCTGGGCTGTTAAATGACCTGAGCGAACCGGGAAGGCAGTGGGTAGTTAGTGACGTGACGGTCCAGGTGACGGCGGAAGAGCAAGCTGGGCGATCCAGGATGTGAGAGGCAACATGGGCCTGGGCGACCCAGGATGAGAGAGGCAACGTGGGCCTGGGCGACCCAGGAAGACTGAGGTAGAGCGGGCCTGGGTGATCCAGAATGACAGAGACAGAGCGGGCCTGGGTGATCCAGAATGAGAGAGACAGAGCGAGCCTGGGCGATCCAGCATGACCGAGGTGGGGCGAGCCTGGGGGAGCATAGCGAGCCTGGGCGATCCAGGGAGACTGGAGCCGAGCGAGCCTGGGCGATCCAGGGAGACTGGAGCAGAGCGAGCCTGGGCAATCCAGGGAGACTGGAGCAGAGCGAGCCTGGGCGATCCAGGGAGACTGGAGCAGAGCGAGCCTGGGCGATCCAGGGAGACTGGAGCAGAGCGAGCCTGGGCGATCCAGGGAGACTGGAGCAGAGCGAGCCTGGGCGACCCAGGGAGACTGGAGCAGAGCGAGCCTGGGCGACCCAGGGAGACTGGAGCAGAGCGAGCCTGGGCGACCCAGGACGACAGGAGCAGAGCGAGCCTGGGCGATCCAGGACGACAGGAGCAGAGCGAGCCTGGGCGATCCAGGACGACAGGAGCAGAGCGAGCCTGGGCGATCCAGGACGACAGGAGCAGAGCGAGCCTGGGCGATCCAGGACGACAGGAGCAGAGCGAGCCTGGGCGATCCAGGACGACAGGAGCAGAGCGAGCCTGGGCGATCCAGGACGACAGGAGCAGAGCGAGCCTGGGCGATCCAGGACGACAGGAGAGCAGAGCGAGCCTGGGCGATCCAGGACGACAGGAGCAGAGCGAGCCTGGGCGATCCAGGACGACAGGAGCAGAGCGAGCCTGGGCGATCCAGGACGACAGGAGCAGAGCGAGCCTGGGCGATCCAGGACGACAGGAGCAGAGCGAGCCTGGGCGATCCAGGACGACAGGAGCAGAGCGAGCCTGGGCGATCCAGGATGACAGGAGCAGAGCGAGCTGGGGCTCAGGATGACAGGAGCAGAGAGGCCTGGGCGATCCAGGATGACCGGAGCAGAGAGAGCCTGGGTGATCCAGACGACAGGGAAAGACAGACGAAAGGCGTATACCTGATACCTGAGAATTCGGGAAGCTGATGAGCCGCTACTTCTGATCGGGAGGGCTGAATAAACGACAGCACCGCAGCCCTGTTTGTTATAGAAAGATTGCCCAAAATGGTACATTAGGAAACCGGAAAAATGGCACAGTAACGGAAACCCCACGACTAAAACGACATCCATGGAGTTAGCTACCCCGGAGGGGATAACCTGTGTTACATCTGGCAGCAGCAGTGGAAGGTGCAGTTTCTGGTTCCAGTCGAGGAGGCAGAGAGCGATTGTGCAGCGATTAAAGGGCAGTTGTGGGAATAGGGGTCCACTGGAGGTTCGAACTTACTTAACCTGGGCCAGCGGTAGCCTAGACGATGGGAACCAGAATCGCAGTTCCAGAGCCCTGCAGCAGCGTCCGCAAGGCAGCACCTTAATGATCACACCGGCGTCTGGTCTCTCCACTGCGTTCCTGAAGCTTCTTTTCTCCTTTTTTTTTTTTTTTTTTTTTTTTATCGAAATGGAGAAACAGGCCGGCCAGCCCCGTGCCTGCTAACCACGGCTTCTCGGCTGGAATGTACTGCAAAATAAATGAAAAAATAGACACAATACATGCAGTTATACCTGATTACAGTTGTAGATACCCCCAGGTCCGGTGTACTAAAGAAGAACTTGTACCAGTTGGCTTTGATATTATCATTATTCTTAAACATCGCTTTAGGAGAGCAGGGAAGAGAAAGAGGATGCAGGACCGGAGGACCGGGCGGGGAGCAAGGAAGGATGGCAGAGGCAGTGTGGGCCCGGGCGATCCAGGATGACAGAGGCAGGAACGAGCCTGGGCGATCCAGGATGACAGAGGCAGGAACGAGCCTGGGCGATCCAGGATGACAGAGGCAGAACGAGCCTGGGCGATCCAGGATGACAGAGGCAGAACGAGCCTGGGCGATCCAGGATGACCGAGGCGAAACGAGCCTGGGCGATCCAGGAAGACTACGGATGATGTGTGCGAGCGAGATAAGAAGCAAGGAAAACAGACCCAAGTATAGACAACAAGCAATAATCAGCACCTAGGTGTAACACGGCGGTGCCACACGCATGTGCCCAGGAGGGCCGCACGGGACAGCCGTGCCAAACCTGAGCATGCGAGGACGGCACTGCAATGGTGCCCGACGCATGCGCCCAGGGGGGCGGCAGACACGGCCGCCAGACACGGCACTAGATACGCACGGAACTCGCACGCTGCCCTAGCTGTGATCACTAGAGAGGATACGTGGCATTGCAGGCTCCGCTATGTGGTGCTGGATTTTCCGAGGTGGAGGACGCTGGCATTGTCTATAATGGACCGGCAATCGGCTGCTAGAATTAACAACTCATGCTTAAAAAATAACAAATATTCTATAGTCCGCTCCAGGGTTTTAAATAATGACACCGGTTCGATGTAGTCCGGTTCAGGCTTTAGAGATTATGTTACCTCTATATAAGTCACAACTTAGTCCCTCGTTTTTATGACATTTTTACCACTGAAGAAAAACCTACAGGGTTTCGAAACGCGTTTGAAGAATAGAAAACGCAGCAATATATGCAGAGTGCAAGGACTTGTATTAAGAAGCGATCCACGCAGTTACGGAGCATGTGCCAGGTAATAGGAGCTGGCACCAGCGCGCGCACAGAGCGTGAAAACAAGCGGTCAGAAAAATAGATTGATTCAAATAATCAAAATCACATATGTATTAATCACTACTAAAACATATCTACCAACATATCGGGATTCTGGTAAGCAGACAACATTGATATCTACCAGATTACAACGCATGACTATTATGGAACTGAGCTACGAGGTAGCAATTACAAGATTACATGATAACAACTGCCAGTTCACACCGAGAGCCCGGGCCCGGCTGGATTCCGGCGTGCGCTCCAAGCTGGAACGCACGCCGATCCCGTGACCGGAAGCCCAGGCCCGGCCGAGAAGCTCCGGCGCGCGCCCCCCGCCGGAACGCACGCCGGCCTGGGACGGCGCCCAAGCCGGAGGATGGGAGAGACCCAGAGGAGGGGGTAGCCCGCAGGCCGGACCCTACCCGTCCCGCCGACGCGTGGGGGAGACGAAGCGCTCGGGTCCAGAGTGCAAGGAGCACGTGACCGCCGCTCGGAGGAGCCCCGGAAGTGACGCGCTGCGACCGGAAGTGACGGGACGGATCGAGGAAGCTGCATGAAGCAGCCGTCCTCCAGGTGAGGACGCGTGGGGAACATATAGTCAGCAGCCCCTCCCACAAATGCAGGCTGTAACCAGCCTTAATACATGTAAAATAAGACAAAACTGAGTAAGGGTACTTTCACACTAGCGTTATTGTTTTCCTGGTATTAAATTCCGGTAAAGGGTCTCAATAACGGAAAAAACGCATCAGTTTTGTCCTAATGCATTCTGAATTGAAAGCAATCCGTTCGGTATGCATCAGGATGTCTTCCGTTCCGTCCCTTGGACGGTATTTGACTGCAGTATTTTTTCCGGCCAACAACCCGGAACAATACCGCACTGTGAGGCCAGCCATTGTGAAACTACAACTCCCAGCATGCTCTTCTCCAAACTCCCATAGAAACAAATGGAGCAGGCTGGGAATTGTAGTTTCACAGCAGCTGGAGTGTTGAAGGTTGCTGACCCCTGATCTAGTCTATGGGGGTCACAGTTTTTTTATTTCTTGGCTTGACTTCCTTTTAGAGCCATTTTATTTGCAACACGTTTATGGAATATTGCATGCTGTTTATTCTTTGTTGCTCAAATTACTTAGTGATTTTCCAGTCTAAAGTCATATATAGAGATGATCGAATTTCTAAAAAATTCTATTTGGTTGGTCTGGCGAATTCTCCAAAAAGATTAGATTCGATCTGAATTTATTTGTGGCGAACCACGTTAAAAAACAGCTATTTCCTATCTGCAGAGAGCCTGTATAGTGGTGTAGAACACTGTGCCTTGCAGTAACATGCATTAGGGAGTCTGCTGTGGTAGTGAAATAATACTGTGAGTCAGTATGACAGGCAGATGACAGGCGTTGCTCTAAGAATCACTGCACACTTTACTTATTTAGGCAGTTACGGGGCCAAAACTGACCAACTAACTCAAGTGTGAACTCAGCCTTACAGGTTGATGTTAGCGTCAAGAAGTGCACTCTGTTTACACCGTCATCAGCTAAATGCACATAGATGTCTACAGGACCTGTTCTATTAAACGCTTATACAAGTAGAGCCCCCCGACAGAGTGGAGAGGGTGTCAGCAGTAAGTTTGTGTTGACGTCACTGATTATTTTGCCCTTCCTCTGATCCGTCAGAACAATAACCCCTCAAAAAACTGATCCTGTCTCTTGAGCATCTGCCTTCACTCGGTCAGCATTTGGTCAGTAATCCATCAGTGTCGATAAAGCCAAAAAACAGGAGTGGATCCAAAACAGCGATGACACGTGAATAGATTATTTGCATGTCTTCTGTCTTTTGTGCCCACTCTTGCTTTTGGCTACAAAATCATAAGCCAATTCTGATGGGACCTTACAGGCCTTACAGCTGCTACATAGACAGGATCCATTGTGCGTCTCATTTTTCCTTCCTTCTGACAGATTATGTCAACCAGGCCAAAAAGGCTTAATAGTGGCCGAGTCAAGAAGTGGGGGGATGGCAGCAGCATGTGGAGACCACATAGTGTTGAGGTGGCAGCAGCATGAAGGGACCACAGAGTGGTGAAGTGGCAGCAGCATGAGGAGACCACAGAGTGGCCCAATGACAGAGTAGATAGATGGGGGGGGGGCAATACCAGTACCAGCTTAAGATGGTGGCTGACAGTAGGAGCACCTGTCAGCAGGTGTGGCATCAGGCGGGTGGCAGCATCAGAATAGTAGCTGAAGCAGGTAGCCAGAAGAAACAGGTCTCTTTTGTCAAAGTATTTGTGTGGCACCATGGATGATCTAGTCTGATGCATCAGTCATAGGTGTTTGAAAATCCTGGCTGATCCACGCCTGATTCATTTTCACAAAGGTCAGTTTCTCTACATTTTGGGTGGACAGAAGTCTTGGTTGAGCACTAAAGTTCTTGGGTGCTCGAGTAGAACACATCTGGATGCTCTGGTGCTAGGCCGAGCACCCGAACACAATGGAAGTCAATGGGAGAACCCGAGCATTAAACCAGGCACTGAAGTGGGGAGGGTGTCTGGTTCATAGGAAAAGGTCAGAAATGGATAGAAACACCCCTGAAATGGTTCAGGAACAGCATGGGGAGGATGTCTGGATGCATCTTGGACTCCCAGGTCGCTGCTGGGAACGATTTTGTCCTAGTAGTACGCCACTTTTAGAGGAAAAATTGTTAGGAAACATTATTTTCTGTATATTTACTTGTATATAAATTGCAAGTGCTGCCAAAAATTTACAAGGAAGAGGAATTCTGATACAACCCGTATATCACATAGAGGAGGGCCTCGTTCACATTGTGGTACAATTGTTCAGGTAGTAGGACTCCTACACTCATAAAGCCTATGCACTAAGGAAAAGGGCTGCCAAAAATTACAAGGAACCGGCACTCCAGTATACCCTCATTATTACACATAAATAAGGGCATCATACACACCCTTGAAAAATTATAATTGATGGCCTGCTGGTGACCCTCAAAAACATTAGGAGCAAGGGCCTGCTGGTGACCCTCTAAAACATTAAGGGCGAGGGCCTGCTGCTGATCTGACCATCTAAAACATTAGGGTTGAGGGTCTGCTGCTGAGCTGACCATCTAAAACATTAGGCGTGAGGGCCTGCTGCCGAGCTGACCATCTAAATAATTTTGTGGGCGAGGGCCTTCTGCCGAGCTGACCATCTAAATAAAATTGTGGGCGAGGGCCTGCTGCCGAGCTGACCATCAAAAAAAAATTGTGGGCAAGGGCCTGCTGCCGAGCTGACATCTAAAAAAATTTGTGGGTGAGGGCCTGCTGCCAAGATGACCATCTAAAAAATGTTGTGGGTGAGGGCCTGCTGCCGAGCTGACCATCAAAAAATTTTGGGGTGAGGGTCTGCTGCTGAGCTGACCCTCTAAAACATTATGGTTGAGGGCCTGCTGGTGACCCTCTAAAACATTATGGATATGGGCATGCTGCTGAACCATATAACCTTTTTAGTGGTGGAAGGGGTACATGGGAATATGTGTCAGTCGTTAAGTAGACCTTCCCAATAACTGCATTGGTCAGGGCACAGGTGATATTACGGGACACATGCCGGTGTAAGGCTGGGACTGCACACAGTGAAAAATATTGGCGGCTGGAGACAGAGTACCGCGGGACAGCCGCCGCTATCAGGTGGTGGAAAGCCTCAATGTCCACAAGCCTAAATGGCATCGTTTCCAGGGCCAGCAATTTGGAAAGGTCACCAATAACCCCACGCATTCTTATCCCCTAATAGGATTGAGAATTTGTCAACCTATAGTGAGGACGCGTCTAGTCCCGAACCTTTTTTAGCCTTGCCCTCAAACTTGGCTGAACAATCCTCTTTAAATCATCTATCACCGTCAGCTGATTCTTCTATCAGATCCAGACCAGTTCTTTCTTTTATCCAGGCCTTGTCCCACTACCTTACCAAATCCCCCATAGCACAACCTAATCCTTTTCTAAATCTGCGCTCACAGCAAAACTTGAAAATGACTCAGTTCTTCAGCCCGATTCAACCCCTCTCCCGCAAAAACAAAAGACTTATGTCCGGCGAAGAGGGTGTAGAGGGGGGAGAAGATATAGGTCCAGACACCAAGAAAGCACGGGCCGAAACAGAGGGAGCAGCGAACAGTCCACTGATAATTTGAAGGAAAAAGGCATCTTTAACCTCTTTAGTTATAATCTAAGTAGAAGCGAAATAGAAGTCCTCTCTAAGGGCTTGTCAATCTGTCCATCCAGAGGACCGGATATGTTTGAGCTTTTTGTCGATCAATATTTAAGAAAGCTGACACTTAAATGCCACTATCTACTAAAAAAATTATATAACTAGTCCAGCGCCCTAATGGAGGAACTCTTTGACTGCCCCATCTCAATTTAAACCACGATCCACTTTCTATCCAGTTAAAAACCGGGGACCACATTTGGAAACATTCTACAATATGGTCCTTAATGACCTTAAGACCCTGGTTAACTCAGATCAGAAGGGATTAGACCACACACACCCGTATCCTTACTGGCGCCCAAGTTAAAGCAATATCCTCCCTTAAATCAAATCAAGAAATTGTGATTAAAAATGCTGAAAAGGGTGGGGGTATTGTCATTCTGGATGCCAGTGCTTACAATAATGAAGCTCTAAGAATTTTATCAGATGATGACTACTACATTAGGCTACTTTCACACTAGCGTTCGGGGCTCCGCTTGTGAGTTCCGTTCAAAGGCTCTCACAAGCGGCCCCGAACGCTTCCGTCCAGCCCTAATGCATTCTGAGTGGATGCGGATCCGCTCAGAATGCATCAGTCTGGCAGCATTTGGCCTCCGCTCAGCAGGTGGACACCTGAACGCTGCTTGCAGCGTTCGGGTGTCCGCCTGGCCGTGCGGAGGCAAACGGATCCGTCCAGACTTACAATGTAAGTCAATGGGGACGGATCCGTTTGAATATGACATACTATGGCTCAATTTTCAAACGGATCCGTCCCCCATTGACTTTCAATGTAAAGTCTGGACGGATCCGTCTGAGGCTACTTTCACACTTAGAATTTTTTTTACAATATAATGCAGACGGATCCGTTCTGAACGGATCCACCGTCTGCATTATATGAGCGGATCCGTCTCAGACGGATCCGCTCTGAACGCAAGTGTGAAAGTAGCCTAAAACTATTGGGCGATCCCAGTGACAGTTTCAAAAAAGCCTTGGGACTCCTAGTCGATAGGGCCCTTGCAGAAAAAATATTGACAAAAAAAGAAAACTGAATCTTGAAAATTCTCTTTCCCTCCATACCTTATTTTTATTTTTTGCCAAAAATACATAAAACCTTAATCAATCCACCAGTCCGCCCGAATATTTTAGGAGTCGATTCATTAACTTCAAATCCATCAGCATATATTGACCATACACTTCAAAGGTATGTGAAACATCTACTGTCCTATCTAAGAGTCTCCAGTCATTTGATAACACTTCTTCAAGACTTCTGTTGGGAACCAGGAATGCTTTGGGCCACATTTGACGTATCGGCTTTGTATAGTAATATACAACATCATCTGGGCATTGCGGCAGTGGAAGACTTCCTTAACCACCTCAGCTCCCCTAGCTTAAACCCCCTTAATGACCAGACCACTTTTTACAATTCTGCACTACACTAATTTCACTGTTTATTGCTCGGTCATACAACTTACCACCCAAATGAATTTTACCTCCTTTTCTTCTCACTAATAGAGCTTTCATTTGGTGGTATTTCATTGCTGCTGACATTTTAACTTTTTTTTATATTAATCGAAATAGACCGAAATTTTAGCAAAAAAACTAAATTTTTAACTTTCGGTTGTAACATTTTTTCAATTAAAACTACATTTCTATATAAATTTTTCTCTAAATTTATTGTTCTACATGTCTTTGATAAAAAAAAATGCAATAAGTGTATATTTATTGGTTTGGGTAAAAGTTATAGCTTTTTCAAACTATGGTGCAAAAATGTGAATTTCCGCATTTTGAAGCAGCTCTGACTTTCTGAGCACCTGTCATGTTTCCTGAGGTTCTACAATGCCCAGACAGTAGAAACACCCCATAAATGACCCCATTTCGGAAAGTAGACACCCTAAGGTATTCGGTGATGGGCATAGTGAGTTCATGGAAGTTTTTATTTTTTGTCACAAGTTAGAGGAAAATGATATATATATATATTTTTTTTATAAAGTCTCATATTCCACTAACTTGTGACAAAATTTTTTTTTTACATGAACTAACCATACCCCTCACGGAATACCTTGGGGTGTCTTCTTTCCAAAATGAGGTCACTTGTGGGGTATTTATACTGTCCTGGCATTTTAGGGGCCCTAAAGCGTGAGAAGTAGTTTGGAATCCAAATTCATAAAAATGCCCTGTGAAATCCTGAAAGTACTCATTGGAAATTGGGCCCCTTTGTGCGTCTTGGCTGCAAAAAAGTGTCACACATGTGGTATCGCCGTACTCAGAAGAAGTAGGGCAATGTGTTTTGGGGTGTATTTTTACATATACCCATGCTGGGTGAGAGAAATATCTCTCTAAAAGTCAACTTTTCCCATTTTTTTATACAAAGTTGTCATTATAGAGAGATATTTCTCTCACCAAGCCTGGTTATATGTAAAAAGACACCCCAAAACACATTGCCCAACTTCTCCTGAGTACGGCGATACCACATGTGTGACACTTTTTTGCAGCCAAGATGCGCAAAGGGGCCCAATTTCCATTTAGGAGGGCATTTTTAGACATTTGGATTCCAGACTTCTTCTCACGCTTTAGGGCCCCTAAAATGCCAGGGCAGTATAAATATCCCACATGTGACCCCATTTTAGAAAGAAGACACCCTAAGGTATTCCGTGAGGGGCATGGCGAGTTCATACAAGTTTTTTTTTTTGGCACAAGTTAGCGGAAATTGATTTATTTTTTATTTTTCTCATAAAGTCTCCCTTTCCACTAACTTGTGCCAAAAAATTCTATCTTTCATGGACTCACTATGCCCCTCAGCGAATACCTTGGGGTGTCTTCTTTCCGAAATGGGGTCATTTATGGGGTATTTATACTGCCCTGGCATTTTAGGGGCCGTAAAGCGTGAGAAGAAGTCTGGAATATAAATGTCAAAAAACTTTTACGCATTTGGATTCTGTGAGGGGTATGGTGAGTTCATGTGAGATTTTATTTTTTGTCACAAGTTAGTGGAATATGAGACTTTGTAAGAAAAAACAAAAAAATTCCGCTAACTTGTGCCATAAAAAAAAAAAAATCTTCTATGAACTCGCCATGCCCCTCAAAAGTGATCTTTTTATAGCGCCACAGCGATTTTACGGTGTTTTTGCAGTGATCAGAAAAAAAAATTCAGTCACTGCGGTGGGGCGGACTGAACGCAAGTGTGCGCACAAGATCAGGCCTGATCGGGCGAACCCTGCGTTTTTTGTAGAGCCTATAGAACATGTCCTATTCTTGTCCGCAATTGCGGACAAGAAAAGGCATTTTCTATATAGTTCTGGCAATGTGCGGATCCGCAAAATGCTGAAAGCACATTGCCGGTGTATGTGTTTTGCGGAGCCGTTGTGTCAGTGTTTTGCGGATCTGTGGATTTGCGGATCCGCAAAACACATATGGACGTCTGCATGGAGCCTTACAGGGGGGTGATCAATGACAGGGGGGTGATCAGGGAGTCTATATGGGGTGATCACCCCCCTGTAAGGCTCCATTCAGACGTCCGTATATGTTTTGCGGATCCGCGGATCCGTGGATCCGCAAAACACATACGGACTTCTGAATGGAGCCTTACAGGGGGGTGATCAATGACAGGGGGGTGATCAGGGAGTCTATATGGGGTGATCAGGGGTTAATAAGGGGTTAATAAGTGACGGGGGGGTGTAGTGTAGTGTGGTGCTTGGTGCTACTTACAGAGCTACCTGTGTCCTCTGGTGGTCGATCCAAGCAAAAGGGACCACCAGAGGACCAGGTAGCAGGTATATTAGACGCTGTTATCAAAACAGAGTCTAATATACCTTTTAGGGGTAAAAAAAAAAGCATCTACAGCCTGCCAGCGAACGATCGCCGCTGGCAGGCTGTAGATCCACTCGCTTACCTTCCGATCCTGTTAACGCGCGCGCCTGTGTGCGCGCGTTCACAGGAAATCTCGCTTCTCGCGAGAGGACGCGCCGTTGCGTCCAGGAAGAATTACAGGGCCGCCGCCAGGACGCGATCCAGCGTGCGGCGGTCCTGTAGTGGTAAATGAGGATATGTTTTTGCCACTGAACCAGAAGTCCTTTATCCTAGACTGTATGCATTTCATACTCACACACAATTATTTTCACTATAAAGGGGGAGTTCTACCTACAAAAATGCGGTACGGCAATGGGCATAAAATTAGACCCTTCCTACGCAAATTTATTCATGGAGGCATTTGAGAGTAGGGAGGGCCTCCTCAATCATGCAAGTATTGTCTTATGACATTATCCTGATCAGGAAAGAAGGACCCTCCTCTCTGCTCGACTTCATTCAGGAGTTAAACCAGAACAGTTGGAACTTGTCCTTTACCGCCCATTCAGACCCTAATTCTGTATTTATAGATCTTCACCTTCAGGTCCGGGAGGGCAGCATTCTAACCAGCACCCACTTCAAAGAAGTAGATGCCAATAGCTATTTAGAGTTCTCCAGCTGCCAACTTTCATAAATGGAAAAAGAATATTCCCTACGGGCAAATGAAGTGGATCCGCAGGAACTGTTCTGATGATAATATTCTGACCAGCCAACTAGAAATACTACAGAAAAGGTTCAAAAACAAGGGCTATCCAAAACATCTTGTCCAAGATTCTAGATAAAAAATCCTCAAGGAAAGTCAGGCAGATTGCCTAAAGCCCCGCAAAACTACCCCCAAAACGGAACTATCTAATATCCAATTGAACTTTTTCACCAGATATAGCTCCCTTTATGGTTCAATTAAATCAATTTTTCAGAGGCATTTGTCCATCCTCCATTGAGAACCAGTCATGGGAAAAGTCCTCCCGTCTAAACCAAATATCACTTTTAGATGGGCACACACTTTAAAAAGTATGTTAGCCCCCCTGTCGTATTATTCAGACAGTTAGAGAACGACTGAATCAACACCGTTCCAACATTCAACGACAGTACCTAAAGCACAGCATATCAAAACACTTTTCAGAAATGCATGGTGGCAGTTTTGTTGGTTTGAAACTGACCACCATTGATACTGTATTTCAGTCTTATTCCCAACTTTGCAGAAGGGAAATGTGTTGGATATATGGGTTCAATACTCTATCTCCATTCAGTTTAAACAAAACTTTAGAACACAGACACTATTGAACCAACAATATAATGAAAATGAAATATAAAAATATAAAATTATGAAAAATAAAAATATTTGGGGAATTATGAAGATAAACCATTAACCTTTAATAATAGAAATATATATATTCAATCTAGCTTTACTTTAATCTGCTGAAAATCCATCCACTTTTGTAACATAGGTGGACCTTTTATATATATACAGGGAGTGCAGAATTATTAGGCAAGTTGTATTTTTGAGGATTAATTTTATTATTGAACAACAACCATGTTCTCAATGAACCCAAAAAACTAATTAATATCAAAGCTGAATATTTTTGGAAGTCGTTTTTAGTTTGTTTTTAGTTTTAGCTATTTTAGGGGGATATCTGTGTGTGCAGGTGACTATTACTGTGCATAATTATTAGGCAACTTAACAAAAAACAAATATATACCCATTTCAATTATTTATTTTTACCAGTGAAACCAATATAACATCTCAACATTCACAAATATACATTTCTGACATTCAAAAACAAAACAAAAACAAATCAGTGACCAATATAGCCACCTTTCTTTGCAAGGACACTCAAAAGCCTGCCATCCATGGATTCTGTCAGTGTTTTGATCTGTTCACCATCAACATTGCGTGCAGCAGCAACCACAGCCTCCCAGACACTGTTCAGAGAGGTGTACTGTTTTCCCTCCTTGTAAATCTCACATTTGATGATGGACCACAGGTTCTCAATGGGGTTCAGATCAGGTAAACAAGGAGGCCATGTCATTAGATTTTCTTCTTTTATACCCTTTCTTGCCAGCCACGCTGTGGAGTACTTGGACGCGTGTGATGGAGCATTGTCCTGCATGAAAATCATGTTTTTCTTGAAGGATGCAGACTTCTTCCTGTACCACTGCTTGAAGAAGGTGTCTTCCAGAAACTGGCAGTAGGACTGGGAGTTGAGCTTGACTCCATCCTCAACCCGAAAAGGCCCCACAAGCTCATCTTTGATGATACCAGCCCAAACCAGTACTCCACCTCCACCTTGCTGGCGTCTGAGTCGGACTGGAGCTCTCTGCCCTTTACCAATCCAGCCACGGGCCCATCCATCTGGCCCATCAAGACTCACTCTCATTTCATCAGTCCATAAAACCTTAGAAAAATCAATCTTGAGATATTTCTTGGCCCAGTCTTGAAGTTTCAGCTTGTGTGTCTTGTTCAGTGGTGGTCGTCTTTCAGCCTTTCTTACCTTGGCCATGTCTCTGAGTATTGCACACCTTGTGCTTTTGGGCACTCCAGTGATGTTGCAGCTCTGAAATATGGCCAAACTGGTGGCAAGTGGCATCTTGGCAGCTGCACGCTTGACTTTTCTCAGTTTATGGGCAGTTATTGTGCGCCTTGGTTTTTCCACACGCTTCTTGCGACCCTGTTGACTATTTTGAATGAAACGCTTGATTGTTCGATGATCACGCTTCAGAAGCTTTGCAATTTTAAGAGTGCTGCATCCCTCTGCAAGATATCTCACTATTTTTGACTTTTCTGAGCCTGTCAAGTCCTTCTTTTGACCCATTTTGCCAAAGGAAAGGAAGTTGCCTAATAATTATGCACACCTGATATAGGGTGTTGATGTCATTAGACCACACCCCTTCTCATTACAGAGATGTACATCACCTAATATGCTTAATTGGTAGTAGGCTTTCGAGCCTATACAGCTTGGAGTAAGACAACATGCATAAAGAGGATGATGTGGTCAAAATACTCATTTGCCTAATAATTCTGCACTCCCTGTATATATATATATATACAGTACAGACCAAAAGTTTGGACACACCTTCTCATTCAAAGAGTTTTTTTTATTTTCATGACTATGAAAATTGTAGATTCACACTGAAGGTATCAAAACTATGAATTAACACATGTGGAATTATATGCATAACAAAAAAGTGTGAAACAACTGAAAATATGTCATATTCTAGGCTCTTCAAAGTAGCCACGTTTTGCTTTGATTACTGCTTTGCACATTCTTGGCATTCTCTTGATGAGCTTCAAGAGGTAGTCACCTGAAATGGTCTTCCAACAGGTCTCGAAGGAGTTCCCAGAAATGCTTAGCACTTGTTGGCCCTTTTGCCTTCACTCTGCGGTCCAGCTCACCCCAAACCATCTCGATTGGGTTCAAGTCCGGTGACTGTGGAGGCCAGGTCATCTGGCGCAGCACCCCATCACTCTCCTTCATGGTCAAATAGCCCTTACACAGCCTGGAGGTGTGTTTGGGGTCATTGTCCTGTTGAAAAATAAATGATGGTCCAACTAAATGCAAACCGGATGGAATAGCATGCCACTGCAAGATCCTGTGGTAGCCATGCTGGTTCAGTATGCCTTCAATTTTGAATAAATCCCCAACAGTGTCACCAGCAAAGCACCCCCACACCATCACACCTCCTCCTCCATGCTTCATGGTGGGAACCAGGCATGTAGAGTCCATCCATTCACCTTTGCTGCGTCGCACAAAGACACGGTGGTTGGAACCAAAGATCTCAAATTTGGACTCATCAGACCAAAGCACAGATTTCCACTGGTCTAATGTCCATTCCTTGTGTTCTTTAGCCCAAACAAGTCTCTTCTGCTTGTTGCCTGTCCTTAGCAGTGGTTTCCTAGCAGATATTCTACCATGAAGGCCTGATTCACACAGTCTCCTCTTAACAGTTGTTCTAGAGATGTGTCTGCTGCTAGAACTCTGTGTGGCATTGACCTGGTCTCTAATCTGAACTGCTGTTAACCTGCAATTTCTGAGGCTGGTGACTCGGATAAACGTATCCTCCGCAGCAGAGGTGACTCTTGGTCTTCCTTTCCTGGGGCGGTCTGCATGTGAGCCAGTTTCTTTGTAGCGCTTGATGGTTTTTGTGACTGCACTTGGGGACACTTTCAAAGTTTTCCCAATTTTTCGGACTGACTGACCTTCATTTCTTAAAGTAATGATGGCCACTCGTTTTTCTTTACAAATTCTAACAGTCTATTCAGTAGGACTATCAGCTGTTTATCCACCTGACTTCTCCACAACGCAACTGATGGTCCCAACCCCATTTATAAGGCAAGAAATCCCACTTATTAAACCTGACAGGGCACACCTGTGAAGTGAAAACCATTTCAGGTGACTACCTCTTGAAGCTCATCAAGAGAATTCCAAGAGTGTGCAAAGCAGTAATCTAAGAAAAAGGTGGCTACTTTGAAGAACCTAGAATATGACATATTTTCAGTTGTTTCACTCTTTTTTGTTATGTATATAATTCCACATGTGTTAATTCATAGTTTTGATGCCTTCAGTGTGAATCTACAATTTTCATAGTCATGAAAATAAAGAAAACTCTTTGAATGAGAAGGTGTGTCCAAACTTTTGGTCTGTACTGTATATATATATATATATATATATATTTTGCATTTCTACATTGTTTGTAGAGGGTATTAAGAGGCCAATAGAAACACATATATTTTATTCAGTTCTACCGTAATTCGCAAAAAAAAATAAAACATTTATTTCTACAGTATGGGTGGACCATACATTCTGTGTTTTATATACTGTTTGTATACGTTGTTTTTTGTTCATTATTTTAATTTTTAAATTGAATAGCTTTGGTAATGTATTTATGAATCTAGTGTCTATTATTATTGAATTTCAATCTTCCTTTTTTTCCCCCTTCTCTTCCTTGTACCTACCACATGCAACTTCATTTGCCTTTTAGATGTGATTTACATGAATTTTAAAGTACCTGCCCTTTATATGCAATTTATATGAGTTTTAAAGCATTTTTATGCATATTTATCCTTTTTATTAGAAGTCTGTCTAGTCTGTAGGGGTTTATATAGGCTAAAATTTACACTTATATAGAATAATATGGGGGATTCAGCCTGCAAAACCCTATGCAGGTGCAGATTGCTATGGTGAAATACAGATACAAACGCAAAAACACAAATGCAATCGCACTCTGCAACCAGCACTCTGCCCTGCCTTTATGCTGGATGTTGAATAAGGCATTGGTGTACATTTTGGCCAAAGCGTAATAAGCCACTCACCACGTCAAGGTCGCCTTCATGAGTGGTCCCTAACACTAGTTCCTACCTGTTATGGGCCATGACAGCCACACAAAGTCCAGGGAGCGCAGGTACAGCATGCACGCCAAGCACACTCTGCTTTTAACCCCGTCCGGTGCCATTACAGCTTTCATCGGATCCAGGTATGCAAGTACCAACATGCATGCTGAGCCCACTATATACTTCTCCTGGAGCCAAATGGCTACTGGTAGGTGCTATATAAGCAGACTCAGTTTTATACTGACTTTAAAACCAGCCTCCAGGGCATACTAACTGGCCAGGTGTGCATGACTGCTTGGAGATCGCCACGCCTCCAAGAGGAAGGCTCTTGTGAGCCGAAACGTCGCAAGTTGTGCCATTTTATGGGTGAATAAACCACTTATTTCACGTCTATTTTGGAGTGCATTCCGGATTCTTTTGCCTCTACAATACTTGGGGTATTGCCGCTACCCTGTGCTGGATAGTGCACCCACATTCAGGTTGATGCTCCCGCTGGATTTCTTTGTTTTTTTATATAGATAGATAGATAGATAAAGAAGTGTGGGCAGCACCACTGTCAATGGGGTACAGTCGGAGTGCCAGCGGCTGTGGGGGCGATCCACCTCCAAAATGTAAAAATAAAGAATTCCGCAGCACATCCAAATCGTAAAAAAGTAGAAAAAGGCTTTATTTACCAGACATGCGACGTTTCAATCCTCTCAATGGGATTTTTCTCAAGCAGTCACTGCTTGAGAAAAATCCCATTGAGAGGATTGAAACGTCGCATGTCTGGTAAATAAAGCCTTTTTCTACTTTTTTACGATTTGGATGTGCTGCGGAATTCTTTATTTATATATATATATATATATATATATATATCCAGAAAAAGGACGGCACTCCAGTCTTGAAAAGGTAAAATGTTCTTTAATCAACCATGCGGTGCAACGTTTCGGCTCCACTGAGCCTTTCTCAAGCCTGAGAAAGGCTCAGTGGAGCCGAAACGTTGCACCGCATGGTTGATTAAAGAACATTTTACCTTTTCAAGACTGGAGTGCCGTCCTTTTTCTGGATATACTAATTTGGGGTAAGAAGTCTATTCCCTTGGATCGTGCACCCATTTTTCTCCACACAGAGTCAGTGCCGCCATTTTTCGTATTTATATATATATATATATATATATATATACCCTTGTAAATGTCTAACAGTTATTCCTATGCTTTGATCCTGATAGAGGGGTGGTTAATACCCCTAAACGCGTTGAGCTGATCCAAAATAAAGAACTACCTTGCTTGACATTGAGAGTCCACCAGGTAATCTGTTTGGAGGACACCAAGGAGTTTACCATTCTACATGCGATCTCGGCGGGGGGAGGGCTTGGCGTCAAGTGTCTTAAGCTTATTTTGCGCCTCCCTCCCTGGTGAAGTGAGTACTACACAAAGTGTGTATAGACCCTACTGTGGTCTAAGCATACGGATATACTTTGATTTTATCGTTAGTAATCGTTTAAGTGACTTTACTTCTGATCTTGTTTACTTCCTAATCCTCTAAAATATATCCTGTTGTGTACCCAACCCTTGGAATCACTCGGATATTGGGTGTATATCAACTTATAGCAGGTGTTCTACAACTGTTTAACCCCACACCTTGGGTTTCTAGGGTCCTTATCCTGACACTATAGATCTGGATTCTTGATTGATCTAGCCCACAACCCCTTGCTTTTCTGACTTTGTCTTGGCGCTCGACCACCTTCTCTTTTTATCTTTATAATTACTGCATAAACAGACAGCCACCAAGTTGTTTGGACATTTGTTATTAGGCATTGACTAAGAGATGTCGCTGCCAGAAAACAAGAAGCCTTTCACCGAGCGACATCTTCTAATTAACTGCTATAGCTTTTGTACACGACGCATCCGCCGAGTACGCCAAATCAGAGTTGGATATCTTTTAAATAAGTAAGTATTGAAAAATTGTTTTATGTAGAGGAACAACCGATAGCGGCCATTGCAGACAATGCACCTTTGTAGGCCGGGCAGCGGTGAATATTATTACAACCTAAATAACACTCTGTTACACGTCATTTGCAGAATCGTTAGCCCGGATAACACACCCAAACCCAACAGATCACGCGTCGCCCTTATTAACTTCCCTATTGCGAGTCTTTTCAATCAATTGGACATAACGCTCGGCGACACGTTGATTTCAAGAAGCGACAACCTTTATACATATAGAACATGTATAGAATCCAGAATAAATTATAATTCACAAACTTTAGAGGCAGAATTTACATCCGGCTTATTCTATAAAAATACCGCGGGACATCATGATGACTGGGCTCTCGAAACGGCCATAATGTCGGTTTCGCCAAGAGAGCTCAGTATACAACTCGCTCTATAAGTGTGGAATTAATGGGACCCATTTATGCCGATATATTTAATCAGCCTAAGTTAATACTGGACGGCCTAGATCTAAAGATAAAGTTGACCAGAAACAAAGACACCTTCTGCATTATGTCCGCCGAGGCACCCCATTTTAAAGTCCAAATACAGCACGTTTCGCTGTTTGTCAAAAGAGTTCAAGTATCGCCCGCTTTACTTCGTTGCCGGCTTTTCTTCTTTCTTTGGCTTTAGGTGGATCAACGCCCACTCTAACAACCGTCAGACGCGTTTCGGGGTCTCACGCCCCTTCCTCAGTGGCCAACGAAGTAAAGCGAAGCGAACAAAGTAGCGCTGAGTGACTGGAAAGCGGTCACACAATACTTACGTCATACGAGCGTGTATCCGGTCCCCTTGGTTACCAGGTCACGTGGGACGCCACGTACAGGCAGAAGCACACCACGTGGGACACCGCGGGTGTGCGGCAACCTGGACTCACGCTGCAGGAGAAGCAGTGAAGACGGGTAAGACCGGGCTCGGTTTGGAGCGTTATTACTATTGGCATTGTGTGTGAAAGCAAGCGAGATTGACCCATAAGTGCGGGCAATATATCACAAGTGCACTGGACAATCAATTGGGCCTCGATACTACATCACTGTATTGAATAGTTTGGTGGGCTATTGGATGAGAACTTTGCAGCACTATAACACCTGCTTGATACAATTGATCTCAGCATTATAATACCTGCTGGATATAATTGATTGTGGACAGCGTCATTGATTGTGGACAGCGTCATAGGATTGGGACTACTAGCCATCACGCGGTTCCACTGCGGTTTTATTGCGATTTATGCGACTGAGTGTGGATCATATTGTTTTTCACCTTTATTCATATATGAATAATATTTTATGTATGTTTTAGGGGTATGTTCTTAAAAATTTCAGCATATTAAAGTGTATCATCACTATACCGCTTTGTGTTTCCTCTTGGAGTGTGCCCCCTCATACCTGTTGTTTTCACGCATTTTCCTATCCGGTCCTGAGGGTGGGACCTGGGGGTGAGCACCTTTTCCATATAGAGAGGGGGTGAGCCGCTGTATCCTTTTTATTTCATAATGTGAATTATACCGCCTTATATTTGGACGGACAACAGATACCCGCAAAACCGTTTCAACCTAATTTTCAAGGTGAATCATCTTTTTCGTGAATATATGTCGCTCGTACACATTTTGGGGAAGCAAAAGTCTGACAACGCTTTATCCATGGATCGATCAGAATTTTTTAACAGGTACACTTTGTTCGCTTTTGATTTATCGCCAGATTAAGAACCCGGCGGTCATTTCTCTCTAGTAAAAACTGGAGATCTCAGAGCTGAAATTAGATTTGCTGAGACGGTGGTAAACACTATTAACATGATTGTGTATTTCGGTCCTGAAAATATTGAAATAAACAATAGAAGGGAAGTTTTATATGATTTTCAATAAAATGAATAATTACGAAATTACCTGCGTCATCAAATCCGACTTTCACGCCCGATGCATATTCAAAGGCGTATTTCCGTGTGATTTATTGCTGGAAAATAAAATCATCGACTGTCCGGCGGCATATATTGTAAATACGGACAATTCGTATCAGCGGGGAAAGCACTGGATTTTAATCATATTATACCCGAATGGCATCTCTATATTTTTTGATAGTTATGGATTATCGCCAGCAAAGGAAATATTTCCTGGCGAATTTATGAAGTTTTTATCTAAAAAGACTGTAAGGTATGAAAACAGACAAATACAGGACGCCGTTAGTTCTGTCTGCGGACATTACTGCATCTATATCTTACATTGTATCGCTAAAGGAATGTCTTTTGAAAATGTATATAAAATATTTACGAGTGATTTTAGAAAAAATTACCGTTTTGTACGCAGCTTTCTAACAAAGCGCATGAAAAAATGATGTATACGTTGCTTTAATTACACACAAACTTGTCTACCCTACTGAGTTATTGAAAAATGTACCGTGATGCGTACCATGATGCCGGACATTTTGCTTAACCACTTTCCAACCACTCATAGGATATAAATGTCCTATGGGCGGTTGTTTATCTCTAAATGGACGTTCTAAAAAAATAATAATCCCCAATTAAGTAATTAAACATTTTTTAAAAATAGAAACAAATAAATAAAATAGATATACCGGTATTTGGTATTGCAGCGTTCGTGACGGCCGGCTCTATATTAAATATATTACATGATCCACCCCGTCCGATAAACACCAAAAAAATAAAAATAAAAACTGTTTCAAAAATAGCCACTATTGTTACCTTACATCACAAAAAGTGCAACACCCAATGATCAAAAAAGCGTATGTCCCACAAAATGATACCAATAAAACCGTCACCTCATCCTGCAAAAAATGAGCCCCTGCATAAGAAAATCGGTAATTTTTTTTTTTAAAACTATAGCTCTCAGAACGTGGAGACATTAAAACATCATTTTTTGTTTCAAAAATGCTATTACATAATTAATATGGTTAAAAAAAGTCCATCAAGTTCAACCAGGGGATAGGTGGAGATGCGAATCCCAGAAGGAATTGAGACTCAGTTTTCTACACGTTTTCAAAACCATTAATGTTGTTTACTTTTAAGAATTCATCTAAGCCCTTTTCTAAACTGTCCACTGTTCCTGATGTGACCACGTCATGAGGAAGTCTACTCAACAGCATTCACCGTTCTTACAGTAAAGAAGATTTGACGCTTCTGGAGACTGAACGTTTTCCTCTCCAATCGAAGGCAGTGCCCCTTGTCTTTTGAGCGCATTTTTCGTAACAAAGAAAATTTCCCATGGTCTGGTAGATTTATAGTTTTATTTATAGTTTTATATTTATATAATAGTTATAGATGGATAGCTGTGTGGATAGATAGATAGATAGATAGATAGATATTAGAAGGTAGATGGATAGGGACATGTCATGTCTGTAAAGGTCGCAGAAAGTCAAGCTATTTTTAAAACTTAGTTGAGTTGTAGCCTGAATATACCATATTAGGGCTTGTCCGGACTGGCTGGAAAAGGGGCGTTGCCAGGGCTGACAAGGGGCATGGCCCCCTGTCACTTATGAGTTTGACGACTTATCCCTCCCTATACTACTGTTGTCTCTTGGCAATCGCTTTGGTGATCGATTGCTGACGGAATGACTGACGAGGAGTAGGAGCATCAGGACCAGCAGATGATGGGAAGAACAGACAGCTACCATCGACTGAGGTGGTGGAGCCTTGACTGCATGAAATTGGGTGCGTGCCACTGGGCGATGCAGCGGTTGCTCCGGCAGGCTGGACCACCACTTTGGAGCCACGGTTCTCCCAGGCCACTTTATGGTGACGCTGCATGTGTTACATGGCACCAACATTGGCACCCTGGTCACGCTTCACCTTCTGCCCATAAATACGGCAAATGGCCATGTTCACCTGATGTATGGCATTTTCCCACCAAAACTCTGCGCTGACTGCCTGCTACTGCTGCCTCCGTGAACCCCTGCACCACTACTTTCCGGGCCTGTAGGTTCCTGCGAAGCGGGTGGTCTACCCCGGGCACGTTTGGCTCCCGACCTCCCAATGCTGCCACCCTGCTGACTCACAGCCACGCTGCCACCCTGCTCGCTCAGCTGCTGCCTCACGCGCATGCTGCCACCCTCTTCTGCTGATGATGATGATGAAGCCCCTTCTTGACCCGACTGCCAAGTGCGATCAGCTACTGTCTGCACGTCACTGATGTCCCCCTCAACGGTCTCAGAGCCAGGAGCCTGATCGCTTGCAACACCTGCTCTCACACGACTCTAATCATCACTACTTGCCCGCCTAGGAAGCAGCAGATGTCTCCTTCAGATCTTGGCTGGGCAGTAGCTGCTGGCTGTCCTCTAGTAGCTCGTCCTCGATGAAAAGTGGAACCAAGCCTACTGCATATAATACTTCTGGCGCTGGAGGAACTGAAAATGACAGAGGAAGGTTCAGGACAGGTGGGGGGCACAGGGCTTGCTCCTGAGCCATGCCAACTAAGTGTCGTGTCAGAGGAACCCATTGACTCTTGACTGGGGGTGTCTGATGTCACTTGCGACAAAGAAATATGACAATCACAATTCAGCGCAGAACGGGTGATGGGATGTACGTATATATTCTTTTTCTACACCACGTAAATGGATGTAGTACAATGTAACTTCACTGCCAAACGGCACTTATGACAAGTAGATATATATTTTTTTCCTATTAATACACCCCCCAAAAAAGTAAAACAATGTAAAATCAACGCAAAATGGCTAATAGGACATACGTATCCATCCCATTTATACACCCCGTAAATGACTGTTGTACAATGTAACTTCACAGCCCAATTTTTTTAACAATGTCAAATCAAAGCAGAACGGCTAATGGGACGTAAGTATCTTTCCTATTAATACACCCCATAAATGGCTGTAGTACAATGTAACTTCACCGCTGAACGGCAATTATGGCATTTATATATTTTTTTTCATTAATACACCCCCCAAAAAAAGTTAAGCAATGTAAAATCAACACAGGACGGCTAATGGGACATACGTATCTTTCCTATTAACACACCCCATAAATGGCTGTAGTACAATGAACCTTCACCGCTGAACAGCAATTATCACATATATTTTTCCCTTTCTTTTTCAAAATAATAACCCCCCCCCCAAAAAAAAAGTAAAACAATGCAAAATCAATGCAGAAAGGCTAATAGGAAGTACGTATCTTTCCTATTAATACACCCTGTAAATGGCTGTATCACAGAACTTGCACCCCAATCACAAGCAAGGTTTGCTGGAATTAGTGAGGTATCATATAGTGCAAACAACCTAAAAGCAATTTGGATCCACAATAAATGCAGCAAGGTGTAATAGAATCGCTCCTATTGCACCCTGTTCTCCTTTTGTAGTGTAGATGATGCCTCCCTATCCTTTCCCTACACCTTGACTAATCTTTCCCTGAACTTGTAAATAGTTTTTTCAGCACAATGAACTCTTTTCTAGCACTGTCCCTAGCACCTGCTGACGTCTCTCCCTGCACTAAGTACACAGAAAAATGGCAGAATCCAAAATGGCTGAGGCTTTTTATAGGGCTGTGACATCACAGGTGCTGGCTGCTGATTGGCTGCATGCATGGCATTGTGGGTGATCCCTCGTTCTCAGAGTTCTTTGCTCCATGTCCTAACATGTGCAGCAGCCATTTTAGGAAAAAAATGCGATTCATTACCACGAATCGTGAGGAAATTCGTATTCAGTGCGAATCTAATTTTTCCTGAAATTTGGATCGAATTCCACTTTGTCAACTTCGATTTGCTCATCTCTAGTCTAGCTATTATAAAGGTCCCACCAGTTTGTATCCCACCAGGGGACTGGAGTGCACTTGAGACTTTTTACAAAAGGTTGCAATTATAAATCTGTCTAAAAATTTTGCTTCGCCCACAGCACATCTGGCCACCCCTTAGTAAATGCAAACTGGCATAGTGCAAATCACACAAAAATTTTAAATTTGGTGCAACAGAGATACTCCATCGACAAAACAGGCACCTAACAATCACACTACGCTTCGTACATTACGTCCTAAGTCTACACCATCTAAACATTAGACAAGATTAGTAAATCTGCCCCATTATTTCTCTTCTACAGACGTATACTGTATGATTACCGAAGTACAATAGCATACATGAGACATTTCTTTTAATATGTATATAATTGCTCCATATTGCATGCATCATTATTAGAACAGCTTCTCGGCACTAAAGTTCCTATGTTCCTATGTGGTCTGAATACCACTGTGACCGTTACACTGCTTACAGCTACACCTCTGGCACTTTCCTATTATTTTAGCCATGGTACCTCCAAATCAGCGGTGCACTTCAGTATAATGAATAGAAATAACACTATATATAAACTGAGACAGATGCTTTTCCCTGTTGGATGGAGGTTATGATTTGTAGACATAGGTGAAGCTTTTTAATAAATAAGCACAAGGTTTGATATACTGCATTGTGGTCTCCAGGAGTGTTAGACCATCATAAATCATTGCCAAGCCCCGCTTTATACCGAGAGCTTCATAGCCATGTCTATACATTGTCAGCATTTTTTTTCCCCAAAATAATTGATGATGCCACTCTCTTCCTATGTTCTTAGAAAATACAATCTCTGTTTAATGCATGTTTATCAAACTGTATAAATGCAAAATTATAGATACAATGTAGCAGAACCACAACTGATACTGAAGTCCACGGCTCCTTACCTCTCCAGCGGCCTGGTCATGTTTCCCAAGGTCCTCGGGCAGTGCGCCCCGCTCTCCTTACAACAGCCAACCCTGGAGCCGGCCCCTCCTCCTTCCAGCTACCGCCGGCTTCCCATGCTGCAGGACCTGAATCGCTCCGGCACGCGCTTATACCAACCAATAACAAAGCTCCTTGCTGTAAGGAGCTTTGCTATTGGTTAGCATCGCTGCGCTGCCTGTGCCGTTCACATCGCTCACTGAGCTGATGAATGTGGGGGAAAAGTCTAACACTTTTTCTAGGGAGTCGCACAGGCCACATGACACGGCTTCGCGGGCCAGATTTGGCCCACAGGCCGTAGGTTGGACATCACTGGCTTAGTTTAATATTGGTACCTGCCATCTGGTGTCAAAAGGAAGATCCTCCAGTAAGTCCTAATATCATAGTGGGCCCCAAAGGTCCTGGAGAAAAATCACATTTGGAGCTACATTTGGAATTTTGGAGCCAACCACTCGCCACAAGGCTTTACTTCTTTGATTCAAAACCTATTAGACTTTATTGATGACATATAGAAACATAGAATGTGTCGGCAGATAAGAACCATTTGGCCCATCTAGTCTGCCCAATATACTGAATACTATGAATAGCCCCTGGCCCTATCTTATATGAAGGATAGCCTTATGCCTATCCCATGCATGCTTAAACTCCTTCACTGTATTTCCAGCTGCCACTTCTGCAGGAAGGCTATTCTATGCATCCACTACTCTCTCAGTAAAGTAATACTTCCTTATATTACATTTAAACCTTTGCCCCTCTAATTTAAAACTATGTCCTCTTGTAGCAGTTTTCCTTCTTTTAAATATTCTCTCCTCTTTTACCTTGTTGATTCCCTTTATGTATTTAAAAGTTTCTATCATATCCCCTCTGTCTCGTCTTTCTTCCAAGCTATACATGTTAAGGTCCTTTAATCTTTCCTGGTAAGTTTTATCCTGCAATCCATGTACTAGTTTAGTAGCTCTTCTCTGAACTCTCTCCAAAGTATCAATATCCTTCTGGAGACATGGTCTCCAGTACTGCGCACAATACTCCAAATGAGGTCTCACTAGTGCTCTGTAGAGCAGCATGAGCACCTCCCTCTTTCTACTGGTAATTCCTCTCCCTATACACCCAAGCATTCTGCTAGCATTTCCTGCTGCTCTATGACATTGTCTGCCTACCTTTAAGTCTTCTGAAATAATAATCCCTAAATCCCTTTCCTCAGATACTGAGGTTAGGACTGTATCACAGATTTTATATTCTGCTCTTGGGTTTTTACGCCCCAGGTGCATTATCTTGCACTTATCAACATTACATTTTAGTTGCCCGATTTTTTACTATTCCTCTAGTTTTCCTAAATCCTTTTCCACTTGGTGTATCCCTCCAGGAACATCAACCCTGTTACAAATCTTTGTGTCATCAGCAAAAAGACACACCTTACCATCGAGGCCTTCTGCAATTTCGCTGATAAAGATATTAAACAATATGGGTCCCAGAACAGATCCCTGAGGTACCCCACTGGTAACAAGACCATGGTCTGAATATACTCCATTGACTACAACCCTCTGTTGCCTGTCCCTCAGCCACTGCCTAATCCATTCAACAATATGGGAGTCCAAGCCCAAAGACTGCACTTTATTGATAAGCCTTCTATGTGGGACAGTATCAAAAGCCTTACTAAAGTCTAGATAAGTGATGTCTACTGCACTTCCTCCATCTATTATTTTAGTCACCCAATCAAAAAAATCAATAAGATTAGTTTGGCATGATCTCCCTGAAGTAAACCCATGCTGTTTTTCATCTTTCAATCCATGGGAATAATTTCCTCTGGTGGGCCCAAGAACCCCAGTCCAACACTGCTTAAATTGAATGAAAATAGATTTGGAGTTTCATACAAATTAAAATATGTCAAATAAAATACAATAGCAATATTCGGACAACTGTAAGTAATCCATTGAAGATGGACTTAAGGATAATATAGTTGCTTAAGATAAGGAAAATTAAAGCTTTTATCTAAAGGGGTTGCCTGACCCCCAAGATGAGGACGGTGAAAGGCTGTGGTGGTGCATGTGACCATGGAAGGGATGTTACACTTCTGGCCCCCAGGGGAGGTATCAGGGATTCTACCCTCAGCATTGGAACGTCCACGAACGAGTTGGCTACTCTTGTATAATCTATGTTTTGAGAAAAATTAGAAACATGTATGTATGCTGCCTGCGTGGAAATTAACACCATATGTGTGCTGCAGAATTTAAAAGCATGGTGTAAATCTAGCCCTACCCCGATGAAAAATTCTGCCTAGCAACAACTTGTTTTTCTGCTTGAGTGACCAGCGCTAAATGTGGTTGCAAAATTGTTCTGTGTGTGATGCATGCTATACATAGACGGCCACTATAAACCTACAGACTTGAGTCCAGCTCAGACAGTATAAAGGGTGAATAGCTCCTAGATGGGACAAACCCAGGCACTCAGCTTATACACAGATATAATACAAAAATGTATCTTTATTAAAATCGATGAAACAAATAAATAGATGCATAAATTGGCAAAGACCAACACAACCACCTGGAGAGTGCACACAATATGTCGGGACATCAAGTTCTAGCATTGCACGGTGGGATGGAAAAACAAGTATAAATAAATACAAAATTAAACAATGTGGCCCCCCCACCTAGATAAAAACCATTCATAACATATACACAATACAGGCCCGGCAAGTGGCACATTTTTGTATTATATTTGTGTATATGCCGAGTCTTTGGGTTTGTCCCATCTAGGAGCTATTCATTTTTTGACTCGTTCTATTTGGGTTGTACAGTCGCATTCTGATTTTTGTGTTTTATTGCTCATTGGTATCTAGTATAAAGGGTGAGCAGATGACACAAGCAATCAGATGTTCAGGACACAATATCAAGCAAGAAAGTGAGAAAAGATTGCACATTTTGTGATAGATCTATGCTCTATTGTATAGCCACCACTGGACAGGCTATGGTATGCTATAACCATGAATCTCAGCTGCCTGGCTTTTGTAGGATTGTCCCAAGAATCTGGTCTTCTAGTCTGGTTGTTGCCAGGTTTCCCTACAGATTACAGATATGATTGACCTTGACGGATCCTTCTAATTAAAAGTCATTATCCAAGGCCAAGAATCCCTTTACAAGGATATATAGCAATTCTTTTACCTGTTTCATATAGCCCCCCCCCCTTCCCCGAACTCTATAAAACCATAAGAGCAGCTGCTGTGAAGCTTAATTAAAATTTCTCCTTTGAAATATGATTTTAAATAATTTACCCTTTCACTCCAGCGAGTCTATAACATGATTGTGTCTCTTCCCCTCAGGACAGATCTGCATTCTTCCAATGTGCAGATTTTCTAATTTCCGTACTGTCAGGGTTGTGTGCGAGCTGCTTTTCATTACCCTGCGTTATATGGGACCTGCTCAGCCTTCTATTGGAAGAGCTGTAACCCACCGGTGCCTCAGGGACTGACTACAAATGGAAGATTCAGAGCGTCACTGATTTCCCGACTGCGTAGTCAACTTTAGAGAACTCTCATAGGTGCTCCTTATATTCACCGGGGCCGACGGAAAGATGTATTTATTTTTTAATGGAGTTCAGTTATCTTGGAATACACAATCTTCATTAGGGAACGTTCAGGATCTTCGTCTATTAGCTATAGAAGAGAGCGGATACATGGACATTGTCTCACAGCGTTAAGCAGAAACTGTGCAATGCTTCATATCACCTGTGGTGACGCTGCAAGGAAACTCTTGCCATGTTCTCCCACACATCACAAGTGATTGCTGTGGATCCCAGCAGCAGGACACCCTGAGATCAACTTATTGTTGGAGGGCTTACAGGGGACTAAACAAAAATAATTCTCACATACGTCACCACTGAGACCATTGATTGTCTGGCAGTGGTCCTGTGCATGCAGACAGCACATCACACATCTGGTCTGGTGGGAATGGGAGCTGTGGCGCTGGAACCAGGTCACTTTGACAAGGTCAAGTGTTTTGTTGTTGTATTTTTTTTTTGTTCATCCAGGCCCCTGAGAATTTTTGTTCCAGAAAACTTCTTTAAGGCCCCTTTCACATGAGCATCCCGGATTTTCTCCGGATGCGTCGCGTGTGCATTGCGGGAAGACCGCGCGAGTAGACACGCAATTGCAGTCAGTTTTGACTGCGATTGCATTCCGATGTTCAGTTTTTTCCGCGCGAGTGCAATGCGTTTTGCACACATGTGAGAAAAAATTTAATGTGTTACCCAGACCCGAACCCGGACTTCTTCACTGAAGTTTGGGTTTGAGTTAGGTGTTCTATTTTTATTATTTTCACTTGTAACATGGTTATAAGGGAAAATAATAGCATTCTTAATACAGAATGCTTACTAAAATGTGGCTTGAGGCGTTAAAAAATAAAAAAATAAATGAACTCACCTCATCCTCTTGTTCGTGCAGCCGTCATCGTGTTCTTTCTCCTTCTTTCAGGACCTGCAAAAGGACCTTTGATGACACAATCACGCTCACCACGTGGTGAGCGCGGTGACGTCAGCGCAGGTCCTGCTGAATGAAGATAGAATCTTCCCTCTTCATTCAGCAGGACCTGCGCTGACTTCACCGGCTCACCACGCGGTGAGCGCGATTACATCATCAAAGGTCCTTTTGCAGGTCCTGAAAGATGAAGAAAGAAGACAATGCCGGCTGCGCGAACAATAGGATGAGGTGAGTTCATAAATTTTTTTTATTTTTTTGTTCATCCAGCCCCATGAGAATTTTTGTTCCAGACAACTCCTTTAAGAGTGGGATTGTCCACAGTAGACATTCCCTTTAACTATGCTTTCCTGTGGAGCTCATAGTTTAGTGATGCAAGATTAGAGCCAGTAGCAAAAAAATTGCCTTTTCTCTAGTTTACCTGGTTTAGTTCCATGTGTTACATGGACAGTCCTCATTTTAATGACTGCATTGTAATAGTATATTAAATGTGGCTTATCTGATCAGGATGGGTTTCTGATGCTAAACATCAGCTGATTATAATCTGAAAATGTGTCACCTTCATAAGACTTTTTAATTCAATATAACTTTGTCCATTATCAGAGAGGTACAGATTCAGCAGACATTACCTTGGCACTTAAAGAGGACCTTTCAGCACTCCTGACATGCCTGTTTTAATAGCTTCATGCATTCCCTATGTAATAACAGTTGTGGAGCGTCTATTCTTATGGGGAGGTAAAAAGTTGGGGAAGTGTACCTGCACAGCCTGAACATGGCAGCACTGATTGGATAGAGTGAGTCTGTGCAAGTGCACACCCCAACCGGTTAACATCCTCCCTAGAGCTATTAAAACAGGTATGTCATGAGTGGTAAGTGGTGAAAGGTCCTCTTCAATATGTTTAATGTGGCCTACAGCCATATTACTGCTCTGTTTTGTGTAGAACCCTGCCTTAGAAGACGCATGATGCCTTTCTGGTACAGTTTTGTCTGCTGTAAAAGTTATTGTGAGTCATTTCTTTTTTGAATATCTACAAAAAAAGTGCCATGCTCTATTGGATTCTTCCCTAAACACATTGCTGGTAGATAAATGAAATGCAAGGATGAGGATCCACTTAACAGATTTGACGTAGGGCTACTCCTGAGGGCTTTGTCAAGAAGGCCCTCTGGTATTTACCCTTTATCCCCCATACAGGGATCTAGACTTTGTTGCTGTGGCTAACAGGCCCCTACCTTTAAGAGTAGTCTCCATCATAGGCTGCTGACCCAGACTGGTCAAAAGACATCAGTGCATAGCACCAAGAAAACAGGCAGAGTTTGTAGAGCAAGGTCAATAAGGTGAATCAGGCTGAGATCAATCAGGCGGTGCAGGGTCAGTATGGTCATCAGGCTGAGGTCAGGAGAGGCAGCACCGGGTCAGTCAGGCTGATCAGACTGAGGTCAAATAGGAGGTACTGGGTTAGTATAGTGATCAGGCTGAGGCTAGGACAGGCTGCACAGGGTTAATATGGTTATCAGGCATGGGAGCTCAGAAGACACAATAGCAGCATACCTTTTCAAAAACTAGACAAGCGAGAAAACTTTTGCTCAGGCACCTTACAAAAGAGGAAGGTGTCTTATAAATCCTAGGAAACACTGTCATAGGTTGGGGAATGTGTGCGCTGACCCTTTATGAGCTGAGAAGAGGGTGGTGAGCCCTATAGGAGCGTGGACCAGCCAGAGCAGGAGGAAGGAGGTGGGGATGGATGTGACTACTCTGGTGGCCATACCTGCTGGGAGAAGGGCAATGCCAGAGAACATGGACCACCAGCATCACACGCAATACAACACCTAACAGAGTTTGTACAGCAGTAAACAGCTTTATGGGCTTTGTGCATTTTCTGTGAAGGTTCCATGTATGTAGTCTTACAATGCGAGTAAGCCCTCTATGTTGGCCAAGATGTATGCTACATATAAACATAACACAAGTCCCCTTTCCAGCAGCCGAGTAGTGGATGATGATATTTAAGTAGAAGAAAAAGTTTTTTTTAACGTCTTTGTCCTGCAGGGATCTTCAGATCAGAGTTGTGTTTTCCTCCCCTTTTATTGTCAGGAGGGGAATACATTACTATTTCCAATTTTCTTTGCTGGACCCGATCCATGCGCGCTGCCTTGCAGGCAGTTGTTTAATCTGATGGCTTCTTTCATCCTCTCCTTAATTTGCATGAAGGGAAATGCAGCATCATTGCCATTTGTTTTAATTGCAGAGCCATTGGCTATCCTATTATATGTGTGAATCTGTAGAGGTCGGGATTCTTCCCGCATCGCTTTATGTTGAGCCTGACTGGGTAATGACACATTTACTTTTCCGCTTTGATTTGCTTGGAGTAGAAGAAAATATTTATTTATGAATGTTAATGGTTAATAACATACGCTGCTGTGACGTGGGTGACCCGAGGGGTTCAGCCTCAGGTTACTATCATGACCTTGATAGTAACCTATAAATCTATGCTGAAAAAAAAACATTACTAATGCATTCACTGGTAATTATACTGAAGCATCATTAATGGTAATGGGTATGCAAATAACAGCAAAAGTTAAAGGGGAATTTCCAAAGATTTGTACATAAACCATAGTAAGTCTGTGCTAGAGTCTATAACTCTATAATAAAATCACTAGAATTGTTATTTAAAAAAAACTGTGGGGGAGATTTATGAACGGCAATTTGGACGATGCGCTGGTGGTGCATCTGCCTAAGTTATGTAGAGGCGCCAGCCTCTACATAATGCAGTGTCTCAAAGGGTGAAGTAATTGAGGGTTTATATGTGTCTCCCAGGTTCCTAACATATGCTGAGTAAAGCTATTTAGGAAAGGGTTAAAAACCTAAGCCTGGGTCCTGATGAGCTCCACCTGGCGAGTTGCTAGAAAACTAGGCTGGCAGCACACTTGCTCAGAACTTATTTCTCTGAGAGACCCTGAAGGTCCAGAGCAAGAAAAACCACAAGTATCACGGGTTGCTGTTCAGACTGTGTGTCTATTTTGGGTGGACTGAGGCTAGCTCAGCCACATCCTAGAGAGGGACCCACTGTTTAGTTAGAGCCTGGGAAAGGCTAGGTGTTGTGTTTATGATTTTGTTTTATTCAACCTGTGGAAATAAAACTGCCCGGACACCAGTTTAAATACACTTCTGTCTCCTGAGTCCTCCTTGTGCGTAAAAGACTGACTATTCCCCCCTACCCTTTACCCCTGGCAAAGTGAGCTTGCAAGATGGACTGTTACAATAACTTAGGCAGACTTTACACTTGTCTAGATCTACGCCAGCTCCCTTGCTGACAAAGATTTAGACCATTTTCTATGCCTAAAACATGAAATGATAAAGGAGACAGGCCTGTCGGCCCATCCCCTTCCCCGCCTATGCCATGTCCCCTTTTTTAGACGCTGGCTTGAGCGACGGAAAAAGGGGAAAAAGTTGCAGATTGTGGCGTATATCTGTTCATAAATGACCCCCTATGTCTTTATCAAGGCTAATATATGCCCTCAATTAAATGACCTGTTTTGATCTAAACAAGACCAAAATTCAGGACTAATACATTTATTACTACTTTAATAAACGAGGCACGGCCTCATGGAACAGTGACATAATATTGCCACATAACAAAGTTTTGGTGTGGTATCATCTGGAATAGTGTTGAGCGAATCAAAGTATCAGAAGTGGACTTTGATTCAAATGTCAAGGAAAATTTGATTCTCCAGGAAGCCGAGTTTCCTCATGCTTTGTGGTAACTAATCAATTTTGCCCATTTGAGCAAGAAGAGGCCACCGTGGCCATCTTGATTGAAGATCCCGCGCAAAATGTCACGCGTGGTGATGTATGATGTCAGCGGCCTCTTTGCGTTCAAATGAATAAGGTGAGTATTATATTTTTTTTTAACTGATTAACCCTCAGTGATGAACGCGGCATCTTAGGGGTTCAATGGGGGGGGGCGTCATTGCACTCACTACTTACAAAGACGTGCTTCATGACGTAATTAGTCACAAAGCAAATTTCTTTGTGAAATTCGGCGAAGCAGCTTAATCGAAGTCTTGTAAACGTCGCTCATCTCTAATCTGGAATATGCAGTTCAGTTCTGGGCACCATTTCATAGAAAGGATGCCCTCGACCTAGCGAAAGAACAAAGAAGAGGAACTAAACTGACAAGAGGCAGAAATACCAAGCCACCTGCATTTTGTGATACACCTTATCTGCATTTTGTTATACACCAATATGTGAATAAACACCACTGTTTGATTCAAGGACTTTGTACTTCGCCTCTATACTGCATCCGCTAGTCCTAACTACCAGAGCGAATACCCAGTGTATAAGTGTATAAAAAAGTACATCTTATTTGCCGTTCTGCGGTGCAGTTACATTGTACTACACACATTTTTTGGGGTGTTTTAATAGTATAAAATGTATGTCTTATTTGCCATTCTGTGGTGCAGTTACATTGTACTACAGCCTTTTTTGGGGTGTATTAATTTAATTTTAATTTAATTATTTTATCTAACAGTATGTTACTATGTCAATGGGCCACTCTGTGGTCTCCTCATGCTGCTGCAACATCACTACTCTGTGGTCTCCTCATGCTGCTGCCACCTTAACACAATGTCACTGAGCCACTCTGTGGTCTCCTCATACTGCTGCCACCTCAACACTATGTCATTAGACTACTCTGTGGATGCCTCATGCTGCTGCCACCTCAACACTATGTCACTGGACTACTCTGTGGACTCCTCATGCTTCTGCCACCTCACCACTATGTCACTGGGCCACTCTGTGGAATTCTCATGCTGTTCCCACGCTCCCTACTTTATAACTGGGCCACTATTTTGCCTTTTTGGCTTGGTTGACATCATCATTTATTTGACCCTTCTTTTGATCTGTTAGAAGGAAGTAAAAATGAGATGCACAATGGATCCTTTCTATGTAGCAACTGTAAGGCCTGTATGACATGGTCCCATCAGAATTGGCTTATGATTTGGTAGCCAAAAGCAAGAGCGGGTATAAAACACAGAAGACATGCAAATATTCCATTCACATGTCATCTCTGTTTTGGATCCATTCCTGTTTTTTTTTTTGGCTTTAGCAATACTGATTGATTACTGACCAAATACTCACCGATTGAAGGCAGATACTCAACCGACAGGATCCATTTTTTGGGGGGTTATTGTTCTAACGGATCAGAGGAAGGGCAAAATAATCAGTGACGTCAACAGAAACTTACTGCTGACACCCTCTCCACTCTGTCAGGGGTCTCTACTTGTATAAGCGTTTAATAGAACAGGTTCTGTTGACATCTATGTGAAATCAGCGGACGACGGTGTAAAAGGGGTGCACTTCTTCTTGACACTAACATCGACCTGTAAGGCTGAGTTCACACTTGAGTTATTTGTTAAGTTTTAGCCCCGTAACTACCCAAATAAGTGAAGTGTACAGAGATTCTAAGAGCAACGCCTGTCATCTGCATGTCATACTGACTAACACTATTGTTTCACTACCACAGCAGACTCCCTATGGGTGTTAATGCAAGGCACAGTGTTCTACACCATTATACAGGCTCTCTGCAGCCAGGAAATAGCAGTTTTTTAATGTGATTTGCCACAAATAAATTCAGATAGAATAGAATATTTTCAGAAAATTCGGCGAACCGACCGAATCGAATTTTTGAGAAATTCCCTTGTCTCTAATTAACACTTATGTAAATCAGTAGAAGTCTGGTTCTCACTCCCCTTCTCTTAATTCCCATCCCCACCCATCCCTTGGTTGAACTTGATGGACTAGTGTAGGGCATGAGTGGTGGGGTCTGGCACAGATTTAAAAAAAGACCAAAAGCAAACAGAATTCCTGTGTCATGCCCCACCCCCTCATACCCTGTTCACATCTTGCATGATGTATGCAGTCCTGGAACTGACATTCCAGGGTGTATATCTTTGTTCAAGATGTGATCAAATTACCCGTTTGGAATCGCAAATCAAGTCTCTAAACGGGCAAATTGCAACACTGAGAGGCATTGACAATTTGCTAAAGAGTTTGCTTCTCCCGAGCAAGCACTCTTTGGGGTAGATGAGGGGGAGGGTGACAGAGAGGAGGCTGAGGAAAGTGAGGTAGCTAGCTGGGTAACAGTTAGAAAGCGGGGTAGAGGGAAGAGTGCCAGGGAGGCTAGCCCTGATCTGACACACCGCAACAAGTTTGAACGTTTGGCAGATGAGGGGGATGTCAGTCCAGGGACGGCACTGCTGCAGCCGGACACTTCCTCTGCCAGTCAGGGGAATGTCAGCTCCAGTAAGCATGGAACCAGGAGAGCAGGGCAGGCCAGACAGGTGCTGGTAGTCGAAGACTCCATTATTAGGGGAACAGATAGGGAAATCTGAGCTAGATGGAGCTAGAGTTTGACACATCGCGGATCGGGTTGACAGATTACTGGGAGGGGCTGGAGAAGATCCAGCGGTCATGGTCCATATCGGAACCAAAGACAAAGTTAGAGGTAGGTGGAGAGTCCTTAAAAATGATTTCAGGGATTTAGGTCAAAAGCTTAGGGCAAGGACCTCAAAGGTAGTATTTTCCGAAATACTTCCTGTACCATGAGCCACACAAGAAAGGCAGTGGGAGATTAACAAGTGGCTCAAGAACTGGTGTAGGAAGGAGCGGTTTGGGTTACTGGAGAACTTGGCCGACTTCTCTATTGGCTACAGGCTCTATCGTAGGGACGGGCTGCACCTCAATGGGGAAGGGGCAGCTGTGCTGGGGAGAAAGATGGCTAGAAGGTTGGAGGAGTGTTTAAACTAGGGACTGCAGGGGAGGGAAATTACACTATAGGAGGGGAAGATAGTGCAGATAGAGACCGGGGGCAAGGTAGTGGGACTGGGGGAGGAATGGAAGGAGGGACTAGAACAGTTCAGAAGGAAAGGTGTAGGGTAAAAAATATACATAAACCTCTCAAATGTATGTATACTAATGCCAGAAGCCTGACTAGCAAAACTGGAGCTGGAATTAGTGATGTGTGAGGAGAACTATAACAAAGTGGAAATAACTGAGACATGGCTGGATGATGGCAATGACTGGGCAGTTAATGTACAAGGTTACATACTGTTTAGAAAGGATCGTCAAAACCGGAGAGGGGGAAGGGTTTGCTTTATGTAAAGTCTTGTCTAAAGCCAAAACTCCATGAAGATATAAGTGAGGGACATGAACATGTGGAGTCATTGTGGGTAGAGATACATGGAGCTAAAAACAACAATAAATTACTAATAGGCGTTTATTATAAACCACCTAATATACCAGAGTCCACAAAAAAATCTACTACTAAACAAGATAGACGAGGCGGCAAATCATAATGAGGTGGTTATTATGGGGGACTTCAACTACCCAGATATAAACTGGGAAACTGAAACTTGTATATCTCATAAAGGAAACAGGTTCTTGGCAATAACCAAAGACAATTACCTCTCCCAACGGGTTCAGGACCCGACTAGAGGGACGGCCATACTGGACTTAGTATTAACCAATAGGCCTGACAGAACAACAGACGTGCAGGTTGGGGGACACCTGGGAAATCGTGACCATAAAGTAATAACCTTCCAATTATCATTCAAAAGAGCGTTTCTACAGGGAGGAACAAAAATACCAAACTTCAAAAAAGCAAAATTTAGCCAACTAAGAGAGGCCATAGGCCTAACTAACTGGGACAAAGTCCTCAAAAATAAAAATACAGCCACAAAATGGGATATCTTTAAAAACATCCTAAAATCTCATTGTGAGAGGTACATACCGTATGGGAATAAAAGGTTAAGGAACAAAAAGAAACCAATGTGGATAAATAGAACTGTAAAGAAAGCAATAAATGACAAAAAGAAAGCATATAAATAACTAAAACAGGAGGGTAGCACGGAAGCACTGAAAAACTATAAGGAAAAAAATAGAACATGTAAAAAACTAATAAAAATGGCCAAACTAGAGACCGAGAGATTAATTGCCAAAGAGAGTAAAACTAACCCTAAAATATTCTTCAATTATATAAATGTTAAAAAGTATAAATCTGAAGTGTCGGCCCTTTAAAGAGTAATGAGAGGGGAGTCGCAGAGAGTGACGAGGAGAAAGCAAAGCTGTTAGATATTTTTTTCTCCAATGTATTCACTGAGGAAAATAAACTGTCAGATGACATGCAGAATGTAAAAATAAATTCCCTATTAAAAGTGTCCTGTGTGACCCAGGAAGAAGTACATCAGCGACTTAAAAAGATTAAAATAGACAAATCGCCAGGACCGGATGACATACACCCCCGTATCCAAAGGAAATCAAGTAATGTCATAGCCAGACCCTTATTTCTGATATTTGCAGACTCTATACTGACAGGGAATGTCCCACAGGATTGGCGCATGGCAAATGTGGTGCCAATATTAAAAAAGGGTCCAAAAACAGAGCCTGGAAACTATAGGCCGGTAAGTTTAACATCTGTTGTGGGTAAACTGTTTGAAGGTTTTCTGAGAGATGCTATCTTAGAGCATCTCAACGGAAATAAGCAAATAACACCATATCAGCATGGCTTTGTGAATGATCGGTCATGCCAAACTAATTTAATCAGTTTCTATGAGGAGGTAAGTTCTAGACTTGACAGCGGAGAATCAATGTATGTCGTATATCTGTACTTCTCCAAAGCATTTGACCCTGTACTACATAAAAGGTTAGTATATAAAATGAGAATGCTCGGACTAGGAGAAAAAGTCTGTATGTGGGTAAGTAACTGGCTCAATGATAGAAAACAGAGGGTGGTTATTAATGGTACACACTCAGATTGGGTCACTGTCACTAGTGGGGTACCTCAGGGGTCAGTATTGGGCCCTATTCTCTTCAATATATTTATTGATGATCTTGTAGAAGGCTTGCATAGTAAAGTATCAATTTTCGCAGATGACACTAAACTGTGTAAAGTAATTTACACTGAAGAGGACAGTATATTACTACAGAGGGATCTGGATAGATTGGAGGCTTGGGCAGATAAGTGGCAGATAAGGTTTAACACTGACAAATGTAAAGTTATGCACATGGGAAGGAATAATGCAAGTCACCCGTACATACTAAATGATAAAACACTCGGTAACACTTACATTGAAAAGGATCTAGGAATTTTAATAAACAGCAAACTAAGCTGCAAAAAACAGTGTCAGGCAGCTGCCAAGGCCAATAAGATAATGGGTTGCATCAGAAGGGGCATAGATGCCCGTGATAAGAACATAGTCCTACCACTTTACAAATCGCTAGTCAGACCACACATGGAGTACTGTGTACAGTTCTGGGCTCCTGTAAACAAGGCAGACATAGCAGAGCTGGAGAAGGTCCAGAGGAGGGCAACTAAAGTAATAACTGGAATGGGGCAACTAGAGTACCCTGAAAGATTATCAAAATTAGGGTTATTCACTTTAGAAAAAAGATGACTGAGGGGAGATCTAATTAATATGTATAAATATATCAGGAGTCAGTACAGAGATCTATCCCATCATCTATTTATCCCCAGGACTGTGACTGTGACGAGGGGACATCCTCTGTATCTGGAGGAAAGAAGGTTTGTACACAAACATAGAAAAGGATTCTTTACGGTAAGAGCAGTGAGACTATGGAACTCTCTGCCTGAGGAGGTGGTGATGGTGAGTACAATAAAGGAATTCAAGAGGGGTCTGGATGTATTTCTGGAGCGTAATAATATTACAGGCTATAGCTAGTAGAGAGGGATCGTTGATCCAGGGAGTTATTCTGATTGCTTGATTGGAGTCAGGAAGGAATTTTTTATTCCCCTAAAGTGGGGAAAATTGGCTTCTACCTCACATTTTATTTTTTTGCCTTCCTCTGGATCAACTTGCAGGATGACAGGCCAAACTGGATGGACAAATGTATTTTTTCGGCCTTGTCTACTATGTTACTATGTTACCTTGTGTAAGCCGTGTACCGGGGTGGGCTCCCCACGATACAGCGAAGTCACGAACAAGAAAAATGACTCTGACACCAGCTCTTGTACAAAAACAGAAACTTTACTTAATAGTGGTATCAAACAGGATATCACATATAGTTCCAAATGCAGTGAACATAAAATCAGATTACATACACTCAGCCTGGAGGCTGAGATCCCTGTGTCGCACAGCACGGCACCCTACGATGGTAGCCGGAAACTCTAGCGCAATTTACCTACTGCGAGCAGAGTTAACTCTGCCTCGCCATACCTGTTATTACCCTGAAGAACAGGAACATCATGTGTGTGTGAGATACAGGCTAGCCCGCTATGCGACACAGCAGCTTGCAGTCTTACCGGCCAATATAGTGATTTCCCCCTCCCTTTTCCCGAAAACTGGTAATGTGGCACGTGCCTAATATATATTACTCCCAATAAACATGCTTGGGTACATGTAGATTATGGTAAAGTCCGGAGCAAACCAAAACTTTAACTGAAAATTATTTGTGATAAACAAGCAGCAATTATTGGTAGCCTGCCACTCAGCAACACTTACTAACTACCGGCAGGTTTGATCTCAGTCTCTAGTATTTAGGCGCCAATCTTATATTGAGGTGCGTGCATGCTCTGTCTTACTGATTCAGGTCTGCTGTGCCTTCACTGTTGACTGCGATCTGAACAAAAGCTGATCCAACACACGTGCGGTACCGCAGGTTCCGTTGCTTTGCTCTTCAGCTCTCATCAGCGATTCTGGCAGCTGTACTCCTTCTCCTGGATGGGATTCGGGTCCTTGACACGATCAGCTTCACTTGGCTGTACTCCTGGTCGCAAAAGGGTGATTCCATGGTAGGATGTTAATGGATTTCTTCTCTCACACGCTTTTTTCAGTCTGCAACTAAGATGGACACCAGCTTCTTTCCTCTAGACACACAGCTCCACCTCCTATGAATATCTAAATCGGAGCAGTCTGTTTAGCTGTGTGGGGAAACAGCGGCCTCTTGTGGCCAAACAGCAAAATAACAGTGTTCATGCAATAAGAGCTGTTTCACAACCTGCACTAGATATACAGTCCTGATCAAAAGTTTAAGACTACTTGAAAAATGGCAAAAAATCATGGCATGGCTGGATCTTAACAAGGTTCCAAGTAGAGCTTCAACATGCAACAAGAAGAAATGGGAGTGAGACAAAACATTTTTTGAGCATTCAATTTAATGAAAACAACAAATAAACTGAAACAGGCTGTTTTTCAGCTGATCAAAAGTTTAGGACTACACCTCCAAAAAAAAACTAAACCCCCCTAAAACAGAAATCCAACTTCCAAACATGAACTTAGTAATGAGTAGCTCCGCCGTTATTGTTTATCACTTCAAAGATTTGTTTCAGCATGCTTGATGCAAGATTTCCATGAGGTGAGTGGGAACATTTTTCCAAGTGGTGAAGACGGCCGCACGAAAAGGCCATCTATTGTCTGGAACTATTTTCCATTTTTTGTAAACTTCCCTTGTCATCCATCCCCAAAGGTTCTCAATTGGATTTAGATCAGGGGAACATGCAGGATGGGCCAAAAGAGTGATGTTATTCTCCTGGAAGAAGTCCCTTGTCCTGCGGGCATTGTGTACTGTAGCATTGTCCTGTTGAAAAACCCAGTCGTTACCACACAGATGAGGGGCCCTCAGTAATGAGGAATGCTCTCTGCAAGATCTGGACATAGCCAGTAGTGATGTCGCGAACATAAAATTTTCATTTTGCGAACGGCGAACGCAAATTTCCACAAATGTTTACGAACGGGCGAACCGGGCGAACCACCATAGACTTCAATAGGCAGGCGAATTTTAAAACCCACAGGGACACTTTCTGGCCACAATAGTGATGGAAAAGTTGTTTCAAGGGGACTAACACCTGGACTGTGGCATGCCGGAGGGGGGTCCATGGCAAAACTCCCATGGAAAATTACGTAGTTGACGCAGAGTGTGGTAAGTTGAATTCGCAAAGCGATTAATATAACCTGCATTAATCGCATTGCGAATTCAACTTAGAGCTGGGTTCCTAATGGTTGTATTGCTAGAATTGACGAATATAACGAATATAGCACTATATTCTCAATCTTCGTTATATTCTAGCAATACAACCATTAGGAACCCAGCTCTAAGTTGAATTCGCAATGCGATTAATATAACCTGCATTAATCGCATTGCGATTACAACTTAGGTCTGAGTTCATAATGGTTGTATTTGTCGCACCATCACATGGTAAAGGGGGACGGGGGTGTGACTCACTGCAGCCTGGTGAGCGGTGGGGCGCGCGGCAGCTGCCCTGCAGGAGTCTCTGGTGCCGGGAGGAGGAGGTAGGTAGAGAGGCTCTGACTTTATAGACCAAACTATTTTAATAATACCCCAATAATAATAAGTTAATAACCTAACCCCATTCATAAATTACTGTGGATTATTATAGAGACGGCCCCAGGCCAGGAGACATAAGGGGTTGGGTTGAACTGTGGGCGGTTGGGTTGAACTGTGGGCTTGGGCCACCCGGCCACATTTACTAATCTTTGCTCAGGGGGGCCTTTATAAATATAGACCCACATGGTGTGGACTGGTCATTTTTACTAAGCAATATAGTTTAAACGTTTATGTGCAAAAGAGAAAATAAGAAGTCACCTCCAATCAGATATCTGCACATAGACCCAGAGTCTTGGTCTATGCAGATATCTGATTGGAGCTGACTTAGTAACTTCTTTTTTTCTCTCTTTATCTCTTTATTATGGCTTAGGGGGGGGGGGGGCAGGGGTGACACCATTTTCTACCGCACCGGGTGACACCACACCACTGTAACCAATAGGAACCCAGATCTAAGTTGAATTGGCAATGCGATTAATATAACCTGCATTAATCGCATTGCGATTACAACTTAGTCAAATTTATGACACTGCAGCTTCAGAATGAATCTAAGATGGATGCTGTCCTTGCTATTTGATAGTAGGTGGGAGGGTCTAGGAGGGAGGGTATGCTGATTGTCTGGAATGTGTCTGCTGACTGTGAGGTACAGGGTCTACAGGGTCAAAGTTTTCTCAATGATGACGTATAGGGGGCGGACCGAACATCGCCTATGTTCGTCCGACGCGGCGAACGCGAACAAGCTATGTTCGCCGGGAACTATTCGCCGGCGAATAGTTCGGGACATCTCTAATAGCCAGCGGCCGTTTGACGCCCCTGCACTTCCTGAAGCTCCTGAAAAAGCACCCCAGACCATTATGGCGCCCCTCCACTGTGGCGCGTAGAAAACATCTCAGGTGGGATCTGCTTGTCATGCCAGTAACGTTGGAAACCATGAGGACCATCAAGGTTACATTTTTTCTCATCAGAGAATAAAACTTTCTTCCACCTTTGAATGTCCCATGTTTGGTGCTCTCTTGCAAAGTCCAAACGAACAGTTCTTTGGCGTTCAAGGAGACGAGGTCTTTGAAGTCGTTTTTTGTTTTTGAAGCCCTTTAGTCTCAGATGCCGTCTGATGGTTATGGGGCTGCAGTCATCACCAGGAAGGGCCTTAATTTGGGTTGAGGATTGTCCAGTGTCTTGACGGACAGCCAATGGGATCCTCCGGCTCAGTGCTGATGAATTTTTTGTTGGGTCTTCCACTTTACTTTTTTGTTCCATAACCCTCAGGATCATTTAGGAAATTCCAAATGACTGTCTTACTGCGTCCCACTTTAGCAGCAATGGTGCGCTATGAGAGACCCTGCTTATGCAGTTCAACAACCCGACCACGTTCAAAAAGGGAGAGTTTTTTTGCCTTTGCCATCACAACGTGTGACTACCTGACAGAAAATGACAATGAATCCACATCTTTGCATAGATTTGGCCTTTTAAAGGCACGTGGTCCTAAAATTTTGATCACCTGAAAAACAGCCTGTTTCAGTTTATTCGTTGTTTTCATTAAATTGAATGCTCAAAAAATGTTTGGTCTCACTCCCATTTCTTCTTGTTGCATGTTGAAGCTCTACTTGGAACCTTGTTAAGATCCAGCCATGCTAAATATGATTCTTTTGCCATTTTTCAAGTGGTCTTAAACTTTTGATAAGGACTGTATCACAGTTTCAGATTTTTCTAGAGGGATCCTTTATAGTTCCTCTTATCTGGGAGTTATCCAGTTTTCAAAATTCACAGAAATTAGACTTTCTGCAGTATGACCTCTCAAATCTCATGTAGGTTGAGCACCAAAGATCTGGTAATGATTGATAGCGTAACATGAAGGGCGACCTTTATCACAAAGGATTTAACGAAAAATATAAATCCTTCAGAAATGGATTAAGTATAAAAAAACTGTTTTGTGGAGTTTGTAATCCCCTTATAGAAAATGATGATTTGTGAGAAGCTGAGATGAGACCTGACATTATAACCTGGAGGGATATCGACGGACTTTGTCCATAAGCCGTGAGAGACAAGTTACCTTTTATAAGTAAGTATATGAGCAGGTTTGGATTTTAGTTGGATTGAGTTGGGGGATAATCATAACCAGGGGTGTACACAAAAATAATAGGGGTCCACAGCTAAATTGGGATTGGTATTAAAAGATCACTCTATACCAAGCCTTGACGTAGAAGATGTAGTCGATGCAAAGCTTCTACAAAATCACTATGCCATGTCTAATTTTCACAAGAGTGGAATTAGCAAAATCTAAACATTGTCAACACCTGGTTGTTTCTCAGCTTGGACACCTTCCTTTCCCTAGTCTGGTAGGATAAGACTATTTACACAGTCCTTATGGACCTTACTGTAAACCTTCTTTATATGTGATATAAGAGCATATGGACCCTCCTCTATTAGCTAGAATGGAGATTCATTCTGTAAGGGAGGCTCACACTATGGTGGACTTGAGCAATCAATCTGTATGGCCACCATATGGGAAAACTCTAGATGGCTGTAACTAATTGTGGTGTGTGCAACTACCATCAGCCCCAGCAAATCAGAAGTGCCAGGATTCAGACACAGCTAATAGCAGCTATTGCTGCACACTGAAAGAGGTTATCTATGGAGAACAGGCAAAGTGTTGGATGCTCTTCACTCTTATTTAGAACATTATAGAAAGTGTGTTCTGGACCAAGCCAACTTCCATCCATGCGAACATTGAATTCTTCCTCACTGACTTCTTTAGAATAATTGCAGAATCCTTTACCAGGCTTGAGTCTCAAGACCTTGTAGGTTATATGGGTCTGGAAATGTTCTTGAAGATCATCTAGTTCTCTGAATTTGATGACTTTTAACAAGACTTCACTTTAAGCAAATAAAATTTTTTGACGTTTCAAAAAAGACAATAAAACTTCAGTCATCCATCTCCAAACTTTTCACTCCAGCATCCAACAATAATATAGCCCCGCTTTTCACACTGGCAAATGAGCTGAGATTAAGTCAACGAACACTCAATTAATCTGACAGCGCCAGCAACAAGACAAATGATTAAAAGCAGTAACTGTCTAATTTCGTAAGAAGAATGACTTGTAAATCCTAAAACCTCTTTCTAATGAGACACTCGGAGTGTATAAGAGCACTATGCTGCAAACATCAAGAACATTCATTATAGCTCGTACTGTGCTAAAGACAAAGTCATATGATGCAAACAACATATAAACATTAAATTTATCCTAACGATTATGGTGTCTCAATCAGAAACCAGCCCCATCTTCACTTATCAGTGGAAATGGAAACTGGAAATACCTCTCTCATCACCATCTTGGGCCTCCCTATGTCTCACCACTCTCAACTTTTATTCTCCTTAGCAAAGAACATTATACATGTAGATGATGCAGTTAAAGGCTTCACAATATTTTTTTATTGTGTCAATGCATCTAAAATGAGATATGAAGTAACTTTGTGATACTGTAGATCTTGTATTATTTACACAACACCTGCGCAAAACTATGCATCTACATGGTAAGAAACAACAGAACAATCCTCAGGGTTAGACTCTCAATCTGGAAATTCTGGCAAGTATGAATGTACTGGGGATTACAGCGGCCACTGATATTACGGATGACGATCTCCTTACGACCATACCCAGACATTTCAAAGAATTACATGACTGCAATGGCTCCCTGTTGAGGTTTAGGGGAATTGACCATGTCAAGATATCCCCTAGGGGAGGTGATTGGAAGAGGATTCTTGCACAACGTGAATCCCGATGGATCTTCACCCTCAACTCCATTAGACCATATGGACTAAATGATTATAATAGCATTGCGCCTTTCTTGTAGGCTCCCTTGTGTTGCGCTCTCTGGACATTCACTAGGTGAGTTTTTAGCAGTACATCTTTTATTGTCTGTATTATCTGTTTTTATCAGTTCTAGTGTTATGTCTGGTTGCCTGCTTGTGTCTCTAAATTTCTATCCCTTCAGTCCCTCTAGATCATGTAGCCCATATGATGCATTTTTAGGGTAGTACCACTACGCGCCGACCTGATGGATGGATTGCCCGCGTGGAGCTGCATTTCTTTATTGATATCACATGACTGTATATTCATTGGATGTACAAAACACTAGTCCCGTTAGGGATCCTCTAAATTGTATGGTCAGGGTGTTAGTATATACACATAGGTTGTGCCATATTGACCCTGGACCACTATGAATGTGAAGCTAAACAGGGGTTGATGTGAGACTGGTCCACCTGATACAATAGGCAGTCTATGACCTATGATGCATTAGTATCAGCAGCATCATAGTGGTTACACGTCTGTCTCTGTGTAATGTTTTGGCGCATATGTATGTGATATTTTACTTATTTATATAACTGGTTTATTTATTTTTATTGCATAGCACTCTCTCGCACACACTGCGCACTTTCACTTTGCACACTGGTATTATTTCCCTGGGTATAGTCTATTTTTTTGGAAAAAAATTGTAGTTTTTTTCCCCTCCTTCCACAGTAATTTTATATGTTTGATTTCTCGCTACGAAACATAGTTTTTTTTAATGAGACCCTTCACTGTTAATATTTAATATGTAATATGTAATATTGGTTCACAAATACTGGTTGAATCATGATATTTGTTGTCTCTCTCTATTACGTTTATGGGTATATACACGGTGTGACCATGTTTGAATTGAAATCAGGGTCATTAATTAATTTAATATGTATTTCTATTTATTAATTATGTACATTATGTGTACATTTTTAGCATATATAAATTATTTTGTCACTTTTGAATGTATATATATATATATATATATATATATATATAGTTATTGGATGATCATTTCTGCTATGTTAATATATGATGGCGGGCAGGTATATTGAATTCTGGCTGTCTAATATTAAATATTGGAAATTATTTAGACCTATATATGTTATGTCAGATGATACCCTGCAGGTTACTTGCATAGAGTTATGATCTTAATTAGGAGTATGTATATTATATTATATTGTATAATGATCACTTTTGCTTTACACTCAATAATGTTTAATCAACTTTATATGGATTCATCGGTTCAATAACTATACATAGGTCGCTAGGATAGATCTTTTATATAATGGAGAAGGCAGCACTGCATCAGTGATTGGCTTGCCCTGTCAGTATCCATCTGACTGCTGCACATATTTGTGAACAGGGGTGACAGGCTGGCTGATTCTGTCCTCCGGTCGCCTGTAGGTGGTTGCCTGGCAGCTGCGGACGCCCAGCGTGGGTCATGTGATTATCTGGGGTGTGTTCTGCCCACTTCCGGTCACGCGCCTGTGACAAGGGCCGGGGGGAGGGGCCGCTCTGCCCCCATGACCTGTGATCCAACCTAGGGGCGTGCGCTGCTATGACGGCACGCATGCTGGGGGCTGGCGGTGTGATCATATCTCACAGGTGCAGCAGTTTAGGTATGGATTGCCCACATCTGATTGGGCTAGTGAGAAAGGACTGGGATATAAGGATGGAGATGTTCGGCAGGTTTATTAGTGCCCTGTGAAAAAGCCAGCCAGAGCGAAACGGTCGTTGGGTTTTTCCCCCCTATCCAGGTTGGTTATTTCATTGCTATGTACTTTTTATTCCTTTGATGCTGCTTATGTGATCACCGGTGCCCCTGCTCTGCTTCATATCATCTATGCTCCAGGGTCTCCTCAGCCTCCCAGTGTGGTATTCCATCTGGGATATGACTATATTGTCACTGTGGTGACTCCTTCTTGGAGTTTGTTGATATATTTTTTTATGTTGACTGACATAATTTTTGATACATCTATTATTATTCTCTGATTTGATTCATCATTATCTGCAGCATGTTTGCGGGGGTTTACGATGCACCACATGGACAGTGGCAATTTGTTACAAGGATGCATTGATATATATACAGGGAGTGCAGAATTATTAGGCAAGTTGTATTTTTGAGGATTAATTTTATTATTGAACAACAACCATGTTCTCAATGAACCCAAAAAAGTCATTAATATCAAAGCTGAATATTTTTGGAAGTAGTTTTTAGTTTGTTTTTAGTTTTAGCTATTTTAGGGGGATATCTGTGTGTGCAGGTGACTATTACTGTGCATAATTATTAGGCAACTTAACAAAAAACAAATATATACCCATTTCAATTATTTATTTTTACCAGTGAAACCAATATAACATCTCAACATTCACAAATATACATTTCTGACATTCAAAAACAAAACAAAAACAAATCAGTGACCAATATAGCCACCTTTCTTTGCAAGGACACTCAAAAGCCTGCCATCCATGGATTCTGTCAGTGTTTTGATCTGTTCACCATCAACATTGCGTGCAGCAGCAACCACAGCCTCCCAGACACTGTTCAGAGAGGTGGACTGTTTTCCCTCCTTGTAAATCTCACATTTGATGATGGACCACAGGTTCTCAATGGGGTTCAGATCAGGTGAACAAGGAGGCCATGTCATTAGATTTTCTTCTTTTATACCCTTTCTTGCCAGCCACGCTGTGGAGTACTTGGACGCGTGTGATGGAGCATTGTCCTGCATGAAAATCATGTTTTTCTTGAAGGATGCAGACTTCTTCCTGTACCACTGCTTGAAGAAGGTGTCTTCCAGAAACTGGCAGTAGGACTGGGAGTTGAGCTTGACTCCATCCTCAACCAGAAAAGGCCCCACAAGCTCATCTTTGATGATACCAGCCCAAACCAGTACTGCACCTCCACCTTGCTGGCATCTGAGTCGGACTGGAGCTCTCTGCCCTTTACCAATCCAGCCACGGGCCCATCCATCTGGCCCATCAAGACTCACTCTCATTTCATCAGTCCATAAAACCTTAGAAAAATCAGTCTTGAGATATTTCTTGGCCCAGTCTTGACATTTCAGCTTGTGTGTTCAATGGTGGTCGTCTTTCAGCCTTTCTTACCTTGGCCATGTCTCTGAGTATTGCACACCTTGTGCTTTTGGGCACTCCAGTGATGTTGCAGCTCTGAAATATGGAATTCGAGCAAAGTCAATAGACATTTATATAATGGGGTACAATTATGTCAACAAGTCCAGCATAGGAAATTAACCCCTAAAAGTAACAATTTTATTGATATACCTTAAAAGGATTCTACTAGGGTCCACTATACATAACAACATATATATATAAAGACTTAGATGCAACTGATACTCACATCCAGTATCTGATAGTGAATAGCCTGGGGTAAGGGAATAATTATCCCTATAGATACCCCTATCCTATAGCCTCAGCCCAGGGAGGACTCTTGATGGTAGAGGCCCCCTGTCCACGTACCTAGACTACCCCTTCCAATTCCTTATAGGGGTACAGAGAGGGGGTGGCACTAGATTACCCCAGGTTAAGGTAAGGATAATTAATACGTCAATGGATCTATAAATCAGCTGGATGGAGTGAGAAAAAGACAATACAAACACAGTACATAAAGTATAGACAGATACTAAACATATAGTTGGTCCGGGTTGACTGGATAGTCAAACACCTTGGCTACCAGGTGGTAAGCAACCACCTTGGCCACCTCGCTACCTAGTGGTGGACAGCCACTTTGGTTGTCTCACAATCACTTTGGTTACCTCGACGCGTTTCTCCCCTATACCGTGCTAGGGGTTCATCAGGAGGTGTAGTCGAATTATTGGTCTATACAGATGGGATGCAACTAGATATAAACTGACATAAAGCCAGGTCGCATACGAAAAGTGCTTTAAAGATAGGTGCCGGAATAAAACCAGCTCACGTATACGCCTTGAGATAATCACTTTAATTTATAGATACAGGGGGATGGAGTCAAGTAAAAGGATGTGCTTAATAGCACCATTTCAAGCCATTCATGTACTTATTTAGTCACATGTGCCTGTGTTGGGCTCCTTCAATTAGCAGGTATTGTATTTCACATCAGTTTTATATGGTCTTGATAAGAACCGCAATGTTGGAGTCCTTCCCTTAGCTCCTTTTCCCCCTGGTAGGCGATTGAAATATGGCCAAACTGGTGGCAAGTGGCATCTTGGCAGCTGCACGCTTGACTTTTCTCAGTTCATGGGCAGTTATTTTGCGCCTTGGTTTTTCCACACGCTTCTTGCGACCCTGTTGACTATTTTGAATGAAACGCTTGATTGTTCGATGATCACGCTTCAGAAGCTTTGCAATTTTAAGAGTGCTGCATCCCTCTGCAAGATATCTCACTATTTTTGACTTTTCTGAGCCTGTCAAGTCCTTCTTTTGACCCATTTTGCCAAAGGAAAGGAAGTTGCCTAATAATTATGCACACCTGATATAGGGCGTTGATGTCATTAGACCACACCCCTTCTCATTACAGAGATGCACATCACCTAATAGGCTTAATTGGTAGTAGGCTTTCGAGCCTATACAGCTTGGAGTAAGACAACATGCATAAAGAGGATGATGTGGTCAAAATACTCATTTGCCTAATAATTCTGCACTCCCTGTACTGGCGATAGGGGGTACTGTTCATCCACACTTGTCTGTATTTCCCTTCTGGGTTTTATTGTGCATTGTATTTTTTGCATATATGTTTAATAAAATATTTTGCATAAACATCACCGCTGGCGTGCTGTGCATTTATAGGAGTTTGTAATTTTGAGGCCGTGCGGTGCACACCTTGGCTGGCGACAGCCGTTTTTTTGAAATTCTGGCAATTGCCAGATAGGCCGGTGTCGGGGTGAGCTTCCCCTTGCGCTGAAAGTAGTTGCTGCACCAAATATGGTTGATTAGTGCGGCCCCGCTGTTCACTCTCGTAGGCTACAGGCCGCAAGACATCATCGTGGCTGTTGATGGGTTGGCTGCAAGAATGATCTCATATCCGAAGTGACCAACACATCTTCAAACCGCCCTTTTTTTGCAGGCGTGGTAGGATTGGTACCCGCATCTTTTTCGCTGTGGGTGGAAATTACTCTGCCAGTGTCTGCAACAGCAGAATGCAACATCTCTCGCAGAAAGGCCTGGAAATGCTGCCTTCTGACAGCCCTCTGTGAAGCTGTTAACATGTCTGCCATTTTGTGTTTGTACCAGGGGTCTTAGTACTTTGCCACCCAGAACAGGTCCTTGACCTTTATGCTTTTTATAAGGGGGTCCCTCTTCAAACACTGGAGCATGAAGGCCCCCATTTGCACTAAATTGAAAGCGGTGGAGCGCCCTGGCTCCTGCTAATTTTCCAGGAGAATGTTGTCCCCGGTATTCTTCCCCCAGCCACGGACAACACCAGGGACCCCCGAAAAGTTTAAAGCCTGCTCTTCTTGCTCCTCCTCCCCCACCCCTAGCCACATCCTCCTATGACTCCTCTTCAGACTCCTGCTGACTTGTCTCAGATGGAGTAGCAACCCCCTGGGAATTCATTTAGCATTGCGACTTCCTCATCTTCCAGCTCCTGCTCCTCAAAGGCTTGATCAAAGACATGACGCAATGCATGCTCCAGAAAGAAGGAGTACAATGTCACTGATGGTGCCCTGGCTGCGACTGACCAGTTTGGTGATCTCATCAAATGGCCGCAGAAGTCTGTATGCGTCGCACATGAGCAGCCACTGGTGCAGTGAAAAAAAAACAAGCTCCCCAGAACCCTGTTCTGCCGCAGAGTTCGTACAGATAGTCATCAACAGCACGTTTCTGCTGGAGCAGCCTATCAAGCATATACAAGGTGGAGTTCCAGCGAGTCGGGCAGTCACAAATCATATGTCTGACGGGCAAGTGGTGTCGCCGCTGAACGTCAGCAAGGCGAGCCATTGCCTTGTAAGATCTTCTAAAATGGCCAGATTTTCCTGGCCTGCCGCAAGACGTCCTGGAGCCCGGGGTATTTGGCAATAAATCGCTGCACAACTAAGTTCAGGACGTGTGCTATGCACGGTACGTGTGTCATTTTTCCCAGTTTCAGCGCACTCATCAGATTGGAACCGTTGTCGCACACCACTTTACCAACTGTCAAATTGATCGGCCTGTGGCTGCAGAGCTGAAAGGAGTGCAGGACCGGTGTGGCTCTTGGCTTCCAGCACAGAATGGCAACTTCTCATCTGGCACGTCGATTAGGTTCTGGGAAGCTGGGGGAGTGCAGCGGAAGAGGCGGTAGCAGTGGAAAAGAAGGAGTCAGCCGAGGAGGAGACAGAGGATGGAGCAGAAGGAGGAGAGGAAGAGGCAGGCCTGCATGCAATTCGTGGCGGTAACACCAAATCCACATGGGTGCCATGGGTTACATGCCGGACGGCCTTCAGAAGATTCACCCAGTGGGCAGTAAAAGTTATTTACTTTCCCTGCCTGTGTTTGCTAGACCACGTGTCTGTGGTCAGATATATCTTGGCACCGACACTATGTGCCAGAGATATATTAACTTGCTGTTGAACATGGCCATATAGTTCAGGGATGCCCTTCTGGGAGAAATATTTTATTCTGGGGACCTTCCATTGTGGTGTGCCAATGGCCACAAATTTTCTAAAGGCCTCCGAGTCCACTAATTTATAAGTTGCGGCGGTGGTTGGCGGCGGTGTCATCCGCTCCCCGTGGGGCTGTAGGGGGGACCCGATGGCATGAAAAGCAGCGCAATGCCTTCCTGAGGCATCGGCGCTGCCTTCCTGTGACGTGCCTGTGAGATCCAGCCCCCTGGATCTCTCAGGCCGGAAGCTGTATGAGTAATACTCACTGTATTACTAATACATAGTAACATAGTACATAAAGCCGAAAAAAGACATTTGTCCATCCAGTTAGGCCTGTTATCCTGCAACATTTGTCCCTCCAAAAAATTAAAAGTTTCAAGTAAAAATAAACAAAAACATCATTTTTGGTAAAAAATAGGGGGGAAATATTAATAGAAATATATGGATTGCCGCGTCCGAATCGACCGGCTCTAAAAACATATTACATGACATAACCCCTCAGATGAACACTGTAAATAAAAAATAAAAAACTGTGCTAAATAAACCATTTTTTTGTCACCCTACATCACAAAAGCTACAACAGCAAGCGATCAAAAAGGCGTATGCCCACCACAATAGTACCAATCTAACCATCACCTCATCCCACAAAAAATGAGCCCCTACCTGAGACAATCGCCAAAAAAAAAATATATATATTAATATATAATAAAAATATATGGCTCAGAATATAGAGACACTAAAACATCATTTTTTTTGTTTTAAAGAAGCTGTTATTGTGTAAAACTTACCTAATATGTCAACTTTTTATTTATGTATGTATCTCCGTGTCTGTATTGACTGGCTCTATAAAAATTTCACATGACCTAACCCCTCAGGTTAAGAAAATAAAAAATAAAATCTGTGCTAAATAAACCATTTTTTGTTACCTTACATCACAAAAAGTATAATAGCAAGCGATCAAAAAGTGATGTGCACCCCAAAATAATGCCAATCAAACAGTCATCTCATCCCGCAAAGAATGAGACCCTACCTAAGATAATCGCCCAAAAACTGAAAAAACTATGGCTCTCAGAATATGGAGACACTAAAACATGATTTTTTTTGTTTCAAAAATGATATTATTGTGTAAAACTTACATAAATTAAAAAAAGGTTACATATTAGGTATCACCACGTCTGTATCGACCGGCTCTATAAAAATATCACATGATGAGCAAAAAATAAAAACGGTGCCAAAACCGCTATTTTTTTGTAATATAGAGCAACCAAAAATCATTTGTACCCTAAAATAGTACCAACAAAACTGCCACCCTATCGGGTAGTTTCTAAAATCGGGTCACTTTTTTGGAGTTTCTACTCTCGGGGTGCATCAGTGGGGCTTCAAATGGGACATGGTGTCAAAAAACCAGTCCAGCAAAATCTGCCTTCCAAAAACCATATGGCATTCCTTTCCTTCTGCGCCCTGCCGTGTGCCCGTGCAGTGGTTTAAGACCACATATTGAGTGTTTCTGTAAACTACAGAATCAGAGCCATAAATATAGAGTTTTGTTTGGCTGTTAACCCTTGCTTTGTAACTGGAAAAAAATTATTAAAATGGAGAATCTGCCAAAAAAGTTAAATTTTGAAATGGTATCTCTATTTTCTTGTGGAATACCTAAAGCGTTAACAAAGTTTGTAAAATCAGTTTTGATTACCTTAGGATTGTAGTTTCTAGAATGGGGTCATTTTTGGGTGGTTTCTATTATGAAAGCCTCACAAAGTGACTTCAGATCTGAACTGGTCCTTTAAAAGTGGGTTTTTGAACATTTCTGACAAATTTCAAGATTTGCTTCTAAACTTCTAAGCCTTGTAACATCCCCAAAAAATAAAATGTCATTCCTAAAATGATCCAAACATGAAGTAGATATATGGGGAATGTAAAGTATAGGGCTGCAACGATTAATCGATGTAATCGATTATATTCGATAACTGGATTCGTTGTCGACGAATCCAGTTATCGAATAATCGCCGATTCGTTGCTATGCGGGCGGGCGGGCGGTCGCTGCATCTTTATTTTACCTTTTTACAATGACGCTCCTGTAACAGCCAGGCAGAGCGGACGGCGGCGTAACGTCACTCACTCACGTGACACGCCTGCTCCGCCTCCTTCATTCATGAGGTGGGCGGAGCAGGTGCGTCACGTGAGTGAGTGACGTTACGCCGCCGTCCGCTCTGCCTGGCTGTTACAGGAGCGTCATTGTAAAAAGGTAAAATAAAGATGCAGACGTGATTAGTCCGACTTATAAGCATCGGGGCCGGGGCTGTTATGGGGAGGGGGGAGGATCTGTCTATGGCACTGCTATGGGGAGGGGGGTCTGTGTATAGCACTGCTATGGGGAGGGGGGAGGATCTGTCTATGGCACTGCTATGGGGAGGGGGGTCTGTGTATGGCACTGCTATGGGAAGGGGGATCTGTGCACTGTTATGAGGAAAGGGATCTGTGCACTGTTATGCCCATAACAGTGCACATATCCCCCTCTCCATAACAGCGCCACCCACAGATCCCCCTCTCCATAACTGCGCCACCCACAGATCCCTCTCCATAACAGCGCCATCCACAGATCCCCCTCTCCATAACTGCGCCACCCACAGATCCCCCTCTCCATAACTGCGCCGCCCACAGATCCCCCCTCTCCATAACTGCGCCGCCCACAGATCCCCCTCTCCATAACTGCGCCGCCCACAGATCCCCCTCTCCATAACTGCGCCGCCCACAGATCCCTCTCCATAACTGCGCCACCCACAGATCCCCCTCTCCATAACTGCGCCACCCACAGATCCCCCTCTCCATAACTACGCCGTCCACAGATCCCCCTCTCCATAACTACGCCGTCCACAGATCCCCCTCTCCATAACTGCGCCACCCACAGATCCCCCTCTCTATAACTACGCCACCCACAGATCCCCCTCTCCATAACTACTCCATCCACAGATCCCCCTCTCCATAACTGCGCCGTCCACAGATCCCCCATAATAGTGTCGTCCACAGATCCCCCATAATAGTGTCGTCCACAGATCCCCCATAAGTGTCGTCCACAGATCCCCCATAATAGTGTCGTCCACAGATCCCCCATAATAGTGTCGTCCACAGATCCCCCATAATAGTGTCGTCCACAGATCCCCCATAATAGTGTCGTCCACAGATCCCCCATAATAGTGTCGTCCACAATTTGTTTTAATATGGCCTTTGAACATATTTTTTCAAGTAAGATCATATAAACCTCTCTGTTTTGTAATTTTGACATTTTTGCCGATTAATCGATTAATCGTAGAAATTAATCGGCAACTAATCGATTATTCAAATAATCGTTAGCTGCAGCCCTAGTAAAGTAATAACTATTTTTGTAGGTATTACTATGTATTATAGAAGTAGAGAAATTGATTTTTTTTGGGCAAATTTGGTATTTTTTTATAAATAAAAATGAATTTATTTTACTCCATTTTACCAGTGTCATGAAGTACAATATGTGACAAAAAAACATTCTCAGAATGGCCTGGATAAGTCAAAGCGTTTTAAAGTTATCACCACATAAATTGACAATGGTCGGATTTGCAAAAAATGTACTGGTCCTTAAGGTGAAAATGAGCCCGGTGCTTAAGGAGCTAAAGTCTAATCACTGTATAATTTTTCCTTGTATCATGGTTGTAAGGGAAAATAATAGCATTCTTAATACAGAATGCTTACTAAAATGTGGCTTGAGGGGTTGAAAAACAAAAAAAAATTCACTCAACTCATCCTCTTGTTCGCGCAGCCGGCATCGTCTTCTTTCTTCTTCTTTCAGGACCTGCAAAAGTACCTTTGATGACATAATCACGCTCATCACGTGGTGAGCGCTGTGACGTCAGCGCAGGTCCTGCTGAATGAAGATAGAAGATTGTGTCATCAAAGGTCCTTTTGCAGGTCCTGAAGGAAGAAGAAAGAAGACGATGCTGGCTGGCCAAACAAGAGGATGAGGTGAGTTAATTTTTATTTATTTATTTTCACCCCTTAAGCCACATTTTAGTAAGTATTCTGTATTAAGAATAATAAAATCTACAGAACATCTAACCCAAACCCAAACTTCAGTTAAGAAGTCTGGGTTCAGGTCTGGGTACCACATTCAGTTTTTCATCACGTGCAAAACTGAACAACGCAACGCAATCGCAGTCAAAATTGACTGAAATTGCATGCGCACTCGCGCGGGCTTCCCACAATGCACACGTGACGCATCCGGAGCAAATCCGGGACGCCCGTGTGAAAGAGGCCTAAGAGCTGGATCTCCCAGTCTTCTGTAAAAGGCAAGCTCCGATGTCTATGGAAGACATCAGACTTGCCTTCTCTGCCATCGGGTCCCCGCCACTGCAGCATGGGGACCCGATGGGGAAGTGGAGGGCACCCAAACCCTCTGCGAACCCTCTGCATGCCACGGTCAGCTTATGCAGCAGGGGCCCGGCTGTCAGTGACTGTCTGGTCCGTGCCGCTGATCGGGTGGGTGCAGGTTCTGCACCCCCAGGTCAGCCCACCGTGCATGTACAGCGCTGGTCCTTAAGTCACGTCCACCAGTGCCGTACATGTATGGCGAGGGTCCTTAAGGAGTTAAAAAAACTTGATTCGGGGCGGAGCCTGGACGTTGGTGTGGATGGCAGGTGTGAGAGACCTGCTCCTCCTCGTACTAGCATCTACAGCCTAATTAACAGCGGTGACCAGACCAGAAATGGTCAAATATGGCAGAGATAGGGGCCTAGACCCCCCTGATACCCCTAGATCACATAAAGGTCAGCAAGACATGCAGAAGTTTCTGAAAAAGAGAAGCGCTCACTCACCGGGAGCTGGCGCCAAAATGGCGGCGGTGCGCATGAAAGAAACTGAAGCTGAAGACTCAGGGGAAGACAGTGAGCGTGGCGGCATATCAGAAGAGCGGGATCCGGCACCCGTGTCTTAGTCCTGCCTCACTAAGGTGCTTAGCCAAGCTCTAGACAAAGCTCTTAAGCCGGTCCTGGCGGAGCTTGCGGACATTAAAACAGAGATCTCCCAGGTGGGGAACAGAGTAGAAGCTCTGGAGCAGGAGACGCAAGATTTAAGATCACACGCGACTGGAGTGGCCGAGTGTCTCACTGGCCACGCTGAAGAGCTTAACCGAGCATTTTCGATGTTGGAGGATCAGGAAAACCGTAGCAGACGGCGCAACATACGAATAAAAGGCCTACCTGAGAGCTGGGCAGCTGAATCGCTGCGCAAGGTAGCTATGGAGATTTTTGCAGACATCCTGGACCCTGACTCGGCTGCGTCGATCATCATAGAACGCATCCATAGGGCGTTAAGACCCCAGCCGAAGCCGAATGAGAGGCCTAGAGACGTGGTTTGCGGCCTACTGTCCTTTGTAGACACCGCACGGATAATGGAAGCAGCCCGCGCCAAGAGTCGGATCGCATATGGAGATGTTGAAATTGCCCTGTACCAGGACATTGCGCCGTCAACTCTGGCTAAAAGACGCGTTCTGAAACCCCTACTTGATGCACTCAGGGGAAAGAAAATCCCGTATACCTGGATGTACCCCTTTGGACTTTCCATTAACAAGAATGGGAAACGTATCATCATACATACACCAGACGACCTAGAGAAAGCATGGGAACATATCGGCATCCAGCCCATTGATATACCCACATGGCTACCTGTGAATTACCCGACGGCGCTTCCAGATTTACCGCAACAAGAGCTCTGGAAAAGATTCAGCCGCACCAAGTCTGGGAAACTGCCGAAGCGACCGAACGAAGTCATGGACTTTCCTCCTTGAGTCTCCCCTGTCAGCTCCGGGTCTAGTATTACTGTAACATGGAGGGTCGTCGTAGTGATCCTATCATGTTATCATTGTTTAACGTCTAGTTGTACTTGTACGTAATGTTCACTGTTAACCGCACATTAAGGAATATTATGTTCCGCTTCCCACATAACACATGTCATGAGACTATTAAGGCATCTACATTATGAGGTACAGATTAGACTTAGTCTCAGTCGATAGTATTAGATCCTGTCTCTACCAGTTACATGGCAAATGTTACTTGACCTGCTAGCATGCGCCTAAGTACGCATGAAGTTGGGGAGACAGGGCATTCCTGTTATTGTTAGATATGTTATTACCAGAAGGGATGAGCAGAGTTCTGCAGGAGATATATTCAAGATTGGTCTCATGTACTGGTTCCTATGGCGCTAAACTCACTGGGGGCACTGGGTGCTATACGTAACGCCAAAGTGTACAGATTTATTACCCGTGTGGTGGGAGATAGAGCGAGGTCATACTCACTGTAAATGCTATTGGACATAACTTGATTAGGGAGCGTATTGGATAGAGGCCAATAGTTACCAACCTCCCCCTCCCCCTGGTTTTAATGTGCCTTGAGTACTAGCTCATGAGAACCCTTAGCTTTCAGGCGAGACCCACTTGGTGGATTATATATGGAACCAGTCTGCTCGACTATGATAAACCCCATAGTTCTATGCTCCCCTTCTCTATTCCTATCCCAATATGGTTGTTCTGTTCTGCTTCTTTTTTGGATGTAAAGCACTTTCAATGTGCATTTTCGTCTTCATGTTTGACCATGAGTTCTAGACGCTAAATAGAAGAATAAGGTCACCAAATGTTGTAATAAATCCTGTGGCTGTGATGTCTATGTATTCACGTACAGGCTAGTTCTATATTTGTGTTCTCCCCCTTGCTATCTGCAAACATAACTATTTGTTCAGGTTTTGATAGCGTACTTTCCGGTTTTAATTCCGGTACCTATTAGAACACTGATTACTCTTTCTCCTTCTCTCTCTTTACCTTTTATTTTTCTTTCTTCTTCTTCTTTCTTTTCTCCCCCCCCCCCCTCCCAATCCTCCCCTAGAGACCTTCCCACCACCTCCTCTAGTGGATATCTCTCTCAGGTATATAAGGTTATTATAAGGAGACCTTGAAGTTTGCAATCCTATTTTGGCGGCAGATTGCTCATTCAGTAAGATGTCTAATATTAAGGTTACGACATTCAATGTCAAAGGCTTAAACTTGCCACAGAAACGAGGCCAGGTCATGTTAGCTCTCAGAAAATTGGGGTCTCAGATAGTGTTCCTGCAGGAAACTCACCTTCGCCAGAAGAAAATGCCAAGGATGCCTAAACGTCCTTTTGCCCATTGGTTTCATAGTGTCCAACCAGCCTCGGCCTCTAAAGGAGTAGCGATAGCAATTCACCAATCCATTCCATTCACATTGTCGAAACAACACACTGATAATGAGGGGCGCCTTCTTTTTGTCAAAGGCTTAATAGCAGGCAGAAAATTCACATTAGCAAACTTATATGTTCCAAATAAGTCTCCTGTACAATGGCTTCTACAGGCTTTGGATACACTCAAACTCTTCGCTGAGGGTGAGATAATTTTAGGAGCAGACCTAAACTTAGTTCTAAATCCGGCCATTGACTCATCTTCAGCTAAGTCTCAAGTGTCACAAAGGCTTCTCAGCAAGCTCCATAAGAAACTGCATGACTTACGTTTGATTGATGTTTGGAGAAGCCTCCATCCAACTGGTAGAGACTTTTCTTTTTACTCGACTCCACATAAAACGTACCAGCGTCTAGATCACGTCTTAACCTCTGCATCTCTCCTTCCCTCTCTCAGGAAAGCGGAAATGGGCAACATCACCTTGTCCGACCATGCTCCATGCTGTGCGACCTTCGCCCTCGCCTCTCTGCCAAAAAGGGACTGGAACTGGAAACTAAATGAATCCTTGCTGTACAGTCAACTCCACTTGGATCAGGTCAGAGCTCAACTCACAGAGTACTTTGCGCTTAACTCTCCCACACACAGCTCGCAACCCATTGTCTGGGAGGCCCACAAGGCTTTTATCAGAGGGTGTTTTATCTCCCTAGGAACTAGGGTAAAAAAGGAACAGCAAAAAAGTGTTGACACATTATTGGCAGAAATAGCGATAATAGAGAAAAAACATAAAGCTTCACTGTGTAATGACCATCTAAAGACCCTGACGGAACTCAGACTTAAACTTCGAGACTTGCTAGGGCATAGAGTAGCAAAACAAATGATGAACTTTCAGCATAGGGTTTATGCACATGGAGAGAAGGGGGGAAAATTGATGACATCTTTACTTAAGAAAGCTAGAAGTGTCACGCACATCACCTCCATTACACGGCCAAACGGTAGCATAACTAGCGATACCCCAGAAATAGCTAGTGCCTTCCAGGAGTTTTACTCAAAACTATATAACTTGAATCAAGAGGGTGCCCTCGAAGAGATTTCTCAGAAAGAGAAACGCATGAAAGCTTTCTTGGAATCCCTTCACCTCCCGACTATAACACCAGAAGACTCAAGCTATTTAGTTAGGCCGATATCAGTGGAAGAAGTAAGCAGCATCCTCAATACTTTTCCCCCGGGGAAAAGCCCGGGACCTGACGGCCTCCCCCTACTATACTATAAAAAGTTTCAAGACATTCTCATTCCCAAGTTTACAGAGGTATGTAATGCACTCTTGCAGGGACGCTCCCTACCCAAGCAGACACTCGAATCTTACGTTACTCTGATACCCAAAGAAGGTAAGGACCCCTTGAATTGCAGCAGTTATAGGCCAATTTCCCTCTTGAACCTGGACTTGAAATTATGGGCCAAGATTTTGGCATGCAGATTGAGCAAGTTTCTACCTAACCTGATAGGACATGAACAATCCGGTTTTGTCCAGGGCCGAGAGGGAAAGGATAACACGCGTAGGATATTCCACGCTATACACATGGCACATAAACATAAGATTCCCTTGACTCTGTTAAGTGTAGACGCTGAAAAAGCGTTTGACAGAGTCAACTGGCTATATATGAAACAGACGCTGCAACGTTTTGCTTTCCCTGAAGTATTCATATCGGCAATATTCACCCTATATAAAAACCCATACGCCAGGTTAAAGGTAAACGGGACGCTTTCTCCTTCCTTTAACATTACGAATGGAACCAGGCAGGGATGTCCTCTGTCCCCCTCACTGTTTATCTTAGTAGCAGAATCACTCTTGCAACTAGTCAGGCAAACACCAGAAATCCTGGGAATCAAATATGGCAAGAGAGAATTGAAATGTACTGCATTTGCAGACGACTTATTGTTTCTAGTCAGAGACCCGGAGAAGGGACTACATCCACTGATTAAGAAAATAGATGAATACAGCTCTTTATCGGATTTCAAAGTAAATCACTCTAAATCGGAGATAATGAATGTCTCTCTGCCTAAGTCCAAAATCGCCCCCTTGAAGGCTAGTCTCCCGTTTAAATGGACCAAAGGACCAATTAAATATCTAGGGATCTTGATCCCCAGTAGCACTCATGACCTGTATCAACACAACTACATCTCGCTAATGAAGGACACTCAGGGTTTGTTACACACTTATAGCCTACCCTATCTCTCTTGGATGGGAAGAAAAAACGTACTCAAAGCATACGTAATGCCGAAAATCCTGTATACCATGCAGTTAGTACCGATCTGGCTTCCTAAATCCTTTTTACGGAGTATGAGAAGTATGTTCTCGAGGTTCTTGTGGAACGGAAGGAGGTCTAGGATATCACATGACATTCTAACTAGACACAAGGACAGAGGAGGCCTGGGCCTGCCAGACATATCCAGATACTATAAAGCGATACAACTTAATAGATGGCTTGAGATGGTGGACCCCAAAAGACAGCCAGATGTCCAAGCAATTTGTAGCTATAGTGTGGGTAAGTGTTTTCAGAAACACTTGTGGCTACCAGATAAAACCACCTATAACGACAAAACAATAGATCCCTTGATGTATAGTCTCAGTAAAACGTGGGAAGAATTGAAAGAGAAACTTGCTCCTGACCCATCCCCTCTACTACCGGTAAATCTGCTACCGGACCTTCTCGAACATAGCACCTTAGACAAACCTCAGATATGGAACTTTCTAACATCGACAAAGTTGGGTGAAACCACTCCAAATATAGAAACTTCCATCTTGGCAGCCCTCCCGTCCTCAATTACTGACTCCCCAGGCTTTTTCCTAGCAAAATCACATATCAAAGCTGTGTGTGGGGAGTTGACGGCGAAGTATTCTCTCCAGAGACCCTTAACGGAGTTTGAGAAATTAATGGCGTCGCCTCTTTCTGCCACAAGGAAGGTGGCGGCGTTATACCCAGTGACAGGAGGCGAGGGCGAACAGTTGAGACCTCCATACATCAAAGAGTGGGAAAAGGAATTGAACAGAGTGTTCACTGACACAGAGGTAAAAAGGATATTAAGAAGCTCGCATGGCTTCTCCCGTTGCACCAGGCTACAGGAGAATCACTATAAGCTTCTGTCAAGGTGGTACAAAACACCTGATTTTCTATACAAAAGAGGCCTAGCACCTACTGGAGAATGCTGGAGATGTGGCAATGAGGTTGGAACCCTATCGCACATCTGGTGGAACTGTACGAAAATTAAGACTTACTGGAGTGAAGTAGAATCACTAATTAAGAAGCTCACATCACCCAATTTTGACCGTACCATAGAAATGGTGGTACTTGCACTCCCGGTATCTTAATACTCCCCTTCTAAAAATAATTTGGTCTCGCATATTATAGCGGCGGCAAAAGCATTGATCCCCCTGCATTGGCTTGATGTCAATCCCCCTTCTACACAGGAGATGATAGCCAAGGTATCCCAGATTTGCAGGTTTGGGGAGATGTCTAGCTGGATTGGACGGACACACGACAAGTTCGCAAAACTATGGAACCCATGGAGATCTCTGGCGAAGGTGAGCCCTGTGCCCTGAGTCTGAGCTGTTCTTGTTTTAGCTTCGGGCCTTAAATAGGCGATATTCCCCCCCCCTCTCCCCCCCCCCCTAACCTTAAGCTCTTCCCCCCATACCTTTTACTTGCCTTAACTCTTACTCTTCTTTCTTTTCTACCCTGAACTGTCTCTTGTGTTAATCAGCTGTATATATGGGGCTTAAAATAGGTGGCATCCTAGATACTCTGGAAGGGAAAATATTTGCGCTTGTTACTCTACAATAGAGTGTTATAGGGAGCCAACCTCTGATAATTGTTAAGACCCTTGTTTTTTTTTTTTTTTTTTTTTTGTATGTACTTAAAATAACATGCGTGTTGACAGAGACACAACTGTGAAATGCGAATCTTACATGCACCCTTTGTTATGTCACATCAATGCATATATGTTGTCTTTCTTTATGAAAATGGAAAATAAAGAATTTATAAAAAAAAAAAAAACTTGATTCGGCAGTTTTTTGCATTGTGACAAATTACTTTGTCACGAAGCTCATTTTTTGGTAAGTAGTGGATGCAGTGACGAGAAACAACGATTTTGCCCCTCGTTATTGAACCTCTCAGATGCTGCGTTCATCGCTGATCATGTAAAATTAGGGCTTCAGAGGTTAATCAGTTAAAAATAAAGTGAAGAAGGCTGGCCAGAGTGGTGATATCATATGTCACCGCACACGAGATTTAGCACAGGATCTTCAATCAAGATGGCCGCAGCGACCTCTTTGTGCTCAAATAGATAAGGTGAGTATAATTTTAGTTTTATAAAAAAATATTTTATAACTGTCATTTCAGGGAAAATTGATTTGTTACCACGGAGCACAAGGAAATTTGGCTTCCCAGCAAATAAAATTGACCCTGAAATTTGGATCACTTCGGATATTTTGATTCACTCAACCCTAGTGACAGGTTCCCTACGAGTTGGGATTACCATTGAATTCTTGAAAAGTCTTTTAAGAATTGTTCAGAAAGAGGTTTTCAGAAAAAAATCACAATCTCACTCCAGGAGGAGGGTGGAGTAGAAAAACTGAAGTAGCTTCTCTAGACAAAAGTGTTAGGTCTAAGGCCCCATGCACACGGCCGTGTTTCACAGCCGTGTGCGGGCCGTGGAACCGCGGCCTGGATCCATCCTGAGAGCAGGAGCGCACGGCGTCACTGGTTGCTATGACGCCGTGCGCTCCCTGCTGCCGGCACAGTACAGTAATACACTGGTATAGATCATACCAGTGTATCACTGTATTGCGGCGGCAGCAGGGAGCGCACGGCGTCATAGCAACCAGTGACGCCGTGCGCTCCTGCTCTCAGGAGGGATCCAGGCCGCGGTTCCACGGCCCGCACACGGCTGTGAAACACGGCCGTGTGCATGGGGCCTAAGGCCTCTTGCACACAAACTTATTTTTTTTCCGTGTCCGCTCAATTTTTTTAGCGGACTGTATGCGGAATCATTACATTACATTTCCGTATGTCTGTATTTCCGTTATGCAAAAAAATTGAACATGTCCTATTATTGTCTGCATTACAGACAAGGATAGTACTGTTCTATTATGGGCCAGCTGTTCAGTTCTGCAAAATACGGAATGCACACGGACATCATCTGTATTTTTTGTGGATCCGTTTTTTGTGGACAGCAAAATACATACGTTTGTGTGCAAGAGGCCTAAGGATAAGACAAATGTATTAAGTAACATGAGACATTTGATAAATGTGGCATAAAGTACTTTTTCCCTCATGATAAATTTCCCACCATGATTCTTTGAGCTTCTCTAATGTGTTTTTCAGTTTAATTATTCCCCTCTTCAGCTGCACAGCTAGATGCATATCTCTCATAAGCAGGGAAAATTAGCACTATACTGCTGTGATGTCCTTTCCCTTACTTCCCACTATGTTTGCTTTCAGCTCTGGAACTCACAGAGCAGATAAGGTAGGGCAAATTAGACTTACAGGCACACAGGACATTCCTATGATCTTCAGAAGCTCAGCTCTCAGCTAGCTCTGACACGACCCTATTTCCTGGGAACCGTTGTCTGTGTCTCTGTTACTAGAGACAGATCATGCCTGACAGCAGACAATGGACTGCAACTTAGGTAGAAGGTGAGATTCCTAGTGGGAATAGCTTTACAGCTTTTTTGAGGTAGACGCAGGCATATTTTTTAAATGAGGTTATTTAGAAAGTTGCTATTTACACCATTCTGCATTAAAGGGAGTCTTTCACCTAACCTGAGCATTTAAGACTGCTCAGATCAGGTTATAGACTCTTTGACCCTCATTACAATAGTACCTTTGTTTTCTGTGTCCCTCGTCCAGATCATGATTATTTTTATTTTTTTTAGGTATGCAAATGAGCTTCTGAAGGTGCCCAGGGGCGGCATTACTGGGCGATGTGCCCAGAAAAACACACCTCTTTCAGCCCTCTGGCCCGCCCTTCTGTCCTATTATTACCTCCTCCTCTGCCTCCAGCCAGCGGACGTGATGAGTGGCAAGAGAAGAAGTTAGGCTGGGAATCGGCCCGCACCTGCGCACTGCTCTGCCCATTATGGGCAGAGGAACAGCTTTTCATATTGGACATGCGCCGGCCAACTAAAGACAGCCGGCCCGCTGTCCTCTGGTGCCGCTCGTGACTTTTGCCGGCTTGAGGCGGAGGAGGTAATAGGACAGAAGGGCGGGCCAGAGGGCTGAAAGAGGTGTGCTTTTCTGGACACATCGCCCAGTAACGCCGCCCCTGGGCACCTTCAGAAGCTCATTTGCATACGTTTAAAAAGTGTTTTTATCACGATCTGGACGAGGGACACAGAAAACAAAGGTACCATTGTAATGAGGGCCAAAGAGTCTATAACCTGACCTAAGCGGTCTAAAACGCTCAGATTAGGTGAAAGACTCCCTTTAAATTAAATGAACTTGTGTGAAAGTACAGTGAGTCTTTAATTTTAGGGATAGAAAATGATTTAAAAGTATAAAGATACTAAGGGAATCAATGTTTTACGTACAAAGCTCACTCTGTACCAAACCTTGACATTGAAGAAATTGTCCCCACAAATTTTCAGCAACAATGAAATGGCACAATGAAATTGTAAAATGCTGGTCTTTAGGTCTTGAAAGTGTTAAAAGTCTACTCTTAAGACTTCTGAGTTCTGACCTTCATAAAATCCCATTAGGCCAAAAAGTGGTCAGTCTTTCCAGAAGTGGCCATTAATTCAAGGGCACAACCTTACCTTATAAACACTATTCAATATAGTAGTTTTATAATAACTGAATACACAGTCCACAACATTGACCAATACTGGACATGTGGAAGGTGGTAAATACCATTTTTTTTGTATCAATCATGGTTACTCCTTCTTAATGACAATGTTATCACAAGTATTTAACATTTTCAGTATGATAAATTTGAAGCAAGACAATTTGATGTGTTTCTTCTGCCAATTGTCCCATCAAGGTGAAGTGTTTTTCTAATTTAATGAGTGACTTTCTTCAACAATGAGTTTGCCTAATTAGATTCATTAGGCTGATTGCTTCAACTTAATGGCATTATTCCTCATCATTGAAACAAACCTGAGCAATGCTATGGCTACAATATGTAATGAACACTGCAATGTCACCAAAAGGGGGTGAGTCTTTCACTGGTCTACTATGACTACTAGAGATGAGCGAAGTTTTGAAAAATTTTAATTGGGCCGATTCGTCAAAGTATACCCAGGCCACTCTACCTAATCATATTCTTTCCACTTGGTGGCCCAATCCAATCCAATTAAACAACCAATAATATTTGGATATTTGTGACACTAAATCAATAAACACCAAAATCAAGATACACATATAATATAATGACATTTTATTACACAAATGTTACAATACACATAAAGCAAATATACAAAAATTAGCAGCAATGTTAGAGGTGTTCTTACACGAGATGTTCCCCCTGAACCCACAAGGTCAGAAATAACACAACAGAGACATATATCGTCACAAATTACCGGTATAAAATACACTATCTAATAAACAACAAAGTGTCCTAACCCAGCTAATACCAAAAATAGTATTGGTGCCCATATGGTTGATCCGAACGGATCCAGGTCAACAAAGGAACCTACATCTTACAGATATAATGATACAATATCTGATGTTTTAACCGCAACTAAATAGGCAACCAAATAATCATATATCAGTATAACAGAGCTGGAATGCTGGAGTGTCATACAGACCGGGAGTGCAGCAGGAACACCAACCCTAGTTCGGATCAACCATATGGGCACCAATACTATTATTGCGAATTAGCTGGGTTAGGACATTGTGTTGTTCGTTAGATAGTGTATTTTATACCAGTAATTTGTGATGATATATGTCCCTGTTGTGTAATTTCTGACCTTGTGGGTTCAGGGGGAACATCTAGCGTAATAACACCTCTAACATTGATGCAAAATTTTGTATATTTGCTTTATGTGTATTGTGAAATTTGTGTAATAAAATATGTAATTATATTATATGTGTGTCTGGATTTTGTTGTTTATTGTTGGCCCAATCTCAGTGTAAAGGCTTGGAAGTTAACCCTTTTCCAACTGCCGACAGTAAATTTACGTTGGCGGGCAGGCATTTAAAAATAGGGCCTGCTGGCATGTGTCTTCTGTTTTAAATAGCTGACACCAGCACTAATGCCCCCAGGAATCGGGGGAGCTGAAGAGTGTATGCAGCAGCTTCTGTCCTTCTGTGTGATGGTACCAGAGATGATACACAGCATACATTGCTTCCTCAAAGCAATAAAATTGAGGGATACACAACAGGGATGACCATAATCCCAAGTGGATCCCTCCATAAGGTCCGGGATCCCTCCCTATTATGAACTTAATGGTATTTTGCTTTTAAAATTATTAGAGGTACTGAACATGGTGGGTGGATCAAACATGGGCGTAGGATTATTTCATCAAGACTGTCCCTAGCGCATGAGCACTTGCCACGTCTCTCCCTATGCTCAGCTACCAGGAAAATGGTGGAGACCGCCAGGGATGAGGGTTTTATAGAGATATCACAGGGGATGGCTACCTGCAGGTTGCCTGACTGCATGGCATTATGGATGATCTTGCATTCCCTGGCTTCCTACTTTCACTTTCTAACACATACATTTTAGGAAAACCTGAATCGTTACCACAAATCAAAGTTTTCCTAAACGTGGGACCGAATTCAGCTTCAAATGCTTAACTTCCCTGAACACTAATGACTACATGAAAAACATGGTTCAATTGTCCTATAACTCATTAAGAAGTAGATATCTTAGGACATTATCTCAATGAATAAGCTGTAGGTCCAGAGTTTCTTAACCCTATACGTTCAATATTATGGACTCATTAATGCTACTTTCGATGCTTGTACACAGCATTTATTCATACATCAGGTCCTGTTCTACTGGGGCTTAAAATCTAACTTCCCTCACACATACATTAGAAGTATTTACTTACTCATATAACCATGTGTTTTTGGAGTGTAGAAGTAAACCAGCAGTCAAGAAAAAATCCAGACACGTACTAGGAGAACCTGCAGATGTTCTACAGATGTTGTGCAGGTGGAACATGCAGACTATCTGCAGATGTTGTCCAAGTTTGATTCCAAATCTTGGTTCTAGTGTCTTATCCATGCTCTACAGAAGCTAATCAGTGGTTTTCTTCACTTCAGTGCTGCAGAATAACAATGTTTGTGGCTAATGGTAGCATTTCGCCCATTGTAAGTCAGGATTTTTTTTTGTTTTTTTTTATATTGGGAAAGGTTTGTCAAACCTAAAGACAGGGACACACATGACTGAGAATTAGAAGAGATAAATGAATAAAGAAAAAATTGTTGCCGATTCCACACAACAGATATGAAAGTCCTTTTAGGTCAAATTGGTGGATGGCAACATTCAAAAATGACCTGAAGGTCATTTTCATTGTTAATTTCTCCAGAAAGTGAGAAAATATTCCCAGGTTGGGACATGGGGAGCTGACCAAGAATTTCTCATCCTATAAAAAAATATGCCTCAAGAATTGAAAAGCCTTGGCCCTGCTTCCCATGTTGCACTTCACAACTAGACGGAAGTGTTATTGTGTACCGTGAAAGTCTTTGGCACAACAGCCAGGTGCAGTTCTGTGTTTTCCTTTAGACGCAACTAAACGCTTTGCTAATTTTTTTCATGGTTTTGCTGAGAGCTTGAACTTAAATGGATTTAGTGAACTCTATGCACTATACACCTTCTTGTACAGTTATAGATGTTTCTTGATCAAGAGTTGTAAATAATATATCAAATATGTAAAATGAAAAGAAAACTTTCATGCATGGTCCATTTTTTGTTCTCTGCAGCATTCAACTTGCTAACAGATGATACAAGCTAAATGAAATGATAGAAAACTGACAATCCCCTATAAACAACACTCCCTCTGGGGACATTACTCCAAGCCGAATCAGCTTTTCAAATGACTTGATAGAAATTTCCGCAGTCTTAGCAATGTCATTGTTAAGTATATAAAGAATATAAACTGAGCCAGCTGCTGGACGGATGTACCTGATCTGCTTGTCTCAGGTAGGTCAAGTCACAATGCATATCGTTTAATGGGCATTACAAAACATATTTCTACCATCATACATCATGGTGAGCAGCTATGTATCATGTGGAGCACTTTATATTTCTCTATACTCAAGGATTAATGTATAATTTTCTCATTACTGCCCCCTGCTGATACTGTGAATGCTGCACTTTGTATGAGCTACTAAAAAGTGTCAACGACGGGAAGTGACCATAATGCTGAGAAAATATCTAGCATTTCAAATCTTCAGTCTCTTGAATCATTGACATTAATATGGCACTGTGTATGCACCTGCCCTCTGAATAGTCATCAGGGTGGTTCCATTTGCCATGAATAGTCATGCACTCTGGGCTGTAATCACACCCACTCAGGTTACATTGATGTTCCATAAAGCGTCCTATGTTATTAGAAGTCATACTGAAATCTTTTACTGTCAAGATGCTGGGCATTCAGAGTTACGCTAAATGTTCTGGCCTTGGCTTCACCTACATTCTGTACCAGATGCTGCATGACTGAGATTAGGAGATTAGGGTCATTTTTTAAGCAGAAATATGCCAGGTCTAAAAAGTGGCATGATTATATTAAAGTTTAAGTTTTACTTGTCTTTTCACCTTCTGGAAAGCAGGCCACGAATCTCTGGCACAGCCTACTGTTGAGCAATGATAACACAAACGATTATAGTGGGTCAGACTATAGTAACCATCTGATGTGCTAAACCCTATAAATCTAAAATATATTAACAGACTGTTAATATATTACAGCCTACTGTTGACAGTCAGTATAGCACCAACAGTATAATTCTCTGAAGCGCATAAGCAGTCTAGTGAAATAGAATGTTTAAAAAAAAACTTCAAAAGTTTTATTAAAGAATGCACCTTTTTTCCATTGAGAAAAAAACTAAACACAATGAAATCCCCTCCACATAGGTGTTATCACTGCATCTGTAAAAACCAGCACCACACAATTATAATGTAACTTATCCTGAATTTGGTAAAACAAATACAACGCCAGTATAGCTGATATTTAAAAAAAAAGTTAAAAAAATCTGAATTGAAAGTGATCGAGTGTTATGTTTCCAGAAAAATTCTAAAAATGAAAACTACAAGTTGTCCCGCAAAAATCAAGCCCCCACAAACCTCCATATAACAAAAAATAAAAAAGTTATGGGTCTTGGGATGACATGATGCAAAAACATTTTTCTTTTTTTGTCAAAAGTAGTAAAACTTAAAAAATATATATACGTGCAGACCCAAAGAATAAAAGCTATCATGTTATTTATGCTGAAAAATTAACACCTCAAAATTTATAACGTAAAAAGTCAGTGCCAGTGCTTTTTTTCCAATCCCCCAAGAAAGAGTTAATAAAAGTTAATCTGTAAGTTATGTGTATCCCAAAATAGTGCCATTAAAAACTATGGCTGTCCTGCCAAAAACAAGCCCTCATACGGCTGCATCAATGGAAAAATTAAAAAGTTATAGCGAAAATCAAAAAATTAAAAAATAATTTCATGGAGGGGGAGGGGTTAAGGTTCTGGTGCAGACCCTTATGTTCCTCCCACACCAATGGCCTTTGACCCACTAACAAGAACAGACATACAGTACTATAGTTGAAAAGTAATAGGCATATCTAGAGATTATTTGGTTTGAGTTAGCATGTACTATACAGCCTTACTTTAAGAATTCTTGGACTAAGACAGTAGCTGTAAACAGCGGGTAAATCCTGGTGAGAAGCATTTTTTGCACTTATCCATTTCTACAAAACATTTTTAATGGAGGTTACTGCATGAACAAAATTAAATTGAATGAGCATAAAAAATGGACCTCAGGGCCTGACCCTACATTTCAGCAAGAAAGGCAGTAAACACAATAGCTAAGCACAAAAATTAAAATTGATTTACCATCATGTAATATCATCTTTGCAGACATCAAAACACAGAGTTTTGTTTATGGCTTCAAATAATATTGTGTCTGCCAAGTGCCAGTCTAAAAACTGTCTCAATTTGCCTCAATGTGAAATTCACAGATAAATGTAATCTGTATTACTTTCTTAATAATAATAATAGTCTGTTCTGTGCCGATCTGTTGAGAAGCAGAAGATATGGAATAATAAAGCAGAAATCAGTGTCGGCTGCAAAACGTGATAAACACATTATTCTGGCCCTTCAAGTACTTACACTGTAAACACGAGGGATATTGTATAATTCAAGAGTTGCAATTCAGGCAAAAGACCTAAAAAGATGATACGAAATAAAGAGGCTTAGCCAAAAATTTAAGAAGGACATTCACCCTCAAGACCATGCTGTGTTTAGCAACAGATTTGACTTTTGGCTACACCTAAGGGCATTATCCTGGCAGTCCTCTGTTATTTACCCTCTAAACCAGGCATGCTCAAGCTGCGGCCCTAGAGCTGTTGTAAAACTACAACTCCCACAATGCCCTGTTGAAGGCTGATAGCTGTAGTGTCACGGTGACACACAGACACAATGACTGGAACCCGTGCACAAGTGCTGGTGTCCACACCAACATTAAAGGACACAGCACACACCACAAACCACACAGGGACCCAGGACCCCCATAGCTGCTATAACATGAGACAGGAAAATATCTAGTAAACATGCTGGACACCAAACACCACCAGACATGTAGCACCAAACTAGACATACCAACACCCTAAACATAACCCACTCCATACAAATAGAGACAGGAAGGGAAGGAGACACCGGGATAACATTGATGACCACAAGGGTGGCCCTCACTGGACAGATGGAGCACCCTGGACTGGAGCAGAGCTCCAGCACCAACGACAGCTGAAGTACAACTGACTCCAGCCAGGAAACCACAAAAGATATAAGGAAGTGACCACACCCAGTCAGGGAGTTAACCCTTACAGCACCAGACAGAGGGAGGCTACAACCTTAAGGGGAAGTGCACACACAAGCATACCAAACACTTTACCACCGGCAACAGCATGCATGGCAACCATGTCACGGCAATCACCCAGAAGGCCGAGAGACTGCCACCGCATGCTCTCACAGCAACACGTTGCCACGGGCAACCGCAAGTGTGGCAACAGTGTCATAGCATACACCGAAGGCCGTGACATGTAGGCTGTTCAGGCATGTTAGCAGTTGTAGTTTTGCAACATCTGGAGGGCCGCAGGTTGAGCATGCCTGCTCTTAACTCTGTACAGAGATCTGGACTTCACTGCAGGGATACTATGAGGCCGCTACCTGCTGGAGTAGTCTCAGAGGGGTCAGAGACACCGGTGCAGTGCACTGAAGGGTCAGGAAAAACCATAGTCATGGACAGGCAGAGTATGAGTTTAACAGTAAATGGGCCGAAGTCAGGACAGGCAGCGAAGGATCAATACAGAGGTCAGGCAGAGGTGCAGTCAGGCAGTGGAGGGTCAGAGTCCAGTAAACATAGAGAGGCAGATACAAGCGCTGGCAAACAAATATAGCTTACCTTTTCAGGAACTAACAAGCTAAGGAAACTATTGCTCAGGCACCCTTCCACAGGGAAAGGTTCCTTAAGTACCACCCATTGGCTGGTGAGGAGCCAGAGTGAATACATGCACACACTGTGGACAAAAGAGAAGAGGCCTAGCCAGCAACAGGCCATGCCATGTGTTGAGGGACAGAACAGACCTGGTGGCCAGGAAGAAGACAGCAGACGCAGGTCAAGGTAACAGGAACAGTGGCTGCTTGTGGCGGCTGCTGTAAAAATATGGCTGTAGTATAAACAAACCAGCTTATTAAGCAACCAATACCCATTAGTCAAAGTAATATAAAAGTGTATAACCTGTGCATAAGAGAGCCCTGACATTGGCACCTGAAATAGAGTACAGAGAAGACCCTTCAGTACATGTCTGAAAGGTGAGCAGCCCCCAAAATGCAAATGTGTTATGCTGAAATTACACCATTAGGTATGCCTTGTGTCTTCCAGTCTGTAAGGTTTTTCTTTGGAGAGGCAATATGCCAATACCTTGGTTTATCTCCTGTCAATGACATCTCATATACTGCTGCAGCCATTTACGAGGCTTATCTGTGTATGATCCGAAACCACTGAGGCCATTGGTTGGTTTCCATGTTACAGTATGTCATTTCTTCAGCCAAAACAATACAATACGCGAGATGATGATGATGGAATTGGATGAGCCTCCCTGCAGTTTGGCCCCAAGAGGTTTCGGTTTGGACAGCCTCTGTAATCAATGTCCTGGTGGTACATGGCTCCTCACCTAACTTCCTAAATGGGCCTTCAGTTTAATGGCCGAGGGAAAGGGGTGGCTAGAGTCTGTCCGGAAAAATAAATAAATTTTGTACCTGGTAAGAAAATAAAAGGATTGAGTTTTTGAGTCTTGTACCTTCTGAAATAGTTTCAAGTGTGATGACCATGGACATGATCATCAACAAAGTTTGTAATTGCCTTTTTTAAGAACTTTTTGTACTTTTGTTATTTTATACTGAAACTCTCACTATTTTTTAAGAAAGGCGAATAAAACTTTTAAATTGCAATCCTTGTCATATTGATAGAACAGTAATCAGAAAGTACCACAACGATTTCTGTATGTTTCCTCTAGTGGAAATGATTTTCTTTATTGCAGCTTATTCTGTCTAGATTAGATTTTCTTTACATAAAAAAAACATAAAATAAAATTGTAATACTTCATTTAATTACTTTCAGACTGGGAGCAGGATCATCTCTCTATTGCAATTAAATATCAAAATCTTCAAATCTCTAAAGCCTCACAAAAATAAATATAGTAGCAGCAATAGCTTATGGGTTCATACAGGTTATTTATTAGTTTTAATAAATCGTGTCCCATACCAGCTTTACTCAGAAGCATTTCATAGTATCATTAACTTTTATTGGCGCATTTTAGAGTTTCACAAAAGAAATGTCAGAAATAACATAATTTAAGGGTTAAATTAAAGGGCCACCACCTAAACTAGATATACCAGAAGCCATCCATGGCTAGTGATAGGCCAGTGCTATAAAGATCTCTATGTTGATGATATTCATGTTGATCTTTAAAGGGGTTTTCCATGGTCCTGATATTGATGATCTGTCTACAGGATAGGAAAAGAAGACAGGACAGCACACCTTATTTGATGAGTGACGGGTGCACGTCTCCAGGGAAAGTGGTAAGCGTACCCACACTGATCAGATGATCCACAAGGGAGAAAAGCAGATGGAGACAGCATGTCCTTTTGTTGGAATTTATTCCAGATGCAACGTTTCAGCTATAAATCCTTTGTCAAGCATCATTAGCATGCTTGACAAAGACTCTATAGCCAAAGCGTTGCATCTGGAAAATATTCCAACAAAAGGACGTGCAGTCTCCATTCATGTTTTTCCTGTATATGTGGATTATAGTAGTATAGTGGGACATGTCTCGTCAAACTCAAAGTGACAGGTGCCCCACCCCTTTTTCACACCATAACCCCTCCCAGAAACGCCCTAACCCCGCCCAGATCTGCCCATTTCTCTGCCCTCGCTGCCCCAAACCACGCCTAAATGCCTCCAACTTTAATATGATTTTCATATCATTTTATATGGTTTAATATAAATTTTATATCAAATGATACGCTTTTTATATCACTTTATAAGTCCTTATCAAATGATAAGCTTTTATTAACACTTTATATCCCATTTCTAACATTTTGATACTGTTTTATACCACTTTTATGTAATTTTGTGATTTAATATCACTTTGATATCATTTTGATATGCCTTTTATATATTAGCAAGCCCGGACATGGCCAAAAGACCTATACTACACGGCCAGGTGTCTTTTAATTTAATTAATTTTAAAAAGTTTTATTAATTTAATTATAATGCTATACCATATAAATTAAAAGTGCTCTTATAACTGCAGCCTTTCATATACAGCTTACAGTGTATGTACTGTATGTCTATGAAAAGTTAGTTCAATTTAACTCCATTGTGAGTGCCTGAGTGTAATTTAACTCCCTGTGAGTGCCTGGGTGTAATTTAACTCCCACCACACTGGACAGCTAAGTCAACACACTGAATTTGAATTAAAAACCTGAAATGACTTACCTGAAACTCACGGTCCAAATCAAACTTTTCACTTCCTACAAGACCACACACATGAGTTTCAGGTCGCAGCTGTGACAAACAGAGGTGTTAATTTTCTCGCCAACACCTATTGCATATGCTAATGGTAAAAAAAATGGCTTGATATAAATTTTATATCAAATTAAAAGCTTTACATATCACTTTATAAGTCCTTATCAAATGATAAGCTTTTATTAACACTTTATATCCCATTTATAACATTTTGATACGGTTTTATACCACTTTTATATCATTTTGTGATTTGATATCACTTTGATATCATTTTGATATGACTTTTATATATTGGCATGCCTGGGTATGTCCAAAATACGTACACTACACAGCAGGGCGTCTTTTAATTATAATAGCAATGATAAAAAAATCAAGGATGACAAAATTTAAATCATTTTAAAAAGTTTTATTAATTTTTCTTTATTTACACACGTCAACTTACATTTTTAACAACCACTTAGGGACCAACAAGTTTGTGTGTAATTACAACAGCGCATACATAATTGTTTCATGCGCGTCACTACAAAGGAGCACACAACACGATCATTTTTTTCTAAACATTTTTAAAACACTTTCAAAAGGTATTCCTTTAGCTATACAATGTAAGATATAGATGCAGTAATGGCCGCAGACTAAACTAGCGAAGTCTTGGATTTGTCTGTTTTGATACCTTATAGTCTTAGAATTTTTGTATAAAAATGTTCTAAATTCAGCATGAAATAGCTCATATATGAAATAATCCATAACTATCCAAAAATATAGATACGGCGTCAGGCTGTAATATAATTAAAATCCAGTGTCGTACCCGCTTTTACGAATTGTCCGTATTTACAATGTAGGTGTTGAAATTGAGCCGCCATGTTTAATAGCCGAAAGGTAGCGTTGTAAAGTCGTCAGTTAGACGTCTCATTGTATACTTTTGCATTTTAAGTAACAGTCTCGTCTCTACGGTCAAACGTTTTTAGAAAATTCTGTTTTACTCGATACCTTTTGTTTTCTGCGTCTCGGGATCGGAGTTGCATGAGTAGTCCAGTACAAGGTCTTTTAAACTGTTAAAATTAACAACTCAGGCATTAGCGACGTTGAGCGTCATACCCTTAACCCTTAATACAGTTTTACCGTTGTTGAGTTTGTAACCGTACGTCAACACGATCAAGAGGAGGAGGTAAGTTATTTTTTTAATTTTTTTTTTACCCTCAATTGACCTTCTACTAAGCATTCTGTATTAAATAATGCTATTATTTTCCCTTATAACCATGTTATAAGGGAAAATAATACAGTGAATAGACTTTCATCTTAACAACCATGCGTGAAAATCGCACCGCATCCGCACTTGTTTGTGGATGCTTGCGATTTTCACACAGCCCCATTCACTTCTATAGGGCCTGCGTTGCATGAAAAACGCACAATATAGAGCATGCTGCGATTTTCACGCACAAGTGATGAGTGAAAATCACTGCTCATGTGCACAGCCCCATAGAAATGAATGGGTCCGGATGCAATGCGTGCACCTGACGCATTGCACCTGGGCGGAAATCTCGCCCGTGTGAACCCAGCCTAAGTGATAGGTCTCTATGCATTTCAAAGCACGTCCCTGAACGACAAAGCACCATGCATATCGGGCACCGTACATTATCATTCTGATCAACGCAATCCGTCCGCTGACACGCTTTGCAAAACTGTATACAGCCGTGTTGGTGTTTATTGTTGTATACAGAGCATCACCGGACGCATAAATATTTGGCTCCGATAAAAACTTTTAGATTTTTAATGCCGTAATAAGGATTTTCATGATGCTGTATATAAACCGTCTTTTCTTTAGCAGTGTTGCCTGTATGATAATAACGCCACTGGCCCCTATTGTGATACAAAACTTTAATTGTTATGTTTAAATATTTTTCAAACTGAACAATTTCGCTAAAAGATACCAAACGCCCTTTGGGTATTTGTAAATCGCGATGCAGTTGTTGGTCTTTCGCTAACAACACGGCATCGCTCAAAGCGGGCCCCTCCAAAATAGCGTAAACACTAGCGGCCAGACAAACGTTATTATCATAATTGTTAAAGTCGTATAAATGTTGTTTTTTGCGTTCAATAATACGGCTATACGCTACACCACCCAAACGCCTTCGGGCACCACCGCGACGGTCCCTGACAATGATGACGACTAGTTTAAGTGAATTACCGGCTATGCACTCCGCGTTGCTCTGTAAAGCGTTAGCGATATTGTTCAGAAATGTTTAGGCGTTAAATTCATCTCTAGAATATCTATTTGAAAAAACTGAGTCAAACGTCTCACCACCATCTAAGCGCAGTTGGATATAATCACCCGGCTCGGCGGCCTGTAAAACTCTATCTAGCAAAGATTGTATAGCTGCGTGTTTAGCATCAAGAGTGTCGACAAATATGAACGAATGGCTTCGAGGTTAGCGAATCTAAAATGTTCTGTGTACATGGTACTGGTAAAATTCACTAAGTCGCGCTGTTGATGGAATACACGTTCTAGATAAACGGTTCTAACGTTGTGGGGTTCAGGGGGTTCATCTGTGACAACTGTGTTACCGGGCATTTTGTCAGATTGCGATTCGCTGCCTCGAGAACGATTTGTTTGGTCATTTGAACGCCTGTTCGTTTGTGTGCTGTGCTGTTTGGCTGAATGTGCCCTGCTTGCGACACCTGTGGCGTTTGTTCAGCGTTCAGAAAAGCCGTTGCAACAGTCTTGTTACACAAGCGTTGTCTTTTTAACCCAATTATTTTAGAGCATTTAACCGCAAAGTACATTTTTATAGCTTGTATAACCTTTCTAGCTCTAACGCTTACAGATGTTTTTGCGCTTTTAAAATGCCGTCCCCCGCCAACCATGTCTAGTGTGTAACTGCCTAACATCTCTTTTTCAATAGCGTCAAGGAGAGTAATCAGTCTACCCTATTTGCAGCGTGTATTTTCAGCGCAGTAATTTTGTTGGGTCTGTTAAACGCTAAAGAGAAAGAGTCTTTAACGCAACATTCTAAATACCTCGCTACGCATAACATTTTGTCGTTGCATATTGAGAGAGAACTCAACGCGTCGTACGTATTCTCGTCTCAACAAATGCAAGAACAAGCATGAGGTACATGTGCCTGTAGGTCGATGTGCATTTGCCCTAGGTCCGTCTGTTTTACGTCATAGGGCGAATCTGGCGTCTCAAATGTGATGCGCCTTTTAAAAGACGTTGCACCTTGTGTCGAACGCCGGCGATATGTTGCAAAAATCTGTAACATCATTTATTACGCGTGTTGGCTTACCACTCTGCGGAAACGGCTGTGGGGTTGTTAGAATTTAGGAAATCAGCGTTAACAGTTCCGGCTGCTTTGCGCTTGTTCGTTGTTTCTCTTTAACAGAACAAAATTTTGCGCTTTCTTTTCTTTTGGCTAAAATTTAAAAGAGATAACATTAAGCTCTAACTATTAAGAATTTCAAACATAGTAATTAAGTTGTGTATGTATACAAAGAAAGTCCAGCTCACCCACAATCCAAGGACACCTGCGTGCACTGAAAATGGCTGGTGAGCCTCTGTAACGTTGAAACTTGAAAGCAAGGAATTCCAGCACTTACGTTTTGGTAGCTAAAACTTCGTCTTTTATTCAGGCAGTAGACAAAATGTACAGGACATCCACCCACAAGTGTAGCAAACTTGACGCGTTTCGAACAAAAGTTCTTATTCTTAACAATGAACTGTGACTCCCTTGGTGGTTTTATACCATTTGGAAAAGCATTAGATCTCCTTCCACCTGGAAGGCGGGGAATGTAGGAGGAGGGAAACACATTAACCCTCTCTTTTCCAGAGGAGGCCCAGTTCATGTGTTTTACAATATAAAGTTACGCATCTCTATAACCTCACTAGGTGTCACAACCAGACAGCTGAGAAGCTCTGACAGAAGCCTTTCAGAACCTCCTCCTTGAGTTTTCTTTGTTTTGAATTTCAGTTCCTTATCTCGTTAGCCTCTCTCAGCTGTCATGTAATTGGACTGATTGCATCCCTTTAAATTCCTCCCCATAATGCATTAGTGTGCGGCTTATACAACTTCCTGGAGTGTGTGTGCATGCTTATCCTATTTTCCTGCCTTCTACAAGATAAGTGCTGTACATTTATTTGTGATTTTCTGTTTGCTGGATCCCAGGTGAACCTGACTCCCTCCGTGTCTAGTGTAGGGAGCCGGTGGTCGTGTCCCCTCACTATTGTAGGGTGTTCAGGTGGTATATAGTCGAGGTACGTGGATATGCGATCATCGACCATTAGGATTTTCACATAGGCTGAGCAGACAGGGAGAGAGCCAGGTATGCTCGCCGTGCTTGAATACGTTGTATTTTCTCCACTGGTAACGCCGTTCAAGGTTCTTAGAATTTTATCAGTGTGCTCGTCTATAATAAACATATATGAAATATAACAAGCGCCGCTATAAACTATGTATATATACAGTACAGACCAAAAGTTTGGACACACCCTCTCATTCAAAGAGTTTTCTTTATTTTCATGACTATGAAAATTGTAGATTCACACTGAAGGCATCAAAACTATGAATTAACACATGTGGAATTATAAACATAACAAAAAAAAGTGTGAAACAACTGAAAATATGTCATATTCTAGGTTCTTCAAAGTAGCCACCTTTTGCTTTGATTACTGCTTTGCACACTCTTGGCATTCTCTTGATGAGCTTCAAGAGGTAGTCACCTGAAATGGTTTTCACTTTACAGGTGTGCCCTGTCAGGTTTAATAAGTGGGATTTCTTGCCTTATAAATGGGGTTGGGACCATCAGTTGCGTTGTGGAGAAGTCTGATGGATACACAGCTGATAGTCCTACTGAATAGACTGTTAGAATTTGTATTATGGCAAGAAAAAAGCAGCTAAGTAAAGAAAAACAAGTGGCCATCATTACTTTAAGAAATTAAGGTCAGTCAGTCCGAAAAATTGGGAAAACTTTGAAAGTGTCCCCAAGTGCAGTCACAAAAGCTATCAAGAGCTACAAAGAAACTGGCTCACATGCGGACCGCCCCAGGAAAGGAAGACCAAGAGTCACCTCTGCTGCGGAGGATAAGTTCATCCGAGTCACCAGCCTCAGAAATCGCAGGTTAACAGCAGCTCAGATTAGAGACCAGGTCAATGCCACACAGAGTTCTAGCAGCAGACACATCTCTAGAACAACTGTGTGAATCAAGCCTTCATGGTAAAATATGTGCTAGGAAACCACTGCTAATGACAGGCAACAAGCAGAAGAGACTTGTTTGGGCTAAAGAACACAAGGAATGGACATTAGACCAGTGGAAATCTGTGCTTTGGTCTGATGAGTCCAAATTTGAGATCTTTGGTTCCAACCACCGTGTCTTTGTGCGATGCAGAAAAGGTGAACGGATGGACTCTACATGCCTGGTTCCCACAGTGAGGCATGGAGGAGGAGGTGTGATGGTGTGGGGGTGCTTTGTTGGTGACACTGTTGGGGATTTATTCAAAATTGAAGGCATACTGAACCAGCATGGCTACCACAGCATCTTGCAGCGGCATGCTATTCTATCCGGTTTGCGTTTAGTTGGAGCATCATTTATTTTTCAACAGGACAATGACCCCAAACACACCTCCAGGCTGTGTAAGGGCTATTTGACCATGAAGGAGAGTGATGGGGTGCTGCGCCAGATGACCTGGCCTCCACAGTCACCGGACCTGAACCCAAATCGAGATGGTTTGGGGTGAGCTGGACCGCAGAGTGAATGCAAAAGGGCCAACAAGTGCTAAGCATCTCTGGGAACTCCTTCAAGACTGTTGGAAGACCATTTCAGGTGACTACCTCTTGAAGCTCATCAAGAGAATGCCAAGAGTGTGCAAAGCAGTAATCAAAGCAAAAAGGTGGCTACTTTGAAGAACTTAGAATATGACATATTTTCAGTTGTTTCACACTTTTTTGTTATGTATATAATTCCACATGTGTTAATTCATAGTTTTGATGCCTTCAATGTGAATCTACAATTTTCATAGTCATGAAAATAAAGAAAACACTTTGAATGAGAAGGTGTGTCCAAACTTTTGGTCTGTACTGTATAATAAAAGATTATAACGGTTACGCTTACCGGCCTGTTGCAGCAACGTAGTCATGTAGTTATCGTCGTCGATTGAAATATGTTGCTGCGCTAACGCCGGACCGCATGTGACATATTCTGAAATCATTCGCGGGCAGCCTTGGCTGATGAACGATTCATAAAAGTCTTCCTCCGCTATAAGCATTTGAGCATCAGGGATGATATAATCGCCCCATAAAGTATCTTGGTAAGCTGACATCTAAAAACAATTTGAATATTGTAAATTATTGTATAAATAACAAAAATAATATATGATCAAAATAAATGTGTGGTATATAGCGGTGCAATAATCGTTGTGAAATAACAAAATTATACATGCATATAAAAATAGTCAGGCGTTATAAGCAGTTAATAGCCCATATAGCTATTACATATTACAACCATTTTTCCGACTGTGTTAGATAGATAAAGTGGATAGATAGATAAATAGATACAGTAGATAGAAAGTTCTATAGATAGGCTAAATAGATACACAGATAAATGCATGACACGACACAACGTAATAATCACAGAGAAATTTGTCAAATGTTGCGTGTTATATTGCATCAATAAAGAATTTAAAACAGGCATGTTAAAAATAGTAAAAAAGAAGGGTCATATGGCGATACTCTTACCTTGAAATACGTTTTCTTGCAGAGCCTCAATGTCAAATGATTATGCCCTGTGGTGCTCTGCCCACATGTATATATACAGATCCTGCCTGGGTTTTCTCACCATTAGCATATGCAATAGGTGGTGGCGGTGATACTGCAAATTAAAATAATTTTGTTTCCTGAAAAGAGATGCTATAAAAATATGGATAGATACTGGTTAGTGTTTGCCGCAGGTGTTGCGTCGATACCAATAGTTTTTGTGTTAACTCTGCTATAGACAGATCTTAAGAAAATTAACACCTCTCAGGTTGTCATAGCTGCAACCTGAAACTCATGTGTGGGGTCTTGTAGAAAATGAAAAGTTTGATGTTAGGATGTTTGGACCGTGAGTTTCAGGTGCTATAGACAGATCCCGAGAAAATTAACACATCTCTGGTTGTCACAGCTGCGACCTGAAACTCATGTGTGGGGTCTTGTAGGAAATGAAAAGTTTAATTTGGACAGTGAGTTTCAAGTAAGTCATTTCAGGTTTTTAATTCAAATTCAGTGTGTTGCTGTCCAGTATGGTGGGAGTTAAATTACACTCAGGCACTCACAATGGAGGTAGATTGAACTTACTTTTCATAGACATGCATACGCTGTAAGCTGTATATGAAAGGCTGCAGTTATAAGAGAGCTTTTAATTTACATGGTATAGCATTATAATTAAATTAATAAAACTTTTTAAAATGATTAAAATGTTGTCATCCTTGATTTTTTATCGTTGCTATTATAATTAAAAGACGCCAGGCCGTGTAGTATACATCTTTTGAACATGCCCGCACATGCCAATATATAAAAGTCATATCATAATGATATCAAAGTGATATCAAATCACAAAATGATAAAAAAAAGTGGTATAAAACCGTATCAAAATGTTATAAATGGGATATAAAGTGTTAATAAAAGCTTATAATTTAATAAGGACTTATAAAGTGATATAAAAAGCTTATCATTTGATATAAAATTTATATTAAGACATATAAAATTATATGAAAATCATATCAAAGTGGGAGGCATTTAGGCGTGGTTTGGGGTGGCGAGGGCAGAGAAACGGGCGGATCTGGGTGGGGTTAGGGCATTTCTTTGAGGGGATATGGTGTGAAAAATGGGCGGGGCACCTGTCACTTTGAGTTTGAAGAGACATATTACACTATACTATACTACTGATTATCCACAGGATAGGTCATTATATTATGATTGGTAGAGGTATGACACCCTGCGCCCACACGGATTAGCTGTTCCCTGGAACTATCTGTCATGATCAGTGTGGGGGAGAAACTCCACACTGAACACAGGAGGGAAGGGGAACAGTAACTTGGCCTGGAAACTAGGGAAGAAACAGGTCACCTCCTAGACAAACCTAATCCGGTCCCTGACTACATATCAATATGAATAGACCTTGAAGGTAGGAATATTCATAAGCACTATACCTAGGCCCTGATTTCCCTATAAGGCCCTGGAATAAGTATAGGACCAGAGACAACCCATTCCTCCCCAGATGAATAAATGGAAGTCTCTGTCTCAGGCCCAGATACAACAACAGGGAATATAACAAATACAAACAAATGTGACACTTAACTTCTGCAGAGGTGGAAGAACAGGAAAACCAGAGAGGATCTCACACCAGCTCAGCCAAACCCAAATAAAGCTATCAACCGCATAGTCAGAAGGGTGGGGTGAGACTATAAAGGGTAGAAGTGATGACCACTGAGCAACAGCTGAGAAAAGGGAAGCGGTCATTAACCCTATCAACACTGAATCAAGAGAAATCAAGGAGGATGTTAGATTCCTCCACGCTCAGCCAATCTCCTTGGTTTCCTGACATCAGTCACCTGAGGGACCGTGACACTTTGAAGCACAGCTCAATTCAAAGTGTGTCAGCTGTACCAAGCTACTGCAGCTACACATGGGAGCTGAGGTGCAGTAACCCAGCATGGCCACTACACTTTGAACTGAGCTGTGCTTCCTCCTTCATTCAAGAACTAATTCCAGCATCGGAGGCTGTGAAGTGTCAAACTCCCCCCTGACTGCATATTAATGACCCCTCCCCGTTGATTGTGATGAGAGGTTTGAATGTTTCCATCAGTTCCAGCTCTCTTCTGTTTCCATCATAAACAGTGCCCTTCTTTTTATTGTTCAACTTCATAAAGAAATGTAGATAATACCATAACTGGTAGAAGGATGATCTTACTTGTGCCTAAAGTGGACATCGTAAGCATTGGTGCCTCAGCTCAGTGTTCTTACCAGGATAAGGTAGTAAATTGGCTTTCTAAGGCCAACTACTGTATAGTGTCTGCACCATAAAAATTTTGGCCAAAGTTTCAAGTAAACCTATATACAGTATATTAACCATATCTTGTAGGATATAAGAAGTTTAATAATAATCTTGATATTCCACCATTGTATTCCACAACGCTTTAAAATAGTGGGTTCTAATACATACAGAGTCATAAATAACAGGAAAAAATAAGTCAACAATTAAAACAAGAGGGCCCTGCTCACCCGAGCTTACGATCTATCAAGAGATGGCATAACACAAAAGATAACAAGTGCTTTACTTGTACAATGGTCTAGCCATCTTAACACAATAGGGGAATAGATATTAAGCTGCTCGAGCCCTCACCAGTGCCATTTCAGTGCATGGGTTATGGATGTTTGCCAATGGATCAGATTCTAAAGAATGATGAGTAAGGGCAGGGTGAATTAAGAAGAGTTAATGTAAGTTAGTTAACCTAATTGCTTGGGGTAGGACATTCCAGAGAACTGGTGCAGCTCAGAAAAAGTCTTGAAGATGGGAGTGAGAGGTTTGGATTTTAGTGGATGTCATAAATCATTTGCAGAGCATAAAACACGATTAGGGTGGTAGGTATAGATTAGTGATGATATTTAGGGGGGAATGCAACACTGCGGAGAGTTTTGTGGGGGATATTGAGCTGTTTTAATTGGATTCTATACTGTATGGGCAAGCAGTGCAATGACTGTCAGTAGTGGTTAGACACATGCATGAGCCTGGCAAAGCTGCTGATAGTCTGTCTGATTGGGGCTTTGTAGAGAGAAAAGAAGAGAGGACCTATGTAGTGCCCTGGAGCAGGGGTACTTTGACATTTGGACATTTGCCTATTTCCCCTAATTTATAAACATCTTACTTTATTTTACTTGAAAGGGTTAATGTGCACTGTTTAATACTGTGTAACTGCATTTTATATGTATGTTCTTATATATATATCTTGTTCATTTGCACTGTATTTGTGAGGCTCTGTGGAATGGGATAATGAATACTGAGAGACTTTTGGGACTTTGAATAAGAAGCTGGTAATTTTCCACAGCTGCCATAGGGTTTAAAGAAGAGCATGTTTTGGTGTAAAAAAAAAAACAGACTCCCCGCCACTGCACCTAGGACAACCCTAAGGAACCCCAATAGCAAAAAGGAGAGGGGGAGAAGGAGGGCCAGCAAATTATACCCTGAGAGAGCAGCCAGAGAGATAGGAGGAAAACCAAGAGAGAGCAGTATCCTTAAGGCCAATAGATTGGAGCATGGTGAGAAAGAGATGTAGTCTACAGTGTCAAATGTAGCATAGAGATCCTGGAGAATTAGTGGAGAGTAGTTACAGTTGCATTTACTGTCAGGAGGTTGTTTGTCACTTTGGTGAGGACAGTTTATGTAGAATGTAGGTAACCAGATTGTAGTTGATCAAGGAGAGACTTAGCAGAGAGATAGCAGATGAGGCAAAAGTAAACCAGGCACTCCAGGAGTTCAGACATGAAGGGGATATTGGAGACAGGTCTGTAGTTAGTTGTGCAGGACAGGTCAAGAGAAGTTTTTTTTATTTTTTATAATGGGATTATGACAGAATGTTTGAAAGAATAGGGGAAGATACCAGAAGAGAGAGGCTGAAGATTTTAGGTGAGTAGTGACCGCTGGGGAGAGAGACTGGAAGCGGTGTGAGGGAATAGGGTCAGTAGTGCATCTGATAGGGCAAGAAGAATACAGGAACTTGGGGTCTTTTTCTTCTGTGACTGGACCAAATGTGAAGCATTGCTGGAGAAAGTGAGTTTGAAGTGTGAGCCAGGGTTACTTTCATCTCTGTTTGGAGGTTGTCTGTGGGGAGTGCTACTTCATTCAGGGTACTTCTGAGGGTACCATTATAGTGTTTTACAGCCAGATCAGGACAGGAGAGGGAAGAGATTGGGGACAATGATGACTGTAGGGAGTCTGTAAGTTTCTTAGTGTCAATGGCACTGTGTGATATGTAGGGATGTGCTAAGATGGGTGAGGACATGTGAAAGAGAGAAGCTTGTGGTTAGAGAGCAGGAGAAGACAGTAAAGTCAGAAACTGAGCAGAGGTGTAAGAAGACCATGTCAAGTGTGCTGCCGTCTTTATGCATCTGGTAGTTAGAAAGTTGTAAAAAGGCCAAGAGAAGAAGTTAGAGATAGAAGCCTGAATATAGACGGGGAGATTGGGTTGTTAAATTCTATGGTGATGCTGATATCATCCAAAATGAGAATTGGTAATTCTGGGGACAGCAAGTGTGGCAGCCAGGCAGCATAGTGATCCAGGAACTGGGTGGGTGAGTAAGGGGGCGGTATACAACAGCTACTCTTAGATAGGATGGAATAGTCTGAGAGAAGGAAAAGACCTCAAAGGATGGGAATGAGAGTGATTGGAGTGGGCATCTGTAAATATTATGTAATGTTATGTTATTTAATGTTATGTACGTAGCATGGTCTGGTATGGTTGGCAGGGACAGGGTTAATTACCCTGTTCCACCCCTCTCAGGAAGGACAGGAGTGGGCTGTTCCATTGTCTTGGCTATGACTATGGACACATTGTGTGTCCAAACATGTCAGCTTTTTAATGATGTGTACACTTTGTTTTAAAAGTTTGGAAATAAAGCTTCCCTTAGGCCTCAGAATTCAGAGACTAACCAATCTTTGTGAAAGCTACTGCTTCTGCTACAGCGAGAAAGAGAGAAAGAAAGAAAAGGTAACCTTCGACTACAGCTAACCAGACTTTGCTGCTTGTGAGGGATTACAATGAAGACACTGGCACACTTAACCACATCCTGGCAAAGATGTGCCTCTAAACCGTGTCCCGCAGTGGACACTACTGCCATAATTACCAGATTACAGTTGCCACCCAGAGATTCTAGTGAGAGAGATTTTAGCAAGATAGCATATCATGAGTGCCGTTATTTGGTACTTTTCCAGCTTCCTTACCTATGTGAGGAAAGAATTTGCACTGTGTCCAGATTGTTGTTGGATGTACTGTGATCCCGATTTTGCTTTCAGTAAAAAGCAATGTTTATTCTTGTAATTCTGGCCTGGTTTTCTAATTCCTCCCACAGCATATGCTAGACATTGCACTACTACACCTCCTGGCAGGCACCCATGTGGACAGTTGAGATCCCGGGCACCACAGCTACCATCAGGCAGAAAAACACCAGCATCAAAGTGTGCCTGAGGGAGGAACTCTGGCTCCTCAAGGGCTCAATGTACTGCTAGCTTTGTGCGAGTATCTCCCATATGGCAGTTTTTCTGAACAAAACTGGTACACAAAACCAAATACTCAAACACACAAATCAAACAAATACACAGGTACCAAGGCTCTATCGCAGCACATGAGGAGGCATCACAGGTCTGTCATCCTTCTCCAGGCCTTCTTTATGGCAGCCTGGCCACATCCCTAAGCAGTATATTGTCCTTGTCATCATCATTAACTATTTGTTCTCCTGCCCATCGTGAGACATTCATAGTGGAATGTGTGGCAATGAGAAACATTTGCAACCAGCAGTTAGCTTGTGTGCAAGCTGAACTCCCACCTGGCAGCATGCTCCATATTGTGCGTTTTTCACACAACGCAGGCCCCATAGAAGTGAATGGGGCTGCGTTAAAATCGCAAGCATCCACAAGCAAGTGCGGATGTGGTGCGATTTTAACGCATGGTTGCTAAGGAGACGATGGTTATAAGGGAAAATAATAGCATTCTTAATACAGACTGCTAAGTAAATTAGGGATGGAGGGGTTAAAAAATAATAAACAAATTTAACTCATCCCGTCCACTTGGTCGCGTAGCGGATCTCCTCTTCTTCCTTCCTTCTTCAGGACCTGGGTAAAGGACCTTTGATGACGTCACTGCACTCATCACATGGTCCATCACATGATACATCACATGGTCCATCACCATGGTGATGGACCATGTGATGAGCGCAGTGACGTCATCAAACGTCCTTTACCCAGGTCCTGAAGAAAGAAGAAAGAAGAGGAGATCCGCTACGCGACCAAGTGGATAGGGTGAGTTAAATTTGTTTATTATTTTTAACCCCTCAATGGACATTTTACTAAGCTTACTGTATTAACCTCTTCAGGACACATGACGTACCGGTACGTCATGATGTCCTGGTACTTAAGGACATGTGTTGTTCCGATCACTGCCGCCCGGCTGGCAGTGATCGGAACAAGGTGCCTGCTCAAATCATTGAGCAGGCACCTAGGCTAAATGCGCGGGGGGGGTCCTGTGACCCCCCCATGTCGGCGATCGCAACAAACCGCAGGTCAATTCAGACCTGCGGTTTGATGCGCTTTTTGCCGTTTCTGATCCCCGCGGTCCCTGACCGCGGGGATCAGAAACTTTACAATGCCCAAAATATATATGTTCTTCCTCCCCCTGCACCCCTGAATGATATTATGAGGGGCGGGAGGTGCAGGGGGAGGGTTGCGGGCGGTGCGGGCGGTGCGGGAGGCGGGCGGTGCGGCAGGCGGGATCGCGATCCCCCGCCCGCCTCCCCTTGAATAATCGTTGGTTTCTAGTGGGTATACCAGGGTGCCAGCACATTGCTGGCACCCTGGTATAAACGGCTGACATCGTTGATGCGATGTCAGCCGTTTAACCCTTCCCATACAGCGGTCCGTACGGACCGCTGTATGGAAAAGGTTAACAGCGCAGGGAGCTCCCTCCCTCTCCGATCGGGGGGCTGCTGTGCCTTTGCAGCCCCCCGATAGGAGAGGGAGAGAGCCCCCAGACAGCCCCCCGACACCCCAGTCCTCACCCTTCCCCGTCTGCGCAGTTGTGGCAGACAGGGAAGGTTCCCTGCTCAGGCGTCCTGCTGTCCATGGTGCTGAACAGATCTGTGCTGAAAGCATAGATCTGTTCAGGCAAACTGTAAGTAAAATACAGTACAGTACTGTATAGTATATAGTACTGTACTGTATTATACAGACATCAGACCCACTGGATCTTCAAGAACCAAGTGGGTCTGGGTAAAAAAAAAAGTAAAAAAAAGTGAAAAAAAAGTAAAAATCAAAAAACACATTTATCACTGATTAAAAATGAAAAAAATAAAATTCCCTACACATGTTTGGTATCGCCGCGTTCGTAACGACCTGATCTATAAAACGGTCATGTTACTTTACCCGAACGGTGAACGCCATAAAAATAAAAAATTAAAAACTATGATGAAATTGAAATTTTGCCCACCTTACTTCCCAAAAAAAGGTAATAAAAGTGATCAAAAAAGTCGCATGTACGCCAAAATTGTAACAATCAAACCGTCATCTCATCCCGCAAAAAATGAGACCCTACTTAAGATAATCGCCCAAAAACTGAAAAAACTATGGCTCTTAGACTATGGAAACACTAAAACATCATTTTTTTTGTTTCAAAAATGAAATCATTGTGTAAAACTTACATAAATTAAAAAAAAGTGTACATATTAGGTATTGTCGCGTCCGTATGGACCGGCTCTATAAAAATATCACATGACCTAACCCCTCAGGTGACCACCGTAAAAAAATAAAAATAAAAACGGTGTAAAAAAAGCAATTTTTTGTCATCTTACGTCACAAAAAGTGTAATAGCAAGCGATCAAAAAATAATATGCACCCCAAAATAGTGCCAATCAAGCCGTCATTTCATCCCGCAAAAAATCAGCCCCTACTTAAGATAATCGCCCAAAAACTGAAACAACTATGGCTCTTAGACTATGGAGAAACTAAAACTTTTTTGTTTTAAAAATGAAATCATTGTGTAAAACTTACATAAATAAAAAAAATTGTATACATATTAGGTATCGCCGTGTCCGTGACAACCTGCTCTATAAAATTACCACATGATCTAACCTGTCAGATGAATGTTGTAAATAACAAAAAAAAAACTGTGTCAAAAAGGTATTTCTTGTTACCTTGCCGCACAAAAAGTGTAATATAGAGCAACCAAAAATCATATGTACCCTAAACTAGTACCAACAAAACTGCCACCCTATCCCATAGTTTCTAAAATGGGGTCACTTTTTTAGAGTTTCTTCTCTAGGGGTGCATCAGGGGGGCTTCAAATGGGACATGGTGTATAAAACAAACAGTCCAGCAAAATCCAGCCTTCCAAAAACCGTATGGCATTCCTTTCCTTCTGCGCCCCTGCCGTGTGCCCGTACAGCAGTTTACGACCACATATGGGGTGTTTCTGTAAACTACAGAATCAGGGCCATAAAAAATGAGTTTTTTTTGGCTGGTAACCCTTTCTTTGTAACTGGAAAAAAAATATTAAAATGGAAAATCTGCCAAAAAAGTGAAATTTGGAAATTGTATCTCTATTTTCCATGAAATCTTGTGCAACACCTAAAGGGTTAAAAAGGTATGTAAAATCAGTTTTGAATACCTTGAGGGGTGTAGTTTCTTAGATGGGGTCACTTTTATGGAGTTTCTACTCTAGGGGTGCATCAGGGGGGCTTCAAATGGGACATGGTGTCAAAAAAACTGTCCAGCAAAATCTGGCTTCCAAAAACCAAACGGCGCACCTTTCACTCTACGCCCCGCTGTGTGGCCGTACAGTAGTTTACGGCCACATATGGGGTGTTTCTGTAAACGGCAGAGTCAGGGCAATAAAGATACAGTCTTGTTTAGCTGTTAACCCTTGCTTTGTTAGTGGAAAAAATGGGTTAAAATGGAAAATTAGACAAAAAAATGAAATTCTCAAATTTCATCCCCATTTGCCAATAACTCTTGTGCAACACCTAAAGGGTTAACGACGTATGTAAAATCAGTTTTGAATACCTTGAGGGATGTAGTTTCTAAGATGGGGTCATTTTTGGGAGGTTTCTATTATCTAAGCCTCACAATATGACTTCAAACCTGAACTGGTCCATAAAAAGTGGGATTTTGAAGATTTCTGAAAATTTTCTAAATTTGCTTCTAAACTTCTAAGCCTTGTAACATCCCCAAAAAATAAAATATCATTCCCAAAATGCTACAAACATGAAGTAGACATATGGGGAATGTAAAGTCATCACAATTTTTGGGGGTATTACTATGTATTACAGAAGTAGAGAAACTGAAACTTTGAAATTTGCAAATTTTTGAAATTTTTGGGTAAATTAGGTATTATTTTGTGCAAACAAAATTATTTTTTTGACTTCATTTTACAAGTGTCATGAAGTACAATATGTGACGAAAAAACAATCTCAGAACGGCCTGGATAAGTCAAAGCGTTTTAAAGTTATCAGCACTTAAAGTGACAGTGGTCAGATTTGCAAAAAACTGGCCTGGTCCTTAAGGTGAAATAAGGCTGTGTCCCTAAGGGGTTAAGAATGCTATTATTTTCCTTTATAACCATGTTATAAGGGAAAATAATAAAATCTACAGAACACCTAACCCAAACCCGAACTTCTGTGAAGAAGTCCAGGTTCGGGTCTGGGTACAAAACATGCAGATTTTTCTCACGCGAGTGCAAAATGCATTAAAACTCTTTGTACTCGCGGGTAAAAATCACGCATTTTCCCGCAACGCACCCGCATCTTTTCCCGCACGTCGCCCGTAACGCCCGTGTGAACCCAGCCTTTAGCCCATTGACCATTTTTTTTTCTTTGCTTGTAACTATGATAATAATGTCCTCTGTGTACAAGAATATAACAACTATAAAACTGCCTCCTATGTACAGGAATATAACTACTATAATACTGCTCTACTATATACAAGAATATAACTACTATAATACTGCCTCCTATGTACAGGAATATAACTACTATAATACAACCCTATGTACAAGACTATAACTATAATAACTGCTCCTATGTACACAACTATAATTACTATAATATTGCCTCCTAGGTACAAGAATATAACTACTATAATACTGCTCCTATGTACAAGAATATAACTACTAGAGGGGGCGGAGCCTGGCTGTGTAGCTGAATGGCTGCTAGTTTCTGAGCTCCTCAACCTTGCCAGTGATTTAACCCCTATAATTAGCTTACAGCACCGCTTTAATGGGCAAAGTGGGTAAGGAGAGGTCCAAGGAACAAGTGGACCCCACTCCTGTTCGGTCCAGACATGGATCAATTTCTAAGAAAACAGCCGAAGCGCCGGTCGGCTGAAACACCTAAGATGGCGCCGGCTCCAGCTCCACTGTCTGATATGGAGGAGGACTCTGACGCCGGGAGCGCTTCAGACACTTCAACCTGCAAGTCTCGCAAGCAGAGGGGATCCTTCACTAAAGCAGCACTCCTTGAAGTGCTTAATTCAGCGTAGGCCCCTATAAAGAAAGATCTTTCTGATATAAAGGAAGACCTCCGAAATATCGGGCACTGAGTATCGGATCTTGAAAATTCGCATGAAGCGGCCATCAAGCGTGAAGAAAAATCGTATAATGCGATCCGCTCCCATTCAGAATTACTAAATGATGCGCTTCTTCGAATAGAGGACCAGGAGAATCGCAGCCGCAGGAGGAACCTGAGAATTCGCGGCCTCTCAGAATCGATCGCTAATGAAGCGCTCAACAAAGTCGCAGGCGAAATATTCGCAAGTCTTCTGGGTCCCGATAGATCGGCGCAGATTATAATCGAACGCATTCACCGCGCGCTTAGGCCTAAACCAAAAGCCACAGATCCTCCACGTGACGTAGTCTGCGGCCTCCTCAGCTTCGTTGACACAGCTGCACTCATGAGAGCCAGCAGAGAAGCAGAGCATCTTCAGCATGAAGGTACACCAGTCACGTTTTTTCAGGACTTAGCCCTGTCCACATTAGCTAAGTGACGCATCCTTTGCCCACTCTTGGATGCCCTTAAAGGGGCGGCCACTCCATTTAGGTGGCTATACCCCTTTGGTCTCGCGATCCTGAAAAACGGACGTCAGATCACAATCCGCTCACCTGCGGATCTGCAGGCCAGTTGGTCCCAGCTGGGGCTGACCCCTATCGAGATCCCATCGTGGATGCCAGCCAATCTGGAAGACCCACCTCTACCGCCACCACTGGCGGCCGACTGGCGCCCCGTCCTCACAAAACCAGGGCCGAAAAATCTGCCTATGCTCCAACTTGAACACGGAGTTCTTTCTCTGAATTCTTCACGTTTTGTTCCGGCCCCAGTCTGATTGCCCGGGTCTCTGTGCCTTAAGGTGGGAGGATCCGAAGTCTCTTTGTATCCGGCAGTTACTATGGCCGATCCTAGGACGCTAACACCTGCCAGTTCTGGAGTACCTCGTTCACTGTTTAGCCATGGATCCCCCTTTTTTCCAGGCGTTACGTTATTTTCAAGTTCTGGACCTTTCCTGCTCCCTGCGCTCACATCAGTCTGCAGGGGTTAACCCGGCTTTACCCACAGGTTAATCTATTCTTTTCTGATGGCCAGTCAATGGCCCTCTCTAGCTCTACGGGACCCCCCACCTGACAGACCCCGGCTGGTAGCCATCGTGAGAAAGGGTCGCCTTACAGTCAGGTGCTCGGTAGATCTTCTATTGCAAGCTTTGTTTGCACTGTTGTTATGTTCCCTGCCTGTTTGTCTCCCCTCCTTCCCTCTTGTGTCTACCCCCCTCCACTGCCAATAGATGTCGTATATTGTATATTTAGATGCTGATTATTTTCTCTCTACTTCAGAATGTCGTCCGTGGTGATATCCTCCCTTAATGCCCGGGAAATGAATGAGCCTTGCAAGTGGTTCCAAGTCCTGGCCCTTTTACAAAGTGTCTATAGCTTTCTTTCAGGAAACCCACTTTCGTGAGGGTAAGATCCCCAAATTGCCCCCAAACCATTTTCCCAATGGTTTCACAGCACTTATAGTTCGGTCTGCAGGGGTGTCAGCATAGCGATCCACAAACAGCTACCTTTCAAGCACTCTGCTATCTCCACAGACCCTGAGGGTCGCTATCTGTTTGTTAAGGGCACTATTGCTGACACACCTGTTACCCTAGCAAATATATATGCTCCTAACAGAGGGCAGGTTGCTTGGCTCGTTCAGACCCTTGGCTTATTGTCCTCTTTCCAGGAGGGAATGGTGATTTTAGGCGGTGACTTTAATGTCACCCTCGAACCTGCATTAGGTTCCTCAAATGGGAAGACTGCCATTACACATGTACGCTTACGACGCCTCAAACTCGCCTTACAGAAGTTAGGAGTAGTAGACGTTTGGCGTACCACAAACCCCTCTAGTAAGGATTTCACCTTTTATTCAGCTGCTAAATCATCCTACCATACACTCAACTATCTATTCCTGTCTAGACCTCATTCTAATAGGGCTATTCGATCCCACATAGGGAACATCACCCTGTCTGACCATGCCCCTGTATTTCTGAGTGTTTCTCTGCGGGACCTCCCAAAGAGGGAATGAAATTGGCGTATTAATGACACCATTATCTCAGACCCCTCCCATGCTGCTAAACTGTCTTCTATCATATCCAAATTCTTTGCACTTAACGCCCTATGTCCGGATGCGCCCTCCCCTTCTATAACATGGGAAGCCAACAAAGCGGTCCTGAGAGGAGAGCTGATAGTGTCATGGAACCATGAACCAGACGTACAACAAGAGATAAGTGGAAATAAGAAGGCTTTATTGAAAATCAAGCCGTAAGGCAAAAGTCCAAACGGATGGCTAAACCGAAGCAGGGTCTTGCGAAGCCAGAGGTCAGGAACCAGAGGGGTAGTCAGACGAAGCCAGGATCAGGAACCAGCAGGGTAGTCAGACGAAGCCTGGATCAGGAACCAGCAGGGTAGTCAGACGAAGCCAGGATCAGGAACCAGAAGGGTAGTCAGACGAAGCCAGGATCAGGAACCAGAAGCAGCTGCAGTCTTGGAAGCATGTGAACACAGGAGGACCAAGCAAGGAACTGAAGCCACAGACCTCCTATATATATGAGCTAGGCATCCAGCTCCTCCCAGTGGGAAGGAGAAGCCGCAGGGTGGGAGGCTACAAGAAACCCAGAAACCAAGATGGCCGCCAGCACATGTCAAACGAAGGAGAACAGCAAGAAGGTAAGACCATGACAGTACCTCCCCCTCAAGGGCCCCTCCTCCGCGGAGTAAAGAACGGTTTCTGAGGGAAGCGTGCGTGGAAGGCTCGGAGCAAGGCAGGAGCATGGACATCTGCGGAGGGAACCCAGGAACGCTCCTCTGGACCATAACCACGCCAATGGACCAAAAACTGCACCCGACCGCGGACCAGGCGTGAGTCCAGGATATTGCTCACCTCATACTCCTCACGATTGCCCACTTGGACCGGACGAGGCCGAGGAACCGAGGAAGTGAAACGATTACACACCAGTGGCTTCAACAGGGAGACATGAAACACGTTGGAGATCCGCATGCCAGGAGGAAGCGCAAGGGCATAGGCAACCGGGTTTACCCTGCGAAGCACTCGGAAGGGACCAACAAAGCGAGGCGCCAGCTTGGGAGTGGGCACTCGAAGGTTGAGGTTGTGGGTGGACAACCATACGCGGTCTCCGACCTGGTAGGAAGGAGCGGGCGCTCGTCTGCGATCAGCCTGGAGTCTCTGGCGCTGCGCAGAGACCTCAAGGGACCTCTGGATCTGTACCCAAGAAGCACGTAGGACGGAAAGGTGATCCTCCACAGCCGGAATATCCTGGGGAGAGAATACCTCCGGTAACACGGCAGGTTGGAACCCATAATTGGCCATGAAGGGAGACGTCCCAGAGGAAGAGTTCACCGCCGTGTTCCTGGCAAACTCAGCCCAAGGCAGGAGGTCAACCCAATTGTCTTGGTGATCGGAGACATAGCAACGAAGGAATTGCTCCAAAGCCTGATTGGATCGTTCTGCGGCCCCATTGGACTGAGGGTGGTAGGCCGAGGAGAAAGAGAGATGAATCCCCAACTGGGAGCAAAAGGCGCGCCAGAACCTGGACACAAACTGACTCCCCCGATCCGACACAATCTCCTTGGGCAAACCGTGCAACCGGAAGACCTCCCTGGCAAAAATCGAGGCCAACTCTTGTGCAGAGGGTAACTTCTTGAGAGGAACACAGTGGCACATTTTGGAAAACCGATCCACAATCATGAGAATGACCGTATGGCCTCGGGATGCAGGGAGGTCCACAATGAAATCCATCCCCAGGTGTGACCATGGACGCTCCCCGGTGGCTATGGGTTGCAAAAGGCCCAACGGAAGGTGCCGAGGGGACTTACTCTGGGCACAAACGGAGCATGCCGCTACATATGCGGCGATGTCGGAACGTAGAGAAGGCCACCAGAACAGACGTGAAACAGCCCAGGCCAGCTGATTCTTTCCAGGATGCCCCGCGGCCTTGGAGTTATGGTAGGTTCGCAACAACCGAGTGCGCAACTCCTCAGGCACAAAACATCTGCCGTTGGGTCTCCCAGAGGGAGCACCAGATTGAGCCGCCAAAATCTGCTCACCCAGGGGAGAGGTCAGGCTGGTACGAATGGCGGCCAGGATCTGATTCGGAGGTATGACCGAAGTCAGAATCGACTCCTCCCCGGACAGCTCGGAGTACTGCCGTGATAAGGCATCCGCTCTGATGTTCTTGGAACCGGGTAGGTAGGAGACCACGTAATTAAAACGTGACAAGAACAGAGCCCATCTGGCCTGACGTGGTGTCAATCTCTTGGCCTCAGAGAGGTAGGTCAGATTCTTGTGGTCCGTCAGGATGAGAACCGGAACCACCGAGCCCTCGAGCAAGTGCCTCCATTCTTTAAGGGCCTGCACGATGGCCAATAACTCCCTGTCACCAATCTGATAGTTGCACTCCGCGGAAGACAGTTTCCGGGAGTAAAACCCACAAGGAAGCAGAGGACCCTCTGGTGTTCTACGCTGAGACAGAAGGGCGCCTACTCCCGTCTCAGACGCGTCCACCTCGAGGACAAAAGGCAACCCAGGGTTGGGATGCGACAGAATCGGAGCCGACACAAAGGCGGACTTTAGAGCCTCAAAAGCTCGGATGGCCTCGAGCGGCCAGACCTGGGGATTACTGCCCTTCCTGGTCAGATCCGTGAGAGGCTTGGCTAGCATGGAAAAGTCCCTGATGAACTTCCGATAATAATTGGCGAAGCCCAAAAAGCGCTGCAGGGCACGAAGACCACTGGGCTGGGGCCACTGTAAGACAGCCGAAACCTTCTCAGGATCCATGGAGAACCCCTCAGCGGAAATGATGTAACCTAAGAAGGTTACCTGGGATCGGTGAAATTCGCATTTCTCAAGCTTACCGAACAGCTTGTTCTCTCGTAACCGTTGCAACACTCGTCTGACATCCAGAATGTGGGCCTCCATGGATTCAGAATATACCAAGATGTCATCCAAATAGACCACCACACACTGCTGCAACAGGTCACGGAAAACATCGTTGATGAATTCCTGGAAGACTGCGGGCGCATTGCACAACCCAAAGGGCATAACCAAGGATTCATAATGACCGGTCTTGGTGTTAAACGCGGTCTTCCACTCATCGCCCGCCTTGATCCTTACCAGGTTATATGCCGCCCTCAGGTCGAGTTTGGTAAAGACCGTGGCCCCTTTGAGGCGATCGAACAGCTCGGAAATCAAGGGTATCGGGTAAGCGTTCTTGATCGTGATGCGATTGAGACCCCTGTAATCGATGCAAGGCCTCAACTCACCGCCCTTCTTTTTCACAAAGAAAAATCCAGCCCCTGCCGGGGACGAGGATTTGCGAATGTGTCCGCGTGAAAGCGCCTCCCTCACGTACTCCTCCATGGCCTCATTCTCCGCTACCGACAGTGGATAGACTTTGCCACGAGGAGGAACGGCACCAGATTGTAACTCTATGGCACAATCGTATGGGCGGTGCGGAGGTAGGGCAACCGCACGCACCTTATCGAATACATCCCGGTACTCCTCGTATTCAGGAGGCAACAGAGAGTCCGAGGAAGTACACAGCAACTTGACAGGCCCATGGATGCAACTAGCCCCACACTGCGGTGACCACGAGAGGATCTCGGCCGATCTCCAATCGAAAGTCGGATTATGCCTCTGGAGCCAGGGGTACCCCAAGACCACCGAGTAGTGTGGAGACGAAATAACCTGGAGACAGACCGACTCTCTGTGAACGGCACCAATGGCCATCCCCACTAGAAGGGTCTCCTGAGTCACGTGTGGCGGCAGAAGGGGTCTGCCGTCTATCGCCTCAAGAGCCAGTGGGGAACCTCGAGGCTGCAGAGGAATGGAATTGGCGGCAGCGAACACACTATCAATGAACAAACCACCAGCACCAGAGTCCACCAACGCCTGGGTCGTCACCGAGCCCCCGACCCAGGAGAGGACAACAGTAATCAGTGGTTTGTCAACACGGGAAACTGGGGACGAGGAGACTCCACCCAAGATCTGCCCCCGACAGGATCTCAGGTGCGAGCGTTTCCCGGACGGTTCGGGCATGCCAACCGAAAATGTACATGCATCGGCCCTCGCGTCTCCGGAGTACCTTCTCCCCCTCGGACAGGCGAGCAAACCCCAGCTGCATGGGTTCACCCCCAGACAAGTCATCCCCAGGAGGCGTGGGAGGAGAGGGAGGCACGGGTGGGACAGCAAACGTAGGCGCCAATCTGTTAGAAGACCTCCGCAGGCTCTCCTTAAAGGAAGGTCTCTCCCTGAGTCTGGTGTCAATCAAAATCAGGAAAGAAATAAGAGACTCGAGCTCCACTGGTAGGTCCTTAGCTGCAACCTCATCCTTCAAGGCATCCGAGAGACCATGAGAGAAAGCAGCGACCAGAGCCTCATTATTCCAGCCCACCTCTGCTGCCAGGGTACGAAACTCAATGGCGTATTCAGCTACGGATCGTGAACCCTGTCTGATGGACATAAGGAGCTTCGCAGCAGAGGCAGCACGAGCCGGCACATCGAATACCTTCCGAAGAGAAGCAACAAAACCGGAAAACTCGGCAACCACCGGATTGTTGTTCTCCCATAAAGGGCTGGCCAAGGCCCTGTCCGAGAGCAGCGAGATCAAGAAGCCCACCTTTGATCTCTCAGTAGGAAAGGCATGTGGCAGCAACTCGAAATAGATGCCCACCTGGTTAAGGAAACCTCGGCACTGAGTTGGCTCTCCCCCAAAGCGCTGTGGAAGGGGGGCAGAACCGGTCATACCCCGAAACACCGCAGGCGCAGCAACAGGTGTCGGGGTAGACTCTGGCGCAACAACCGGAGCGGCAGTAGGAGCGGGCCCAGGAGCGACAACCGACCCATCGGCAACGGAAGCTAAATGAGCCGTGCGTTCAAGCAGGGTTTGCAACGCCACAGCGAACCGACCCAACAGGTGATCCTGCTGATCAAGTCTGGCAACCAGCGTAGGTAGCGAGGATGGCCCTGTACCGTCAGAATTCAAGGCTTGGTCCTAATGTCATGGAACCATGAACCAGACGTACAACAAGAGATAAGTGGAAATAAGAAGGCTTTATTGAAAATCAAGCCGTAAGGCAAAAGTCCAAACGGATGGCTAAACCGAAGCAGGGTCTTGCAAAGCCAGAGGTCAGGAACCAGAGGGGTAGTCAGACGAAGCCAGGATCAGGAACCAGCAGGGTAGTCAGACGAAGCCTGGATCAGGAACCAGCAGGGTAGTCAGACGAAGCCAGGATCAGGAACCAGAAGGGTAGTCAGACGAAGCCAGGATCAGGAGCCAGAAGCAGCTGCAGTCTTGGAAGCATGTGAACACAGGAGGACCAAGCAAGGAACTGAAGCCACAGACCTCCTATATATATGAGCTAGGCATCCAGCTCCTCCCAGTGGGAAGGAGAAGCCGCAGGGTGGGAGGCTACAAGAAACCCAGAAACCAAGATGGCCGCCAGCACATGTCAAACGAAGGTGAACAGCAAGAAGGTAAGACCATGACAGATAGCCTTAGGTGCCCACATTAAAAAGCTGCGGAATCAGGCAATTTCCCAGATACAGGCACTGGAATTGTCGCACAAAAGCTCACAAGCCCTTAGATGTGCCTCAAACCTTGCAGAGGCCCGTACAAAGCTTAAAAACGTGCTGAATGTTACGTCTGCCAAGCTTCTAGTAAGATCCAAGTTCCGCTCTTACGCCCATGGGGATAAGGGGAATAGGCTAATGTCCGCACTATTTAAGAAACAGATTCGATTCCTTCATTGCAGCGTTCAAGGATGGCAAAGGCACCTTACATAAAAGCACTCCAGACATTGCGAACACCTTCTGTGCCTTCTATAGGGACCTCTATAACCTAGCCCCACCCAACCAACTAGCATCAGTACAAATAGCAGAGGCTACTGAGAAATTCCTCTCCTCCCTCCAACTACCTACCATCACCCCATCACAATCGGCCCAGCTTCTAGCCCCTATAACAGATTCAGAAATAGGCAAGGTCTTCTCCTCTATCCCTTCGGGGAAAAGCCCAGGGCCCGATGGCTTTACTATCTCCTACTACAAAGCATTTAAGCATATTTTAATTCCTCAGTTTAGCACCCTTTGTAACTATTTACTCAAAGGAGGCTCGCTTCCCCCCCAATCGCTCTCGGCCCATATAACGGTAATCCACAAAGACAACAAGGACCCCCTAAACTGCGGGAGCTACCGCTCTATCTCACTTCTAAACACTGATGTGAAATGGTGGGCCAAGATTTTGGCCCATCGGATCCAGGCGATTCTCCCTGACATTATCAATGAGGAGCAGGTTGGATTTGTCTCTGGCAGACAGGGGAGTGAAAACACGGTCCGCGTCCTACACCTAATCACGCATGCCCGGCAGAACTCTATGTCATTAGCCCTTCTCAGTACAGATGCAGAGAAGGCCTTTGACAGGATTAGCTGGCACTTTATGTCCCAGGCACTGTCGAGATTTGGCCTTCCAGACCAATTCATCTCGTCTATCTTTTCACTTTATTCGCTCCCCTCTGCTAGAGTCAGGATCAATGGCACACTCTCTCCAGCCTTCCCCATTACTAATGGGACAAGGCAAGGCTGCCCATTGTCACCAGCCCTTTTTGTTATTGTCATGGAGACGCTGCTGGCCAAAATTAGACAAGACCCGGATATCCAGGGGATAACTTTGGGGTCCCACACTCACTTAACAGCTGCTTTCGCAGATGATCTATTGGTCATCACGTCCAACCCCCTGACCTCATTTCCCAGACTCCAAGCCCTTTTCGAAGAATACGGACAGGTTTCCAATTTTAAAATTAACTATAGTAAGTCACAAGCCCTAAATATTAGGGATGAGCGAACTCGAACTGTATAGTTCGGGTTCGTACCGAATTTTGGGGTGTCCGTGACACGGACCCGAACCCGGACATTTTCGTAAAGGTCCGGGTTCGGGTTCGGTGTTCGTTGCTTTCTTGGCGCTTTTGTGACGCTTTCTTGGCGCTTTTTGAAAGGCTGCAAAGCAGCCAATCAACAAGCGTCATACTACTTGCCCCAAGAGGCCGTCACAGCCATGCCTACTATTGGCATGGCTGTGATTGGCCAGAGCACCATGTGACCCAGCCTCTATTTAAGCTGGAGTCACATAGCGCCGCCCGTCACTCTGCTCTGATTAGCGTAGGGAGAGGTTGCGGATGCGACAGTAGGGCGAGATTAGGCAGATTAACTCCTCCAAAGGACTTCACTTGATTAATCGATCGATCTGCAGCTGTGCATCATTGAGCTGCTGAAATTCAAATGCTCACTCACTGTTTTTAGGCTGCCCAGACCGTTTGTCAGTCACTTTTTTCTGGGGTGATCGGCAGCCATTTTGTGTCTTGTGCGGTGCTGCGACCAAGTGCATCCAAGCTGCGACCAAGTGCATTTAACCCTCAATGGTGTGGTTGTTTTTTGGCTAAAGCCTACATCAGGGTGAAGCTGTTACACCAAGTGCATTTAACCAGCAATAGTCTGTTCATTTTTTGGCCATATACTAAATCAGGGGCAAGCTGCGCCTGTCACCAAGTGCATTTAACCCTCAATGGTGTGGTTGTTTTTTGGCTAAAGCCTACATCAGGGTGAAGCTGTCACACCAAGTGCATTTAACCAGCAATAGTCTGTTTATTTTTTGGCCATATACTACATCAGGGGCAAGCTGCGCCCGTCACCAAGTGCATTTAACCCTCAGTAGTGTGGTTCGTCAAGCTGTGACACCAAGTGCATTTAACCAGCAATAGTCTGTTCATTTTTTGGCCATATACTACATCAGGGGCAAGCTGCGCCCGTCACCAAGTGCATTTAACCCTCAGTAGTGTGGTTGGTCAAGCTGTCACACCAAGTGCATTTAACCAGCAATAGTCTGTTCATTTTTTGGCCATATACTAAATCAGGGGCAAGCTGCGCCCGTCACCAAGTGCATTTAACCAGCAATAGTCTGTTCATTTTTTGGCCATATACTACATCAGGGGCAAGCTGCGCCCGTCACCAAGTGCATTTAACCCTCAGTAGTGTGGTTGGTCAAGCTATCACACCAAGTGCATTTAACCAGCAATAGTCTGTTCATTTTTTGGCCATATACTAAATCAGGGGCAAGCTGCGCCCGTCACCAAGTGCATTTAACCAGCAATAGTCTGTTCATTTTTTGGCCATATACTACATCAGGGGCAAGCTGCACCCGTCACCAAGTGCATTTAACCCTCAGTAGTGTGGTTGGTCAAGCTATCACACCAAGTGCATTTAACCAGCAATAGTCTGTTCATTTTTTGGCCATATACTAAATCAGGGGCAAGCTGCGCCCGTCACCAAGTGCATTTAACCAGCAATAGTCTGTTCATTTTTTGGCCATATACTACATCAGGGGCAAGCTGCGCCCGTCACCAAGTGCATTTAACCCTCAGTAGTGTGGTTCGTCAAGCTGTGACACCAAGTGCATTTAACCAGCAATAGTCTGTTCATTTTTTGGCCATATACTACATCAGGGGCAAGCTGCGCCCATCACCAAGTGCATTTAACCAGCAATAGTGTGGTTATTTTTTGGCCATATCCCAGTCTAATTCTGTCACTAAATCCATACCGGTCACCCAGCGCCTAAATACTAGGCCTCAAATTTATATCCCGCTAAATCTCTCGTTACCGCTGTCCTGTTGTGGCTGGGAAAGTTATTTAGTGTCCGTCAAAGCACATTTTTTGTTCTGGGTTGAAGTACAATTCCCAATTTAGCAATTTCATAATTTAGTGGTTCCTGCTATATCAGAGCTATTTGAAATCTATCCCTAAAAGGGTATATAATATTCAAGGTGCACATAGGGTCATTCAGAATAACTTCACACACACCCGCTACTGTGCATTTCCAAGTCTAATTCTGTCGCTAAATCCATACCGGTCACCCAGCGCCTAAATACTAGGCCTCAAATTTATATCCCGCTAAATCTCTCGTTACCGCTGTACTGTTGTGGCTGGGAAAGTTATTTAGTGTCCGTCAAAGCACATTTTTTGTTCTGGGTTGAAATACAATTCCCAATTTAGCAATTTCATAATTTAGTGGTTTCTGCTATATCAGAGCTATTTGAAATCTATCCCTAAAAGGGTATATAATATTCAAGGTGCACATATGGTCATTCAGAATAACTTCACACACACGCTACTGTGCATTTCCAAGTCTAATTCTGTCGCTAAATCCATACCGGTCACCCAGCGCCTAAATACTAGGCCTCAAATTTATATCCCGCTGAATTTGAATACAATACATTGGGCCAAATAATATTTTTGTTGTTGTGGTGAACCATAACAATGAGAAAAACATCTAGTAAGGGACGCGGACATGGTCGTGGTGGTGTTAGTGGACCCTCTGGTGCTGGGAGAGGACGTGGCCGTTCTGCCACATCCACACGTCCTAGTGTACCAACTACCTCAGGTCCCAGTAGCCGCCAGAATTTACAGCGATATATGGTGGGGCCCAATGCCGTTCTAAGGATGGTAAGGCCTGAGCAGGTACAGGCATTAGTCAATTGGGTGGCCGACAGTGGATCCAGCACGTTCACATTATCTCCCACCCAGTCTTCTGCAGAAAGCGCACAGATGGCGCCTGAAAACCAACCCCATCAGTCTGTCACATCACCCCCATGCATACCAGGGAAACTGTCTCAGCCTCAAGTTATGCAGCAGTCTCTTATGCTGTTTGAAGACTCCGCTGGCAGGGTTTCCCAAGGGCATCCACCTAGCCCTTCCCCAGCGGTGAAAGATATAGAATGCACTGACGCACAACCACTTATGTTTCCTGATGATGAGGACATGGGAATACCACCTCAGCATGTCTCTGATGATGACGAAACACAGGTGCCAACTGCTGCGTCTTTCTGCAGTGTGCAGACTGAACAGGAGGTCAGGGATCAAGACTGGGTGGAAGACGATGCAGGGGATGATGAGGTCCTAGACCCCACATGGAATGAAGGTCGTGCCACTGACTTTCACAGTTCGGAGGAAGAGGCAGTGGTGAGACCGAGCCAACAGCGTAGCAAAAGAGGGAGCAGTGGGCAAAAGCAGAACACCCGCCGCCAAGAGACTCCGCCTGCTACTGCCCGCCGCCATCTGGGACCGAGCACCCCAAAGGCAGCTTCAAGGAGTTCCCTGGCATGGCACTTCTTCAAACAATGTGCTGACGACAAGACCCGAGTGGTTTGCACGCTGTGCCATCAGAGCCTTAAGCGAGGCATTAACGTTCTGAACCTGAGCACAACCTGCATGACCAGGCACCTGCATGCAAAGCATGAACTGCAGTGGAGTAAACACCTTAAAACCAAGGAAGTCACTCAGGCTCCCCCTGCTACCTCTTCTGCTGCTGCCGCCTCGGCCTCTTCCTCCGCCTCTGGAGGAACGTTGGCACCTGCCGCCCAGCAAACAGGGGATGTACCACCAACACCACCACCACCACCTCAGTCACCAAGCGTCTCAACCATGTCACACGGCAGCGTTCAGCTCTCCATCTCACAAACATTTGAGAGAAAGCGTAAATTCCCACCTAGCCACCCTCGATCCCTGGCCCTGAATGCCAGCATTTCTAAACTACTGGCCTATGAAATGCTGTCATTTAGGCTGGCGGACACAGACAGCTTCAAACAGCTCATGTCGCTTGCTGTCCCACAGTATGTTGTTCCCAGCCGCCACTACTTCTCCAAGAGAGCCGTGCCTTCCCTGCACAACCAAGTATCCGATAAAATCAAGTGTGCACTGCGCAACGCCATCTGTGGCAAGGTCCACCTAACCACAGATACGTGGACCAGTAAGCACGGCCAGGGACGCTATATCTCCCTAACTGCACACTGGGTAAATGTAGTGGCAGCTGGGCCCCAGGCGGAGAGCTGTTTGGCGCACGTCCTTCCGCCGCCAAGGATCGCAGGGCAACATTCTTTGCCTCCTGTTGCCACCTCCTCCTTCTCGGCTTCCTCCTCCTCTTCTTCCACCTGCTCATCCAGTCAGCCACACACCTTCACCACCAACTTCAGCACAGCCCGGGGTAAACGTCAGCAGGCCATTCTGAAACTCATATGTTTGGGGGACAGGCCCCACACCGCACAGGAGTTGTGGCGGGGTATAGAACAACAGACCGACGAGTGGTTGCTGCCGGTGAGCCTCAAGCCCGGCTTGGTGGCGTGCGATAATGGGCGAAATCTCGTTGCAGCTCTGGGACTAGCCAATTTGACGCACATCCCTTGCTTGGCGCATGTGCTGAATTTGGTGGTGCAGAAGTTCATTCACAACTACCCCGACATGTCAGAGCTGCTGCATAAAGTGCGGGCCGTCTGTTCGCGTTTCCGGCGTTCACATCCTGCTGCTGCTCGCCTGTCTGCGCTACAGCGTAACTTCGGCCTTCCCGCTCACCGCCTCATATGCGACGTGCCCACCAGGTGGAACTCCACCTTGCACATGCTGGACAGACTGTGCGAGCAGCAGCAGGCCATAGTGGAGTTTCAGCTGCAGCACGCACGGGTCAGTCGCACTACAGAACAGCACCACTTCACCACCAATGACTGGGCCTCCATGCGAGACCTGTGTGCCCTGTTGCGCTGTTTCGAGTACTCCACCAACATGGCCAGTGACGATGACGCCGTTATCAGCGTTACAATACCACTTCTATGTCTCCTTGAGAAAACACTTAGGGCGATGATGCAAGAGGAGGTGGCCCAGGAGGAGGAGGAGGAGGAGGAAGAGGGGTCATTTTTAGCACTTTCAGGCCAGTCTCTTCGAAGTGACTCAGAGGGAGGTTTTTGGCAACAGCAGAGGCCAGGTACAAATGTGGCCAGACAGGGCCCACTACTGGAGGACGAGGAGGACGAGGATGAGGAGGAGGTGGAGGAGGATGAGGATGAAGCATGGTCACAGCGGGGTGGCACCCAACGCAGCTCGGGTCCATCACTGGTGCGTGGCTGGGGGGAAAGGCAGGACGATGACGATACGCCTCCCACAGAGGACAGCTTGTCCTTACCCCTGGGCAGCCTGGCACACATGAGCGACTACATGCTGCAGTGCCTGCGCAACGACAGCAGAGTTGCCCACATTTTAACCTGTGCGGACTACTGGGTTGCCACCCTGCTGGATCCACGCTACAAAGACAATGTGCCCACCTTACTTCCTGCACTGGAGCGTGATAGGAAGATGCGCGAGTACAAGCGCACGTTGGTAGACGCGCTACTGAGAGCATTCCCAAATGTCGCAGGGGAACAAGTGGAAGCCCAAGGCCAAGGCAGAGGAGGAGCAAGAGGTCGCCAAGGCAGCTGTGTCAATGCCAGCTCCTTTGAGGGCAGGGTTAGCATGGCAGAGATGTGGAAAACTTTTGTCAACACGCCACAGCTAACTGCACCACCACCTGATACGCAACGTGTTAGCAGGAGGCAACATTTCACTAACATGGTGGAACAGTACGTGTGCACACCCCTCCACATACTGACTGATGGTTCGGCCCCATTCAACTTCTGGGTCTCTAAATTGTCCACGTGGCCAGAGCTAGCCTTTTATGCCTTGGAGGTGCTGGCCTGCCCGGCGGCCAGCGTTTTGTCTGAATGTGTATTCAGCACGGCAGGGGGCGTCATTACAGACAAACGCAGCCGCCTGTCTACAGCCAATGTGGACAAGCTGACGTTCATAAAAATGAACCAGGCATGGATCCCACAGGATCTGTCCGTCCCTTGTCCAGATTAGACATTAACTACCTCCCCTTAACCATATATTATTGGACTCCAGGGCACTTCCTCATTCAATCCTATTTTTATTTTCATTTTACCATTATATTGCGAGGCTACCCAAAGTTGAATGAACCTCTCCTGTGTCTGGGTGCCGGGGCCTAAATATATGCCAATGGACTGTTCCAATGTTGGGTGACGTGAAGCCTGATTCTCTGCTATGACATGCAGAATGATTCTCTGCTGACATGAACCCAGATTGTCTGTTACGGGACCTCTCTCCTCTGCCTGTGTGCTGGGCCTAAATATATGCCAATGGACTGTTGCAGTGGTGGCTGACGTGAAGCCTCATTCTCTGCTATGACATGCAGACTAATTCTCTGCTGACATGAAGCCAGATTGTCTGTTACGGGACCTCTCTCCTCTGCCTGTGTGTGTGCTGGGCCTAAATATATGCCAATGGACTGTTGCAGTGGTGGCTGACGTGAAGCCTCATTCTCTGCTATGACATGCAGACTGATTCTCTGCTGACATGAAGCCAGATTCTCTGTTACGGGACCTCCCTCCTCTGCCTGGGTGCTGGGCCTAAATATATGCCAATGGACTGTTGCAGTGGTGGCTGACGTGAAGCCTCATTCTCTGCTATGACATGCAGACTAATTCTCTGCTGACATGAAGCCAGATTCTCTGTTACGGGACCTCTCTCCTCTGCCTGTGTGTGTGCTGGGCCTAAATATATGCCAATGGACTGTTGCAGTGGTGGCTGACGTGAAGCCTCATTCTCTGCTATGACATGCAGACTGATTCTCTGCTGACATGAAGCCAGATTCTCTGTTACGGGACCTCCCTCCTCTGCCTGGGTGCTGGGCCTAAATATATGCCAATGGACTGTTGCAGTGGTGGCTGACGTGAAGCCTCATTCTCTGCTATGACATGCAGACTAATTCTCTGCTGACATGAAGACAGATTCTCTGTTACGGGACCTCTCTCCTCTGCCTGTGTGTGTGCTGGGCCTAAATATATGCCAATGGACTGTTGCAGTGGTGGCTGACGTGAAGCCTCATTCTCTGCTATGACATGAAGACTAATTCTCTGCTGACATGAAGACAGATTCTCTGTTACGGGACCTCTCTCCTCTGCCTGTGTGCTGGGCCTAAATATATGCCAATGGACTGTTGCAGTGGTGGCTGACGTGAAGCCTCATTCTCTGCTATGACATGCAGACTGATTCTCTGCTGACATGAAGCCAGATTCTCTGTTACGGGACCTTCCTCCTCTGCCTGGGTGCTGGGCCTAAATATATGCCAATGGACTGTTGCAGTGGTGGCTGACGTGAAGCCTCATTCTCTGCTATGACATGCAGACTGATTCTCTGCTGACATGAAGCCAGATTCTCTGTTACGGGACCTCCCTCCTCTGCCTGGGTGCTGGGCCTAAATATATGCCAATGGACTGTTGCAGTGGTGGCTGACGTGAAGCCTCATTCTCTGCTATGACATGCAGACTAATTCTCTGCTGACATGAAGCCAGATTCTCTGTTACGGGACCTCTCTCCTCTGCCTGGGTGCTGGGCCTAAATTTATGAAAATGGACTCTTACAGTGGTGGGTGACGTGAAGCCAGATTCTCTGCTATGGGACCTCTCTCCAATTGATTTTGGTTAATTTTTATTTATTTAATTTTTATTTTAATTCATTTCCCTATCCACATTTGTTTGCAGGGGATTTACCTACATGTTGCTGCCTTTTGCAGCCCTCTAGCTCTTTCCTGGGCTGTTTTACAGCCTTTTTAGTGCCGAAAAGTTCGGGTCCCCATTGACTTCAATGGGGTTCGGGTTCGGGACGAAGTTCGGATCGGGTTCGGATCCCGAACCCGAACATTTCCGGGATGTTCGGCCGAACTTCTCGAACCCGAACATCCAGGTGTTCGCTCAACTCTACTAAATATCACCTGTCCGCCCGCCTACATAGAAACACTCAAACGCACTACTGCCTTTTCGTGGACCCCCAAATCGATCCCGTTCCTGGGTACTCACTTATCAGCGAGACTAGAAGACCTCTATGAGCTTAACCAAGCCCCTTTACTTCGATCCATTAGATCACACTTACATTCCCTAAAACTCCCATTCATTTCGTGGATTGGTAAGAAAAACTATATTAATGCCTTTATTGTTCCTAAACTACTCTACCTCATTCAAACACTACCTATCTGGCTACCCCATTCCTTCTTTGTGGAGGTCCGCAGAATCTTCTCAGCCTTTGTATGGTCAAGTAAGTCCCCTAGATTAGCGTACACCACTCTCACTCGGGAGAGAAGATTGGGAGGCTTCGGCCTTCCAGACATCTACCTCTATTATAAGGCATCAATGCTTAACAGAGCCCTGAGCCTACTCTCCTGGCGCCCTCTCAGTCTTGTCTCCCGACTGAAGTGTGATATGCTCACCTATAATGACAAGCTGGCTCTATGGGGCTTGCGCAAGTGCACAGCTAACAACAAATATATCTCACCTCTATGGAAGGGCTTGCTATTAGAATGGTCCAAATTATACCGGGCCTCGACCCTTACGTTCCCCAACCCGAGCCTCCCCCTACACCTGCTTCAATACTACATACACCCTACCACCTCAGCAGCATCAGGAATCTGGGCACTACTATCCCCAGCCTCAGGCTTCAGGACGTTATGTCTGAGTCCGGCGCTTTAGACTGGTGCAAAATCCGGGCTCTCCCAAAAGTCCAGAGTGCTTCTTTTTTGGCAGCTATGGCCTTCAAAAAGGATCTAGCGCTCCTTGAAAAGCTACCCAGACCCGCAACAGATCCCTCTTGGATAGAAGGGAAAATCTCACAAGCCCAACGTCCACGGAAGCCTCTCTCCACATTCTATAAGGATCTGCTCTCCTCCGCCCCTCCAGATCTGTGGTTCCCTCTGCCTGGGAAAAAGAGCTGTCCGTAAGTTTGTCCGAACCTGAAAAAGCCTTCATCCTCACACACTCACACGGATTTAACCGTTGCATTAGAATACAAGCTAACTCCTATAAATTGCTTACAAGTTGGTACAAAACACCTGAATACCTCCATAAACTCAATCCTGATATCCCAGATCATTGCTGGAGGTGCGGAGGAGATATAGGCTCTCTCTCTCTCATATATGGTGGAACTGTGAGAAAATCTGGCCGAGATTGAAGCCGCTATAAACAAGGCTTGTAGTACCCAGGTCAGAATTGATGCCAAACTCTTGTTATTATGGTGTCCTAACAGTACGCTCACCCCTTCTAAGTCAAATCTTCCGACTATGCTCATAACAGCAGCCCGCCTACTGATCCCACTGTTGTGGAGAAACGACTCTCCTCCCTCCCTCTTAATGTGGACCGAGAAAATCGACCAGCTGTACCGTTTTGAAGAGCTTGCACATTGGGAAACATATTCTAGGGCACTTTTTGTTAAAACATGGCTCCCCTGGAAGCAATATCGTGACTTCTAGATCCATAGGATATCAACATCAATACCAATACCATATATATTTGCACTTTTTCTATATTTCTCTGAATCTCTTTAAGATACAGCACTACTACAAGTATCCAACTGTGTGGTGTGGTTACTTATCAGGTAGCCAATTTGTCACCAAAGTATGCCTGGGTTCCTATTCTCTAAGACAAGGTACTATAGACTCCAGAAGCTGTATGCACATTTTCTCCACAGAGCTTTTTAACACACACCTCCTCTAAATGGCTGGTATACTCCAATATAGTCTCAAGTGCTTCCTCAGAGGCAGGTGTAAGGCTCTGTGTCTTAAGCTGGCTGCTTCAGCTTCCTTCTCTCTCTCTGCTGTCTCTCCCTACACTGAACTGCATACTGAATGCAAGCTCCTCCCTATGGGAAGATTATATCAGCCCCACCTAGCAGATAACTAAGGCCAGTTAACCCCTTTGCAGCCTGTAGAAAGGAAATTCACAAATGCAACACATTTCACATATTTTCAACCCTTTTTAGCAGTGGGCTATCAGTACCATGTATGCCACTGTGCCTTGTATACTATGAAGAGGTCCAAGCAACACTGCCCTATCAAACATCTGTGCAGTAGGGGGTCCCAGAATATAGGCCGCCACCGAACATGGGGATAGGCCATCAATATTGAAGTTCCAAAAAATCTCTTTCTATAACAATCACTATCTATGAATTAGATTGTAAAACTCTCCAGTGGAGGGCACTGAGCAAATAGTGCGCTAGGTGCACTGCGCTGCAGAAGATGTTACCACTATACCCTTTATAGGTATTACTGCATATAGAAGAAAAATAAGAGTATTAAAACTGCTCTGTCACAGAAAGACCTCTGCTCTGACATCCTCCCATCTTGAATGACATAATGTATTCATAGGAAAACATCCAGCTGATCATAATATTTTGGGATCTGCATATTTTTATGACAATGCTTTGCTATGCTGCATTTCACATTCCATTGCCTGGAGATTTGAAATTTTGATTCTGGAACATCTTCTATTAGGACATAATTAGAGGCGGCATCTGCATCTCCTCACACTGAATGCTAGACACCGCTGCCAGTCCATAATAATACAAGCACAACCCAATACCCTTCGGATCAGCTCCGGAGCGATTCTGTGTCAGGCTGGAGTGACTGATGTGCACATTGTCAGAATAATCCGTATTACTTGGCTGGAGACACATCAGTCTGCCCAGGCAGAAATATTATGCAGCCATAAATTCTGTCAGCCGAACTAATTGCTCCTCATATTGCTCGGGAAATAGTAAGTTCTTGTGAGCGATTATATATCCGGATGCTGGAAAAGTTAACTTACCGAGATGAAATGGATTTCTGATGCAAAAAGGGAACTAGGAAAGTAATCAAAAGCCTTAAATTAATGACTCCCCCCACATGGGCTCATCGGACCTTGCCAACCTGCATGTAACAAAGTTTCCAAATCTTTCTTCATTTGTAAAATTGAAGGTATTACAAAAACAGTGTTAACCCACTGTTAAAACTACTAAACCAGGGTTAACCTATTGCTCCTCTGAAAGGATATCTATAATTTAAAACATTTCCTAATTAGATCCAAAACGTGGACCCACTATGTTTAAAAGTCGAAGGGATTTTGAAATTTTCACCTTAAAGGGGTTGTCCATTTTAACATAGTGACATAGTACATAAGGCGAAAAAAAACATTTGTCCATCCAGTTCGGCCTGTCATCCTCCAAGTTGATCCAGAGGAAGGCAAAAAAAATACCTGTGAGGTAGAAGCCAATTTTTCCCACTTTAGGGGAATAAAAAATTCCTTCCCGACTCCAATCAGGCATCAGAATAACTCCCTGGATCAGCGACCCCTCTCTAGTAGCTATAGCCTGTAATATTATTACACTCCAGAAATACATCCAGGCCCCTCTTGAATTCCTTTATTGTACTCACCATCACCCCCTCCTCAGGCAGAGAGTTCCATAGTCTCACTGCTCTTACCATAAAGAATCCTCTTCTATGTTTGTGTACAAACCTTCTTTCCTCCAGACGCAGAGGATGTCCCCTCGTCACAGTCACAGTCCTGGGGATAAATAGATGATGGGAGAGATCTCTGTACTGACCCCTGATATATTTATACATAGTAATTAGATCTCCCCTCAGTTGTCTTTTTTATAAAGTGAATAACCCTAATTTTGATAATCTTTCAGGGTACTGAAGTTGCCCCATTCCAGTTATTACTTTAGTTGCCCTCCTCTGGACCCTCTCCAGCTCTGCTATGTCTGCTTTGTTCACTGGAGCCCAGAACTGTACACAGCACTCCATGTGTGGTCTGACTACTGGTTTGTAAAGTGGTAGGACTATGTTCTTATCACGGGCATCTATGCCCCTTTTGATGCAACCCATCATCTTATTGGCCTTGTCAGCAGCTGCCTGACACTGGTTTTTGCAGCTTAGTTTGCTGTTTATTAAAATTCCTAGATCCTTTTCCATGTCAGTGTTACCGAGTGTTTTACCATTTAGTATGTACAGGTGACTTGCATTATTCCTTCCCATGTGCATAACTTTACATTTGTCAGTGTTAAATCTCATCTGCCACTTATCTGCCCAAGCCTCCAATCTATCCAGATCGCTCTGTAGTAGTATACTGTCCTCATCAGTGTTAATTACTTTACACAGTTTAGTGTCATCTGCGAAAATTGATATTTTACTGCGCAAGCCTTCTACAAGATCATTAATAAATATATTGAAGAGAATAGGGCCCAATACTGACCCCTGAGGTACCCCACTAGTGACAGTGACCCAATCTGAGTGTGTACCGTTAATAACCACCCTCTGTTTTCTATCACTCAGCCAGTTACTTACCCACATACAGACGTTTTCTGCCAGTCCGAGCATTCTCATTTTACAATGAGATTTGAGGATGCTTTTGAAGATATACCATTTTATGGCTGTATTTTTATTTTTGAGGACTTAGTCCCAGTTAGTTAGGCCTATGGCCTCTCTTACCAACGAGAAAGTAAGAAAATCAGCGGCACTCACCAACTGCAGAGTATCAACGTTCCATCTCTTCATTGCGATTACAGGTACGTGCATATACAGGGCTGGGGCGGACAACCTTTCACTTGAGACAAAAAACACCTGAGTGGTAAATGGCAGCCGTATTCCGCTCAGGCGGTATTGTCGCAAGTGAAAGGTTGTCCGCCCCAGCCCTGTATATGCACGTACCTGTAATCGCAATGAAGAGATGGAACGTTGATACTCTGCAATTGGTGAGTGCCGCTGATTTTCTTACTTTCTCGTTGGTACATCGATTACTGCTACTTTACTAAGCAGGTACCACCGCGTTTGTTTGCATGCACCTGATATACACAGAGGACGAAAATTTTGAATTGTTTGAATCAGCGATCTATGGGGGAGTGGTGCCGTCTGACCTTTCTTCATTGCTAGTGAATATCTATGGCCTCTGATAGTTGGTTAAATTTAGCTATTTTTAAGTTTGGTATTTTTGTTCCTCCCTGTAGAAACGCTCTATTGAATGATAATTGGAAGGTTATTACTTTATGGTCACTATTTCCAAGGTGTCCTCCAACCTGCACGTCTGTTGTTCTGTCAGGCCTGTTGGTCCAGTATGGCCGTCCCTCTAGTTGGGTCCTTAACTAGTTGGGAGAGGTAATTGTCTTTAGTAAACTAATAGCATTGTGTCCCCCATAGTTAGTGGTGGAATCTGGTTGTTGGTTTCCTGCAGCTCCACCACAATTAAAATTGAAGTGTACCTGTTGTTCCAGTTTATTTTTAATACAGTGTAAGGACAGTGATGGTAAAAATGTTTGTAATATAGTTTTCTAGTCAGGGACTTGGGGTAGTGACAAGAAGCAAGATGGGAGCCTCTGTATATTACACCCAGGCATCTTCTGGGCTTGGTATAATGCTGAAGACTGAAAACAGGCTCTCCTTAACAACGCTCAGGTAGAGCTTTGCTAAAGAAGACTCTTTACACTCTGTTTTCTAGTAGAAAGAAACATCTTTCTCTAATAAAGTTTTAATAATCAGTGGGTGTAGAAGTACTGTGTCAACCAACCGCTTTGACTTTGGACTAAACCTAAGGGCATTATCTGTCACGGCTGGCGGTGGGGGAAACCCCCAGCCGTGCGGTGCCAGGAGATGATAGGGTTACCCCTTGGCCGGGACCACAGAGTTAGGGAGCAGGTCACCTCCTATTGCGTCCCTAACGCTGACCCTGTCTCCTGTCAGTATGAGCCGACCTTGGTGGTAGGAGGGCTCATACGCCGGAACCTAAAAGTCCCTACGAGCCCTCAAGTCGGCCCTGAACTAGGGGACAGAGTCAGACGCCCTACTCCTCCTAGGCACGGAGGAGCAGGAGTCTCAACGGCCAAGCAACACAGGGGGAACATCAACAGACATATGGAAATGACAGGTAAGTGAGACTAGTCCTGCACTTACCTGCCACAGACACACAAACCTGGAACCCATGAACAAGTGCTAATGTCCACAGCAACATAAAGGACACAGCACACACCAGACATCACACGGGAACCCAGGAAACCATATGCTGCACCAACAAAGAGACCACACAAACATCTTCTGAACACCAAACATGAATATAACTAACGAAGATTTATGAACAGAAGGATGGTCCCCACCAAGCAGATGGAGGAGACAGGAGGCTGCTCCAGCCAGCATGGCTGAGAGCAACCTACTGAACCAAGCCAGGGACTGAGGCTTTATAGGCCAGGTGGCCACACCCACGGTCAGACACACCCAGTGACTCACAGACACACTGGGAAGGGAGTTAACCCTTCCTACACCACAGAAGGGAAAACACACATAAAGGGGAAAGCACACAAACTCACTCACCTGTCTCCGACGGCAACGGCATGCGTGGAAACCGTGTCCTCAAGAACAGCCAACGGGCCGAGACACTTCCACAGCATGCAAACATCACCAGACGTTGCCGCGGACAACCGCAGGTGAAGGGAGGAGTCCAAGTGCATACAAACACCACCTCGTGCACAACAAACAGACAAAGGGAGTGCACACAAAAACACGTTGTCAAGGGCAACCACACGCATGCCTATTGTCCGCGGCAACCGCACCTGAGGCAACAACGAAGTGCTCCCAGCTGCGGTTGACAACGGAAAACCGCGGGCAACAGCATGCGGCACCCAAGGAGTCACGACCATGACCAAGGGTCGTGACATTATCCTGGCAGTTCCTTGGTATTTATCCTTTAACACCTATACTGGGATCTGGACTTCACTGCAGGAGAGCCATCAAGCTGCTACCTCCTGGAGTAGTCCAGGTGTGGTTTACAGCTGAGCCATGGGGGTTAGAGACACTGGTGTGAGTCACAGAGGGATCAGGCAAACCTCATAGTAAGTAACAGGCTGAGGTCAGGGCAGGCAGATTCAAATCCATGAAATAAGTCTGATGGTCAGGGCAGGAACGTAGGATGAATGCTGAATCTAGAAATCAAGAAGAACTCAGTACACAAGCAGACAAGCCAACTATCGCACCTTTGCAGAATATAGAAAGCTAGTAAACCTATTGGCTCAGGCAGTGGGTGAGACAAACAACACAGCATTTATAGCAGAGCTGATTAGAAGCTGCTGTACTCAGAACCAAGGGGGGGGGGGGGGTTTAACCCTAGCAATACTGCAGAATGAGGTGAGGTACAATGAAAATTATTGTCAATAAACACACAGGCGCCTGATCCCACTGCCGGAGCGCAGGGTGAATGGCGAAGCACCCATGATGGCCCAAAGTAGCAGAAAAGCGGCAGGTACCACCAGAGAAGCGTGCAAAAATCTCTCCATTACCTTAGACCACCTGGGAAACTGACTTTTAAACTATTTGCTATCCTATTTCAATAGGGATTCTGTCACGGTCATATTGTTGTTTGACCGGGACGCGGTTGCCATGCAGACTGGTTGCCGGGGGCAACCTGTAGTTTTTGGTTTGCACGCCCACTTCTCCTTTAAGGTGTGACTCCCTGCTGTTTGGTGAGTGAGGGGTTATTCTTCTAGCTGGTGGGGATTTAGGTGTGTCCTGGATGTAGCCACTTTGTGGATATTACCTGTGGCTTCCTGGCTGGAGTCAGTGGTACTCCAGCCTTGTTTGGTGTTGGAGCTCTGCTCCTCTCCTGGGTGAATCTGCCCTGTACTTGAGGGCCACCTTGTTGAACATAAATTGTCTTCCCTTGTATCCTTCATGTACCCTCACCTCTCTTGTATGTCTAGTATGGGTTTATGTTCTGAGTGTGGTGTATGTCTAGTGCGTTGTTACATGTCTGGTCTATTGATGTTGTGTCCAGCATGTCTGCTAGATATTTCCCCTGTCTGTTGTGATGATGGGATTCTAGTAATACCTTATATGAGTATTATACGGTAGCTAGAATTGACCCATTAACCTCCCTAGACTAGCAGAAAAGCTGTCATTAAAAGGGATTTTCTGGCATTTTACTACTGATGACCTATCCTCTTGAAAGGTCTGCAGTATCTGATTGGTGGGGGTCTGACCCCTGGGAACCCCCCCTGATCAACTGTTTGAGAAGGCACTGGCATTCCTGTGAGTGCCGCGGTCGTCTTCATGCTTACCAAGCTGTTCTGTCTTCATACACGTTCACAAAGTGTGCAGTCGGATATTCAGCAT